>NC_053394.1:324802085-325145835 GCF_905171765.1 Bufo bufo | reverse complement strand
TGTAGGTCTGCATGGGTCCATAGTACAGCAGACAGGTGGATGACCAGATCTAGCAAGATAACTCTATTGTCTGAGAAGCCTCTTTGTGATCGTTTGTCATTGCAGAGCCTGGCGTGGCGTCTACCGTGGCGTTGCTGGTCTGGGAGCGGCTTCGGGGCACCTCAGTTGAGCCACTGCTTGAGGCAGAGTGGGTGCGAGACCGTACAAGCCTGGTCATACCGGACGTCGGCACTGAAAAGGAAATCAGGATATTTCTGAATACAAAACAATAAAGGAGAACTACTGCAAGTCATCCAACAGACACTTACCATGTATGACTCAATGAACAGGACTGACTGGATGCTGTGGGTACATTCAGAGCATGAGCACCACACCGAGCCGGAGAGGTCACGTTAAAAGGGATCCCCAACTCTTGTATAAACTTTGATATGTGCCAAGCATGTCACCTCATTTTTACCTCTTCCCACTGCAGCCAGTTTTGGTGGCCACACTTCCTATTTTCACCCTAACCTTGGGTTGGAGTTTTGCATTGACAAATATATAAAGGGCTTTTTTTGCTGAAACACTGATCTCTATTGACTGCGGGGTCCTGTTCTTGTGAAGAGCCGAGGTAGGACCTATATAACATTTGGCAAGTCAATGGAGTTGAGTGAGAGCCTGTTTTTCACAAAGTGAGCTACACTTGACTATCATTTTCAGATGAGAGAAAAAAAATAAAAAATGTGATTATATATATAACATTTATTTTTTACGGTGTTCACAGTGCATGATATACAACACCATTTACCAATTAGTTATTTTATTAAGTTTACGTAAACAGCTTTTTTTTTTTACTATGAAAAAGCCCCAAATAGCTAAAAAAGCTATGCATCAAATATATAATAAATATATAAAACATAATAAAATAACTAATTGGTATCACTGGTAAATGGTGTTGTATATCATGCACTGTGAACACCGTAAAAAATAAATTCCAAGTTTTTCTATTTTTTTTTTCTGCAGTATATTACAACTGTCAGTGCATCCTATTACTCCTTGCCTTTTGGCAGGGCTTAGGCCTCATGCACACGACCGTTGTTTGGGTAAAAAAGGGGCTAAAGCTTGGTCTCCCGGCATTAGAAAAACATGACTGCTTCTATCCACACGTGATGGGCTTGTGTCTGGCATTTCAGCTCAGCTTCATTGTGGTGAACAATGCAATACCACAATGGCACTTTTTTTGAAGAAAGCAGCATATATTTGGCTGCAACCCTTTAAGTTATAGAAAACTGGGAACCCCTTTAACCGACTCAATGTACAGATTGAAAATGTTGCCATGCATCATGCAGTAACTGTCAAACACCCACATGCCAAAGTACAATGCGGTTACATATATACACACAGCTATATACAACTTCCACTAAGAAGGAGCAGCTTCTGGCTGCGCTACAGATACCTGATTCACTGCTCAAGTGACTGAGCTGAACGTGCGGAACTGTGGGGACACATAACAAGAGAGGGCACACACAGGATACAGTTAGGAGTACACACGGATTACTCATTGCTATGTATTCAAAAGCCAGAATATTGTATAATGTACAGTTCAAGCAAGTAAGAGGTCATTCTGTTTATGAAATTATACAATTCTGTAAAATGCTTTCTATATAAAAGAAACTCCTTGGGCTTTCAAGATCTCTGCTTGCAGTCAATCAGAATGACCGACTGCTTCCACGGATACTATACTGTATGAAGCCATGGACCTGTGCGATCACAAGACCCGGACAGATTGTTGTCCATGGAAGTCAACAGTATAAATTCATTGAATGACAGCACAGATATCTGGAAAAACTAACATGTAAATGATAAATCTGTATCTACTTCATTATACAGAGATTAACCTATAACTGATTCTGCAATTCTGTATGTAGTCACGTGCATCTTAGGGATTCATTTACAAGTCATTTTAAAGGGCATCTGTCAGCAGATTTGTACCTATGACACTGGCTGACCTGTTACATGTGCGCTTAGCAGCTGAAGGCATCTGTGTTGGTCCCATGTTCATATGTGCCCGCATTGCTGAGAAAAATTTTAATATATGCAAATGAGCCTCTAGGAGCAACGGGGGCATTACTATTACACCTACAGACTCTGCTCTCTCTGCAACTGCTGCGCCCTCTCCACTAACCAACAGGGCCAGGCGTTATGATGTTTACACTGCCTGGATCTGTCAAAGCAGAGGGGGAGCAGCAATTGCAGAGAGAGCAGAGCCTCTAGGTGTAATAGTAACGCCCCCGCTGCTCATTAACACATTAAAAACATAATTTTTCTCACCACTGCGGGGACATATGAACATGGGACCATTATAGATCCAAAATTGTTTCAGTCAAAACTTCGTTTGAATGATGTGCTGAATGATCCATCTCCGTACAGCATTCAAATGTAGGGGCTCTGGCGAGACTTTGGTGAATAACTTCGGCCATCAATTTTTAAACTTGAAAAACATTTTAAAACTTCATTCCGAAGTCTGTTTCAGTACCAGTTGTTACCTCGGTACCAAAGCTGACTTCGAAATGAAGTTTTAAAATGGTTAGCAGGTTTAAAAATCGAAGTTTGAAGTTATTCACCGGAGTATCGCGGGAGCCCATACATTTTAGTGCTGTACAGGGATGGATCTCCGTACAGCATTTCAAACAAAGTTTTGACCGACGCGACTTGGGATCTACGATCTAAAGCTCGCTTCGCTCAACACTAAATACATAAGCCTATACGTCTGATGCTTACATTTATTGACCCCTCCAATACCAGGAGCTGATTACATGACCAGTTTATCGTTCATAAACTTCACCCTGGTTATTAAATTTACCATTTACTAACCAGACACCATGCTCCAAAAACAGGGTATGTTCACATGGCTAAAACACCAACAGCTTCCACCACTCGCACATAATAGCTTTTTTTTGTTTCTTCTTCAGCAACTGATTTGCAAAAAAATGCCTCAGAAGTGGCAGGTTACTTCTTTAAAGCGGATTTTAGCTGCATTCCCCATTGAAGTCAGAGAGAATGGGCCAAAGATTTGTATGGAGCCTGTCTTGTGCAGAGAGGAGAGAGCATGCACTTCTCTCCCCTTGTTCTAGGGATTGCGAGGGTCTCCGCACTCAGACCGCCATAAATAAAAAAACTCAATGTGTATCTGACATATCAAAAGTTTAGTGAAAAGTTAGTGACCATTTAAGAACTTTCAATTCTGTAAAGGTCCCACTGACACCCCTGACTGCAGAGGTTTCATCTAAATTGGTTGGTGCCCAACTTAAAAAGAACAATTATAAAAAAATAAAAAATAAAGTGGTCACTTACTGTATCCCATTCCTTGAACAAAATATTTCAGCGCCTCTGCCAGCTTTCCAGGCTACGTAATAAAAAAAAATAAAAAAATGGCGGGATAAATAAAAGTATTCAGTTGTCAGACGCAATACTATGTCTGTAGTGATTAGTACAGATTACTACACATTCAGCTTAAAGAGCTGCAACTATGTAACTAGCAGTAAGAATGAGCTCATACATGACTGCTCATCTCATCAGGGTCTGGTCTGAAATAAACTGATAAGAACCACCACCAACCTGCACAGCTTGGGGCAACCCTCCACAGTCTGCCATCTAGAAGACAAGGAATCAGTAAATCGTATGTAGTGAGAAGGCAGCAATGGCATCATTTTGTTCAAAGTTAGTCCATGAATAATAGTGTAAGCAATAAAACATGACAAAGTGAAAGACTGGACATCTCTGCACAGACTTTCAATGCACGCTCTAATGATTTCTATGCAGCATTTTAAACACAATGGCCCAGATGTACTAATCCTATAGATGGTGTAAGCCTAGACTGGCTTTCTAGACCTGCACAGGGGCTCAGGCGGGGTGGTCAGACACGGGGACCTCCATCGATTAGCTGTTGGAGGAGGCCACGGTGCTGTCGCAGCTTCCTCTAGGCCAGTGATGTCAAGTTCAGCAGTCATGTGGCCTAGGCGCAGCTCAGTTCCATTGAAGTGAATGGGACAGCTGCAATGCCAAGCACAGCTGCTATAAAATGTATGTCCACAGGGGAGCGCCACTGCCTCCTTAAACAGCTGATCCTTAGGATAGGTCATTAATATCAGATCGGGGGAGGTCTAACACCAGTACCCCGTTTCCATTATGTTCAGATGAATACATTCAACATACGCACTGGGAAAGCTCCAACCACCTATTTCAAGGCTCCTATTTAACCAACGGAGGCCAAAAGAATGTGCTTTCAGCTTATGTTGGGGTAGTACAGTGTGTTCTTTTTTACTTTATAGTAAAGCATTGCAGACTGCACTTCCCTATATAGTGGGCCACTGCAACACACAACGCTTGACGGTATACTTTTCTACATTCTAGAGCATGTGCGCCACTGCAGGGCTATAGAGTAGTTTATATCCGTGGTAAACCATGAGAATACCCCAATGAGTACCACACACAGAGCAGTATAGAATATACAGTACAGACCAAAAGTTTGGACACACCTTCTCATTCAAAGAGTTTTCTTTATTTTCATGACTATGAAGGCATCAAAACTATGAATTCACACTTGTTTGTTATGTATATAATTCCACATGTGTTAATTCATAGTTTTGATGCCTTCAGTGTGAATCTACAATTTTCATAGTCATGAAAATAAAGAAAACTCTTTGAATGAGAAGGTGTCCAAACTTTTGGTCTGATCTATATCTATCTCTATATATATATACACACACACACACACACACACACACACACATATATATATACACATACCACAGCAGTGTTTGAGAAATGATCCCATCTGTCTCCTGCTTGTTGTCATTGAATGAGCTCCCCCTATCCATGCAGTGTATAAGGGGAGATTTACCATGGGAGGTGGGGGAAAGAAGGGGTGCCCGGTATATCACCCTGACCTCCAGCAAGTGTTTAGCGATATCATTTATCTTAGATGGCTTCTGCCAGATGTACGTTTGCTTACTGCAGCACTGTACAATACATTGCACTTTCTAAAGCTTGTGAAGAAAGGTAAAACTCACCTTCAGTAGTGTTGTTCTTGTTGGATCTAATCTGGAGTTGCATTCAACCTGCAATGGAAAGGAGATCAGCTAAACTTTTATATATCTAAAGCAGATTTTACAAAATTTTAAACATTTTTGTAGGATTTGCTAACAATCCTGCCCCTATGGTAAGCTACCAACGTTAGACTTTCAGCAGATCCAACTAAGAATACCTTAGAGCTACAGAGAATTCCTGTGTACTGGAAAGAGTTCTGCACATTAGTTGCTTTAGGCCTCTTATACACGACCGTATGGCTATTTGTGTTTTGCGGTCCGTTTTTCACGGATCCTTTGTTCCGTTTTTTTGTTTGTTTCGTTTTTCCGTATGGCATACAGTTTACAGTAATTACATAGAAAACATTGGGCTGGGCATAACATTTTCAATAGATGGTTCCGCAAAAACTGATGCATTTCCGTATGTGATCTTTTTTTGCGGACCCATTGACTTGAATGGAGCCACGGAACGTGATTTGCGGGCAATAATAGGACATGTTCCATCTTTCAACAGAACGGAAAAATGGAAATACGGAAATGGAATGCATACGGAGTACATTCAGTTTTTTTTGCGGAACCATTGAAATTAATGGTTCCGAATATGGACCGTATACGGAACGCAAAAAACGGTAGTGTGAAAGAGGCCTTAAAAAGGGTGTCTTTCACCTAAACTGACCATTATAGAAAACTAACACCATGATCTGTATTATAGTCCCCATATTGGAATGCTACTTACTATATAGCTGTCCGTTGCTTATTTAAAAAAAAAACAAAAAAAAAAACACACCACTTATTCAATATGTTAATTAGGTTCTGAAGGTGCCCAGGGGCGGCGTTCAATCGGCCGCTGCACAGGCCCCTCGTTGCTGGCCCACCCTAGGTTCTTCAGAAATCCAGCGCTGTTCATAAGATTCGCCGCACCTGCGCACTTCATTCTCTATTATGGGCAGAGGCACAAGAGCATTCAATGCGCATGTGCCGGAATGGGAATGAAGTGCACAGGCACAGCAAATCTTGTGAACGGTGTTGGATTTCTGAAGAACCTAGGGTGGGCCAGAGGGTGAAGGGGGGGGGGGTTTCATATGAAGAGCGACGAGGGGCCTGGGCATCGGCCAATTGAACGCTGCCCCTGGGCACCTTCAGAACCCAATTAACATATTGAATACGTGTTTTTTTTTTGCGAAAATAAGCGACGGACAGCAATACAGTAAGTAGCATTCCAATACGGGGAGTATAATGCAGATCATGGTGTTAGTGTTCTATAATGGTCAGTTTAGATGAGACTCCCTTTAATGTTATCAGGTACATAAAAAAAAAAAAAAAAAAATTTTACTGCGAGGGAAACACATTATTCTGCAAGGGTTTATAAAGTTATGACGTGACTAGAATATATAGCCGTGCAGCTTAGAAATATATTACAGTCCAGAATCTTCGCTGTCACGTACTACCAGTATGGAGTCAGGCAGCAGCTTGAAAAGTGACTCCCTGGTTGTGTGTCAGTAAGTGAGGGAAAATGAAAGACCCCTACCCGTTACTGTCATCTCAACCTTCCCCAGGAGCTTTATACTTCATGCTGGTCATCCCCATTCTTAACAATCAGCGGTGGTCTGCTACATTAGATAATGAGCAATTACACATCTAATCATTCCTGCACCCAAAAAAACCTTCACTCGTGGAAGATAGTGACATTCCTGCACTGGTGGCTGTGCCGCTATTAAATGTTATTTTCATATTATTCGGCATACTAGTTACCCCCTAAACTGATCGGGAGAGCAGAAAGGACATGTCCCCTGAGAAAGGACACACACCCTTAGGCTGCCAGCTTGAAGAGAACCTAGCAGAGCAATCAGATCAATGAACGGTGAGATATCTTGGTCCATGTAAGGTACAGGGCTGGTACTAGCTTGGTTAGAAAGATGGTCATGTACTATATGATGTCCGATTTTATTTTTTAAAGTACCGTATATACTCGAGTATAAGCCGACCCGAGTATAAGCCGAGGCCCCTAATTTTACCCCAAAAAAAGGGAAAAATTATTGACTCGAGTATAAGACTAGGGTGGGAAATGCAGCTATAATGCAGAGTGTATGTGTATATAATGCACACACTCTACATTATATACACACATCTGCAAGAGGGTGACTCAAATTGATGGGAGTCTGACTCTGACTCCCTGTATTTAATGCAGAGTTTGTGCATTATATACACACACACTCTGCATTAAATACAGGGAGCCATCCACAGATCTCCCCCCTAAACAGTGTCATCCACAGATCCCCCCTAAACAGTGCCATCCACAGATCCCCCCCTCCCCTAAACAGTGCCATGATGGCACTGTTTAGGGGAGGGGGGGGGATCTGTGGATGGCACTGTAGAGGGATCTGGGGATGGCACTGCCATCCACAGATCCCCTACAGTGCCATCCACAGATCCCCCTCCCCGACGCTCACAGCAGTATATTTATAAACTACCGTAATCAGTAACTACTTTAACTTTAATCAACAGTCATCGCTCATTGCTGAGCTCTTTACTCTGATTATTTGGATATGGGATATCTTACCGGTACTTTGTCTTAGCTCCGGTAATAGCAGGCAGTGCGGGGGGCGGCGCTCACTTACTGACGTCACGCGCCTGCTCCCACGAGGCGGCGCAGGCGCGTGACGTCAGTGAGTGAGCACCACCCCCCGCACTGCCTGTATTACCGGAGCTAGACTAGACTCTAGTATAAGACGAGGGGGCTTTTTGAGCACAAAAATATGTGCCAAAAAACTCGTCTTATACTCTAGTATATACGGTAATCATGGGATAACCTCTACAATGGGGTTGTTTTCACGACAAGCACATAGATTTCTGCAACGCCCATTCAAATGAACGGAACTGGTTTTCAGTCGCAGAAGCTTCAGCTTTGGATGTGTTCACATGCAGCTGGGCCATTTGTTGACTTTATGATTCCAATGTTTAGCGGCATCTGGATCCTGGAGATTTGGCCTCTTCAGCTCTGGAGCGCGTGCTAAGTAAATGACATGTATGAACTCTGCACATTTCAAATTTTTATGAGATTTAATACCCGCCTGCGCGTCCACGGCTTTTTTTTAGGATTGGAGCGTTTTTGTGCATGTGGCAGCCAGAACATGTAATCCCAGCCTACTTGCAGAGTTCCTACACTCATCATTTACATGCCAGCCATTATAAAACAAATACAAGTTCATTCCTCATTCGTTACATACAACACAGAATTGTGTCTTGGCACAGTAATTGTAATAAAAAAACCTTAAGTACTTACTACAGCATCGACTGCAGGAGAGCTATCTCCAACCACCAACAAGGCAGGGCACCTAGAACACAAAATCCTGGAGACTTAAAAGGGGTTTAAAACGTCCCAACACTTCAGCTCCTTCGCGCTAGTCCTTCCTGGGCCTGCAATGATGGCATCTTGTCCAACATTAACATGACCACTGCAGCCAACCAATGGCTTCAGTGATCAAATAAGCATGCAAAAAATTGACAAGACCTCATCATTGCAGGCCCAGAGCGGCAGGACATTTAAAAGGCAGTTAAGGGAGTTTCATTTATTTTATACAGGACCTATAGGCACTGCATGTGTCGTTCTATGGGAGAATACACTGCCTTACAAAATACCATATAGGCCATACCACCAGAAGAAAATACCTCACAAGGCCCATTGTGTGAAATCCTTGAGGACAAAACCCACTGCCATTGTATAAAATCAGAGATACAATATCAGCCTATAGAATTCCATGTGCACCATACTATATAATACAGCTGTACAGTATTACAAGCAGCATTTCTGTGTGCACAGCATGGAAAACTGAAGAAGCCGGCACAAAAAAAAACATGCAAGTCAATGGTGCCAGATCAGTTTTTTTCAGACACCAAAAAACAAAAAAATAAATAAAATGCATCTGGCGCCCATTGACTTAATGTTTTTAGTGCTGAATCTAGTTTCTTAATTTTCGATATAATACAACCAGATCCGTTCTTAACAGATACAGCCGACCCACTGACCTGAGCGTGCCTTCAGAATTATTGGAAGCAAGTAGTGGTCTTTCTATTTCCAGATCTTTGCGGCTGGTGCAGGAATAAATCAAAGATATCTGCAATTAGTAACAGGCTGATATATAGAGAATCTCAGATTTGCATGAAAACATAACACTGAGCACACGACTCTCAGGATGAGTCTAATATGACTTCCTAGACTGCTTTGCCATTTAAATTTAACCCCTTAAGGACCAATTGACTGTTAGTTTTGTTTATAACTCCCTGCCTCACAGAAGCCATGAGTTTATTTTTCCATTCACACAGCCGTATGGGGGCTTACTTTTTGCGGGACAAGTTGTAATTTCTATTGGCACCATTTATATTGCATAAAATATAGTAGAAAGCTGGAGAAAAAAAACTAAATTCAGCCAAAGTTTTATGGGTTTTATTTGTACAGCGTTCCCTATGCAGTAAACCTGACCTCCATTCTCTGGGTTTGTACAATTATAACAATATAATATTTATATAGTCTTCCTTGTGATTTAAAGGGGTTGTCTGACTTCAGCAAATAGCATTTATCATGTAGAGAAAGTTAATACAAGGCACTTACTAATGTATTGTGATTGTCCATATTGCATCCTTTAATGGCTGGATTCATTTTTCCATCAGTCCCAGCCACCAAAGAGGTCGGCACTTTTTCCCTATACTGTACAAGCACGGCCACTGCTGCTGGATTACAGGGTGGTCGCAACCCCTGAATACGAGCAGTGTATAATGTGAGGGAAAAATGAATCTAGCCAGCAAAGGAAGCAATATGGGCAACTATAATACATTAGTAAGTGCCTTGTATTAACTTTCTCTCCATGATAAATGCTAATTGCTTAACCCCTATAACTTTTTTATATTTAAGTCTACAGAGTTGCAGGAGGACTAATTTTTTGTATAGCGATATCTAGTTCTTATTGATACCATTTTGGAGAGTGTATGACATTTTGGAATACGAAGCAACAAAAAAAAAAAAAAAAAAAAAAAAAAACACAACCAGTTCACCATACGGGACAAATACATTTATATTTTAAAGTTTGCACAGTTTGGGATACAGGTATCTAGAATCTTTACTTTTATTACGGAAAACTAGGGGCAAGTTAATTTTTTTATATTTAAAAACACATTAAAAAGGGATTGTCTGCTTTTTACTATTGGGGACTAGTATTGAGCGAACTTGTGTTTTAAGTTCGGTGTCTAACGTTCGGGTTATCGAAGAATCGCGTTATGGATTCTAAATTCCGTTATGGTCCGTGGCATCGGAATCCATAAGGCGATTCTTCGATAACCCGAACCTTAGACGCCAAACTTAAAACACAAGTTTGCTAAACACTATTGGTGACCCATCTTCAATGATGGGTTACTAAATATCAGATCGGCTGGTGTCAGACTCCCGGCACCCCCATCAATCAGCTGTTTGAAGGGAAGGCAGCTGTCATGCAAGCGCTGCCTTCTCTGCTGTTTACCTGCTCACCGCAGCAACTGTAGTGGTTCTGTAGTATTCACTTGAACAGACAGCTGTCCCATAGAACAGGGATGCCATAGTTTTAATTACACCTGCTCACCACTGCAATTGCTACGGCGAGAAGGTAACGCTCATTCTCTTCAAACAGCTGATATAGATACACACACAGTACAGACCAAAAGTTTGGACACACCTTCTCATTCAAAGAGTTTTCTTTATTTTCATGACTATGAAGGCATCAAACTATGAATTAACACATGTGGAATTATATATATAACAAACAAGTGTGAAACAACTGAAAATATGGCATATTCTAGGTTCTTCAAAGTAGCCACCTTTTGCTTTGATTACTGCTTTGCACACTCTTGGCATTCTCTTGATGAGCTTCAAGAGGTAGTCCCCTGAAATGGTTTTCACTTCACAGGTGTGCCCTGTCAGGTTTAATAAGTGGGATTTCTTGCCTTATAAATGGGGTTGGGACCATCAGTTGCATTGAGGAGAAGTCAGGTGGATACACAGCTGATAGTCCTACTGAATAGACTGTTAGAATTGGTATTATGGCAAGAAAAAAAAGCAGCTAACAGTCTATTCAGTAGGACTATCAGCTGTGTATCCACCTGACTTCTCCTCAACGCAACTGATGGTCCCAACCCCATTTATAAGGCAAGAAATCCCACTTATTAAACCTGACAGGGCACACCTGTGAAGTGAAAACCATTTCAGGGGACTACCTCTTGAAGCTCATCAAGAGAATGCCAAGAGTGTGCAAAGCAAAAGGTGGCTACTTTGAAGAACCTAGAATATGACATATTTTCAGTTGTTTCACACTTGTTTGTTATGTATATAATTCCACATGTGTTAATTCATAGTTTTGATGCCTTCATAGTCATGAAAATAAAGAAAACTCTTTGAATGAGAAGGTGTGTCCAAACTTTTGGTCTGTACTGTATATATCCCCCATAGACTGCAGTGATTTAACTTCAGAAGGCCTGAATGATTTAACTTCTGGCCTTCAGAAGACCAGAGGCTGCCATAGCAACCAAACAACTCCCTTGATCTCGGTACTGTGGGAGTCGCCTGGGCCCCTGGAGCGTGGCACTCCCAGGGCTTCACTGCTCAGATGCCATGGTCACAATTAAATACGGGATCTGAGGAGTTTGGCAATAATACCGATCAAAGACTAATCATGGACATTGCTTTCAGGTGTCTGCGGTGTAAAACAGCAGGCACCAACCAGCTACAGCACCACTCAGCAGCTGAGCCTGTGCCATCTTTAAAGTAAAAACATCCGCCATACATGTATGGTGCATGTCCTTAAGGGTGTTGTCCAATCAATTTAATAAAAAAAAAAAAAAATAATTATATATATATATATATATATATATATATATATATATATATATATATATATATAACTATTATAAAATAAGTCACTAATCTTTGCGATCCCCTGCTACTCCTGTTTTGACATTCACAGCCCCATGCCAGTTTCTGCTTCTTGTCAACACAAAGCTAACCACTGTTTGTGGCAGGTCATCGCTGTGGTCAGTAATTGGCTTGGAGCATGTTCGAAGGGAGCAGAGACCCGGATGCGTCAGAACAGGAGCAGAACTGAATCGATTGATAGTGACTTAAATTCACACTGCGCTGACCAATTTAAAAAAAAATAACAATGTTTAATCAGCTGGACAACACCTAAGGCTACATTCACACTTGCGTTTTGGCATACCATTTGTCAGATCCGTTCAGGGCTCTCAAAAGCAATCAGTTTTGCCCTAATGGATGCTGAATGGAAAAGGAGCCGCTCAGAACACATCAGTTTGCCTCCGTTCAGTCACCATTCTGCTCTGGAGGCAGACACCAAAACTCTGCCTGCAGCATTTTGCTGTCCGCCTGTTGTGCCAGATTGTGAGAGAAAACGGATCCGTCCCCATTGACTTTCAATGGTGTTCAAGACAGATCAGTCATGACTATAGAAGACATAATACAACCGGATCCGTTCATGACGGATGCATGCGGTTGTACTTTTGTAACAGAAGCGTTTTTGCAGATCCATGACGGATCCGCAAAAAAAACGCTAGTGTGAAAGTAGCCCAAGAATAAGAATGCCTCGTTTTCTGCTTTTTTGTGTAAACATAGGGGTACACCATGTCTGTAGGGGTGTTAGCCGGGTCCTTGCGCTTTTTCAGCACAGTACGCAATTGCATGGATGTAATTCACCTGTTATACGAATTCACAAAGAGCTGAAGATTATCTTGATTGATATCTTGAGCGATGTGTAATCTATAGGTCTGAACCAGGTCCAAATTTGACTGATATTCTTCCTAAAAAAACAAAATTAAAACAAAAACTTACAAGAGAAAACGGAGGATGTCCAGCCAAAATAAGTAACTGACCATATACTGGCAGAGAACAATTGCCAATCATGTTTTAATCAGTTTGACACTTTCTAGTCAGTTGTGATGGGCATTTCTGCAAGCGACACAGATATGTCCTGAATATAAGTGCATCCATACAGAGAATGAATGGAGAAGTAGCCATGTTTTGGATATGCCATGAGAATGCCCCTTTAATGATGAGGCAGATCACTCATTAATGCATCAGAGAACCAAGTGGCCTCTGAAATGTGTCTGATATACAGGAGCATATTATCAGAAAGGAACCACTTAGATCTGCTGCTAGACTTTAGATTTAGACATGCTGCTCAGCAAAATCCTCAGTTTACGACCGTGTGCATGATGCCTAACAGTGTTTTTACCGGCCATGTGCACTCCACATTTGCAGAACGGAAGGTCTGGCCCTCAATAGACCAGTCCCATCCTTGTCCATAATACGGACAAGAATATATATATATATATTTTTGCGGGGCTGCAGAATAGAGGTACTGTCCGCATCTTTTGCAGCCCCATTGAAGTGAATGGGTCTGCATTCCCTCCGCAAAAAAACGCGGCTCGGATGCGGACCAAAACATGTGTGCATGAGGCCTTACTGCAGTTTTGACATACGATTTTCCCCTGCGTGGGTTACACAGGTAAAGCATGGTTTCAATGTGCTTCACTTGTACAAGCTGCACGGTGGGACTGCTGCGATACATTTCCACCCTCACAAGTGAACTGAAAAGAGTGAAAGGATTTGTACATGAGAGTAGCAACACAAAATACATATCAGAGCCACGACTTACATAGCCAAAGAGGTGAGCCAGCACAGTGTCCACTATGTTTGTCGTCCAGCCAGAGAGCTAGAAAAGAACAGAATTATTCTCTTCCTGTCAGATCTGCAATATCAGTCCCAATACAATATGTTTACTGACGTAAGCCCAAAGCCAAATAACCCCTTAGTGACCAAGCATTTTTTCCCCTCCACTGTCGCCTTCCATCAAGTACAACTTTATTTTTCCCACCTATGTAGCCGTATGGGGGCTTGTTTTTTGCAGGGCAAGTTGTAGCTTTTAATGGCACCATTTTGGGGTACACCTAAATTACTGATTAACGTTTATTAACTCTTTCTTAGGGGGACAGGAAAAACAGACAAGGCCAAAAAAAAAAAAAAAAAAAAAAAAAAGTATTTTCGCCTCTGCAAATTTTAAGGCGCATTGGCTACCATTTTGGTCGCTATCTGGAGCGCTGTTAGTGATCACTAAGCAGTTCAGTTTCCCATGTCTAGTAAACTGCTCCCCTCCACACGGCCCTTAGAAGCCTCCCTTTGTGTGTCTGCTTACGAGTGACTACATGTAAAACTACATGGAAAGGTCTTAGCCTTTCACATGGCTTTTGGTTAAAAAAAAAACAAAAAACAAAAAAAAAAAAAAAAAAAAAACACATAGGAGGTTGGTCAAATAGACCTTTATACAGAACACACAGGGAATAATATTTAGGTCGTAGTCTTACCTTGGTGGCTGCCCAATCAATCCATCCTTTTGCGCAGGGGTCAATGTTTATTAGAATAAGACCTTCCACTAGGTCTGGGTGATCCAGCTGTGGAACCAGGAATGAACAGTAAATGTATCAAGCCATTATTAGAACGTCTGTAAAAAGTGTGTGTCCTGTATAAGCCTGCATAGGAGCTGTATACACAAAGCAGATAGCATATCTGTAATCAAGACTTGCAAACCTTAAAGGGTCTGTCTCACTTTAGCAAATGCTATTTATCACGTAGAGAAAGTTAATATGGAGGCACTTACTAATGTATTGTGATTTTCCATACTGCCATATACCCCCCACATGTGCCCACTGGGTTTTACTGTTGACTAAGAAACCTTACAACATCCGTAGCATAGGTGCTTTGTAGCAGAGGCTTTAGGAGGTTCGGTTGGACAGCACAGATGTCCAACCTACGGCCCTCCAGCTGTTGCAAAACTACAACTCCCAGCATGCTTGAACAACCTACATCCATTAGGAGCATGGTGGGAGTTCTAGTTTTGCAACAGTTGGAGGGCCACAGGTTGAGCATCCCTGTTACACAGTAAGGCCACATGGGACAGATGCATTGCAAAAGGTGACGTGTGCAGCATAAACTGACATGCTGTGGATTTAAAATATGCACCACAGGTCAATTTACGCTGAGTTTTCGGTTAGCGTGTGGACTAGATTTGTTACAAAGCATTTTGCAAGCCTGTAGATTTGCAACATGCAAATCTGCAGCATAACTGTCCCATCTAGATGAATCCTTAAGGCCCATTCGCATGGCGGATTTAGCCACAACAGAATTTTGCCGAAAACCTGCCTCTCTTCTGCTGCTCGTTTATTTCAAAAGAAGGCAGCGCAGAGGACTGCGAAGTGGCAACTTAAAGCCGCTGCCATGCCCAGAATGGACATATCACTTTTGGGGTTGGCTTATAAGCCGCCGCTGAGCGCAGTCTCCCATCGAGATGTATGGGAGGCAGAGAGGACACAACCGCCGGTTTTCAGTGGAATTTAAGCATAGGGGTCCACAATAAAATTCCTGTGCAAATGGGCCCTTAGTTTAGGAGGAAAAAAAATCTGTATGCCAGCTGTAAAATTTTGCTCAGGCAAAAAAAAGTTGGTGGTAGAAGTGAGACGATTACACTGATGAAGCTCCTCTCAGATCTTTACCTATTTCTGGAATGAAGGGGCTCTACAGAGCACTGTATCCCTTTGCAGGTCAGAAACTTCTTAGGCTACTTTCACATTAGCGTTTTTGCTGGATCCGGCAGGGTTCAGCAAAAGCTTTTGTTACTGATAATACAACCGTCTGAATCAGTTATGAACAGATCCGGTTGTATTATCTTTAACATACCCAAGACGGATCAGTCATGAACTCCACTGAAAGTCAATGGGGGACGGATCCTTTTTCTATTGTCAGATTGTGTTAGAGAAAACAGATCCGTCCCCATTGACTTGCATTGTGGGTCATGACGGATCTGTCTTGCTCCGCATCTCCGGACGGAAAGCAAACCGCAGCATGCTGCAGTTTGCTCTCCGGTATGAGAACGGAATGCATTTTGGAGCATTCAGTTATGTTTTGTCCCCATTGAAAAATGAATGGGGACAAAACAGAAGCGTTTTTCCCCCCGGTATTGAGACCCTATGATAGATCTCAATACCAGAAAATATTAATGGTAGTGCGAAAGTAGCCTTAGCAGTGCCATTTTAAACACCACCATAGAGGTGAGCATTTTACGGTTAAGTGTACTCACGGCAAACTTTGACAAGACATAGGCACCAGCTCCAACTCCAATTCCGATTACAGTTTTCAGGCTAGAAGAATTTGAATGGTAAAAAGTTACGTAGGTTCTGTGGAATTGCTCATTAACGGGTAGGATATCTTCATGGAAAGCATAAACTAATGGGGTTTTCCGACATTTTTATACTGATGACCCCATGATCAGCGGGTGCCCAATATCCAGGAGCCCCGCTGATCATCTGTTTGAGGAGCCTGTGGTGCTCCGGTGAGAGCCACAGCCTCCTCACCTGAGCTCCGCATTGTCCATTGGACAGCGGTGCTTGGTATTGTAGCTCAGCCCCATTCACTTTAACGGGACCAAGCTGCTCCTAGGCCATGTAACTGATGAATGTGACGTCACATAAAAGCTGTGAGAACTCACCGGAGTGCCGCTGCCTTCTATAACAAGTGTTTTGCACCGGTCCGGGGTGTCAGACCCCCACTGATCAAATACTGATAAGCTATCCAGAGGATAGGTCATCAGTAAAATAAAAAAAATAAAAACACAAAACGTTATGCTCCAAATCTATAAAAAGGATTATAGTTTATTTCAAAACTATGTTTCCATTCTTCCCATTTCAAATTTTGGCTTCACTTGATCAATTAAGAATTTACCTTAGGTGGATTAAGACTGCAGACAACATCTCCGCCAGCTCATCCATTGTAGGGTACTGGTACCTGAACCAGATGGAAATATGGTACATTAAAAGCAAGAAGCCCAATCCGCACAGCTCATACTAAGGGCTAAAATGATGTGTAACCTTCCAACCAGCACCTTCTGCCCACTTACCTCAAATACACTCTGCATATTGTGTGCACTTACCCAGTGGGAAATGGTGGTGCTCCCACCTGCTGCCCTGGGGCATCCACATGACAAACAGCAAAATGCTGGGTGATCTCATGCATGTCTTCATAGTTGAAGAATGTGCTGAAGCAGGACTTGTCTATAATACAGTGAGTAAAGAAATGGTCTGCAGCTCACACAGCATGGGTACCAAAATAACAGAAATAAAGCTGCAGGTTAGTGTTCTCCAACAGGTCTCCATCCACCACACTTGATAAGGTTGCCGCAACATGACAACCCCCTTCTACACTGAAACCAGCTTGCTAATGAGAAGAGCCACAGCTTTAAGTGTGCGGTCATCCCAATAACACTTAACACATATGGAAAACACACAATGTACACAGGAGGGGGCTGTGCTCACTTCTTAGCAAGACCATAGAAGCTTGAGGCTGGCAGTTTCAATTTATATCCTCAAGAGGGAGCTCTAACAGATATGATCCCAACACACAGCAGTTATGTACGCATAACCACAGAGGTATAAATGAACAATCGGCGGCCCCCCCCTCTAGCACCTTATTTTTCAGATGCATGATGACAGTACGAGGATAAATCTCCTAACGGCTTTGACCACTTTCATATTGTATATCTTCCAGGAAGGGGCTTGTGGTACCAGACTGATGACCGTGCAAAACTTGGTTTTGACTTATTGGATCAGCACTATGGATTGCTGCATGTCCTGGCAGTAGGTGAGAACTCCCTAACACAATTGGTTATAGGGCTACACGGGTCAGCACCCTAATGGATGAACACCACACTGCAGGAAAACATCTGCGCATAAACTGACCCCTTCCATGCAGATTCTAAAACCTGCAACTTGTTGAGTCTTGGCAGATATTACCCTTCACAATGTATAGCGTGAAATCAGTGACAAACTCAGCATGTAAAACATATGTATTTTCCGTGGATTCCCCTGAAGAATTTGCGGGAAAATCTAAAAAGTGATTTTTTTCAGTCGCATTTGCTTGCTCACATTGTGCATTCGTTACAGATCCATCATTTTAAATTGTTCTAGAAGGGACAATGATTCTCCTAATTTCGCATCTTATTTTTGTTTCCAAAAGTTCTCTCCATATATTCGCACAGCACGCTTCCTGGGCATGGTCATGCAGTGCATTTTAATAGATTTCATTAATGTCCCAGGAAGTGACAGAGTCCAGGGTATGTTCTGTCACCCCTCCAGGCATGTCTGTCTTAGTAACCGTGTGCATCGCCTGTGCAATAACCATTTCATAACAATATGTTGTGCCATGCCTCTATTAGCCATACTAGAAGTTCATGAATAAAGGTGTAACTGGTTTGATAGCGTGCGACTGTGCAGGGACACCTTCCTGCCCCAACTGCTAACACCCAGTTGGAGCCTTTCCTGTAGACTGCAGGCAATTCAATCATAAACTTCACATAGGAATAACAGAGGAATGGCACAACATAACATTATAAGAGAAGATGGCTCCAGAATTGTTAGTACATGTCAGGTGGTGTGCAGTATCCTCTTTAAAAAATAAAAATTTAAAATAAAGACTTACGGTTCAGGCCAATGTCATGGTATGTGAGGATCACGGGTCTATTGCCTTTAGGGTTGCCCCTCATGGTGACATGTAACACACCATAAGCAGTTTCAATATCATGTTCCTGAGTAAAACAGAGAAAAGTTATGGATATAATGCTTGGAAAGCACAGGTCCTTCTAGATAAAAGTGACAAGTTTACAATCTGGACATAAGGACACATTAATGAAAGAAAAAAAAATAACGGATTTAAATGGAAATACTGGAAAAACTGAAATACTATGGGTATAACGAGACATCTGAAAATATGATGAAAAGCAGATAATTCTGGTCACAATCGGTCTACTCCTCCTCCTCGCAGAATCATCCATCCTGAGCATTAACCTACCAAGGGAACCAGGGAAAGATATATGCTGTCTACATCCAAGTGCGTCATCACGATGTGTGATAATCAACAGGAACAAGACTTCCAGAAACAAACAAGAGCAAAGCACGAGCAGAGGGGATTAGTCACTGACTAATTGGATTTCAACAGGTAATACGGATGATGGGTGACTGGAAATAAACATGCTGCATTACCGGCAGCTCGCTGTGCGGCCAAGGTTTACCATAGTTATGATAATGTGGTGGTCTCACTGTCCATCCATGTGGCTCTGCAGCCGTTTCAAAACTACAACTCTCAGTATGCACACACCCACTTCGGTTGTTAAGATGGTTGATTGTCACAGATCAAGTCCCAACTTATCCACTCGTCAGCATACAGAAGAAACCTGAGCTCCACTTCTGCATTTAGGGACTAATAGGAGTCGTTGCTTTTAAGGACACTTGGCCACGAGTACCTGGCATCTGCCAAGGTGCATTCATTTGAATGGCTACCCTATAATGACAGCTGCAGGCGACAAGACTGCGCAGAATATCGGATGTGCCACAAAAAGTATACGTTCAGTCCAGACATTAAGGCCTCATGCACACAGCCATATGCATTTTGTGGTCCGTGTGCATTACGTATTTTTCGGAAGGGAACAGCTGGCCCCTAATAGCACAGTACTATCCTTGTCCGTAATGAAGACAATAGGACAGGTTCGATTTTTTGAGGAACGGAAATCGGGACATACGGAAACGGAATGCACACAGTAACTTTTTTTTATGCGGACCCATTGAAATGAATGGTTCCGTATACAGTCCGAAAAAAAAAAAAAAAAAAAAACACGGAAAGAAAATACATACTTGTGCATGAGCCCCAATGCTGGTTTACACTGCCCGATATTCGGGAACAAACTTTCTGCCACTCAGGAACAATGAATCTGTATAGAAACGAGTGATGGGTGTAGCCATCGCTCATCCCCATACTGTGGAGGTGATCGCTGCATGTAAATGTAGTTCTATACCCCCCACTAACAAGAAGATTGTCAGGGAGGAAGAATTTTCTTCCAGAAAATTGTGTGCTCAATTGCTGCATGTAAATGAAGACTCAGAAATGGCCATCATCGACTATACACATTAGCCATCACCCATCTACAGTGCAATTAAAAGGGCAGCTGTCAGCAGATTTGTACCTATGAAACTGGCTGACCTGTTACATGTCTACTTGGCAGCTGAAAGCATCTGTGTTGGTCCCATGTTCATATGTGCCCGCATGGCTGAGAAATAGGATGTTTTAATATATGCAAATTAACCTCTAGGAGCAACAGGGGCGTTGCCATTACTCCTCCTTTGCAACTTCCCCGCCCTCTGCACTTTGGCAGTGAAAAGGTCATCACCCTTGGCCCTGTCAAACTGCAGAGGGTGCGGCAGTTGCACAGAAAGCTGAGCTTCTACATGTTAACAGTAGGGTGCCTCTAGCTGCCAAGTGCACCTGTAACAGGTCAGCCAGTGTCATAGGCACAAATCTGCTGACAGATGCCCCTTTAAGCCTAATTCACACGTCCGTTGTTTCTTTCCTGATCTGTTCCGTTTTTTGCGGAACAGATCTGGACCAGATCTGGACCCATTCATTTTCAATGGGTCCTGAAAAAAAATCTGACATTTAGCTGTCCGTTTTTTTTCAGGACCCATTGAAAATGAATGGGTCCAGATCTGTTCAGCAAAAAACGGAACAGATCAGGAAAGAAACAACGGACGTGTGAATGGACCCTTAATGTGGAGTCTGCCATACAGCTCATAACTTCCATCTATATTAGTGTAGCACCATCACTTTTCCACTAATGGTCTGCACCACAGACTGAAAGTGACCCCGTGATGATGTCTGCAGTGGTGTCTGAATCAGATTGTATATACACTACTCAAAAAAAATAAAGGGAACACAAAAATAACACATCCTAGATCTGAATTAATAAAATATTCTTCTGAAATACTTTGTTCTTTACATAGTTGAATGTGCTGACAACAAAATCACACAAAAATTAAAAAATGGAAATCAAATTTTTCAACCCATGGAGGTCTGGATTTGGAGTCACACTCAAAATTAAAGTGGAAAAACACACTACAGGCTGATCCAACTTTGATGTAATGTCCTTAAAACAAGTCAAAATGAGGCTCAGTAGTGTGTGTGGCCTCCACTTGCCTGTATGACCTCCCTACAACGCCTGTGCATGCTCCTGATGAGGTGGCGGACGGTCTCCTGAGGGATCTCCTCCCAGACCTGGACTGAAGCATCTGACAACTCCTGGACAGTCTGTGGTGCAACGTGACGTTGGTGGATAGAGTGAGACATGATGTCCCAGATGTGCTCAATTGGATTCAGGTCTGGGGAACGGGCGGGCCAGTCCATAGCATCAATGCCTTCGTCTTGCAGGAACTGCTGACACACTCCAGCCACATGAGGTCTAGCATTGTCTTGCATTAGGAGGAACCCAGGGCCAACCGCACCAGCATATGGTCTCACAAGGGGTCTGAGGATCTCATCTCGGTACCTAATGGCAGTCAGGCTACTTCTGGCGAGCACATGGAGGGCTGTGCGGCCCTCCAAAGAAATGCCACCCCACACCATTACTGACCCAATGCCAAACCGGTCATGCTAGAGGATGTTGCAGGCAGCAGAACGTTCCCCACGGCGTCTCAAGACTCTGTCACATGTGCTCAGTGTGAACCTGCTTTCATCTGTGAAGAGCACAGGGCGCCAGTGGCGAATTTGCCAATCGTTGTGTTCTCTGGCAAATGCCAAACGTCCTGCACGGTGTTGGGCTGTAAGCACAACCCCCACCTGTGGACGTCGGGCCCTCATATCACCCTCATGGAGTCTGTTTCTGACAGTTTGAGCAGACACATGCACATTTGTGGCCTGCTGGAGGTCATTTTGCAGGGCTCTGGCAGTGTTCCTCCTTGCACAAAGGAGGAGGAAGCGGTCCTGCTGCTGGGTTGTTGCCCTCCTACGGCCTCCTCCACGTCTCCTGAAGTACTGGCCTGTCTCCTGGTAGTGCCTCCATGCTCTGGACACTACGCTGACAGACACAGCAAACCTTCTTGCCACAGCTCGCATTGATGTGCCATCCTGGATAAGCTGCACTACCTGAGCCACTTGTGTGGGTTGTAGACTCCGTCTCATGCTACCACTAGAGTGAAAGCACAGCCAGCATTCAAATGTGACCAAAACATCAGCCAGGAAGCATAGGAACTGAGAAGTGGTCTGTGGTCACCACCTGCAGAACCACTCCTTTATTGGGGGTGTCTTGCTAATTGCCTATAATTTCCACCTGTTGTCTATCCCATTTGCACAACAGCATGCGAAATTGATTGTCACTCAGTGTTGCTTTCTAAGTGGACAGTTTGATTTCACAGAAGTGTGATTGACTTGGAGTTACATTGTGTTGTTTAAGTGATCCCTTCATTTTTTTGAGCAGTGTATATTCATAAGCAATTCACTAAAATAAATAAAAAAAAATATAAATATATTATATATATATATATATATATATATATATATATATATATATATATATATATATATATATTTATTAGGGCTGCACGATATGGGAATTTTGTGCGATTGCGATTAGGGCCCTAAAAATTGCGATAACGATATGCGATGCAATATTTTAAGGGAATTGTGCTAGAGGTCTATTTGCTTGGATTTTCCCATATGAGCCGCTGACGCGGCTGGGTATGACTGTTATGTGGGGGACCTGCGGAGGGCACTGTTATGTGGGGGACCTGCGGAGGGCACTGTTATGTGGGGGACCTGCGGAGGGCACTGTTATGTGGGGGACCTGCGGAGGGCACTGTTATGTGGGGGACCTGCGGAGGGCACTGTTATGTGGGGGACCTGCGGAGGGCACTGTTATGTGGGGGACCTGCGGAGGGCACTGTTATGTGGGGGACCTGCGGAGGGCACTGTTATGTGGGGGACCTGCGGAGGGCACTGTTATGTGGGGGACCTGCGGAGGGCACTGTTATGTGGGGGACCTGCGGAGGGCACTGTTATGTGGGGGACCTGCGGAGGGCACTGTTATGTGGGGGACCTGCGGAGGGCACTGTTATGTGGGGGACCTGCGGAGGGCACTGTTATGTGGGGGACCTGCGGAGGGCACTGTTATGTGGGGGACCTGCGGAGGGCACTGTTATGTGGGGGACCTGCGGAGGGCACTGTTATGTGGGGGACCTGCGGAGGGCACTGTTATGTGGGGGACCTGCGGAGGGCACTGTTATGTGGGGGACCTGCGGAGGGCACTGTTATGTGGGGGACCTGCGGAGGGCACTGTTATGTGGGGGACCTGCGGAGGGCACTGTTATGTGGGGGACCTGCGGAGGGCACTGTTATGTGGGGGACCTGCGGAGGGCACTGTTATGTGGGGGACCTGCGGAGGGCACTGTTATGTGGGGGACCTGCGGAGGGCACTGTTATGTGGGGGACCTGCGGAGGGCACTGTTATGTGGGGGACCTGCGGAGGGCACTGTTATGTGGGGGACCTGCGGAGGGCACTGTTATGTGGGGGACCTGCGGAGGGCACTGTTATGTGGGGGACCTGCGGAGGGCACTGTTATGTGGGGGACCTGCGGAGGGCACTGTTATGTGGGGGACCTGCGGAGGGCACTGTTATGTGGGGGACCTGCGGAGGGCACTGTTATGTGGGGGACCTGCGGAGGGCACTGTTATGTGGGGGACCTGCGGAGGGCACTGTTATGTGGGGGACCTGCGGAGGGCACTGTTATGTGGGGGACCTGCGGAGGGCACTGTTATGTGGGGGACCTGCGGAGGGCACTGTTATGTGGGGGACCTGCGGAGGGCACTGTTATGTGGGGGACCTGCGGAGGGCACTGTTATGTGGGGGACCTGCGGAGGGCACTGTTATGTGGGGGACCTGCGGAGGGCACTGTTATGTGGGGGACCTGCGGAGGGCACTGTTATGTGGGGGACCTGCGGAGGGCACTGTTATGTGGGGGACCTGCGGAGGGCACTGTTATGTGGGGGACCTGCGGAGGGCACTGTTATGTGGGGGACCTGCGGAGGGCACTGTTATGTGGGGGACCTGCGGAGGGCACTGTTATGTGGGGGACCTGCGGAGGGCACTGTTATGTGGGGGACCTGCGGAGGGCACTGTTATGTGGGGGACCTGCGGAGGGCACTGTTATGTGGGGGACCTGCGGAGGGCACTGTTATGTGGGGGACCTGCGGAGGGCACTGTTATGTGGGGGACCTGCGGAGGGCACTGTTATGTGGGGGACCTGCGGAGGGCACTGTTATGTGGGGGACCTGCGGAGGGCACTGTTATGTGGGGGACCTGCGGAGGGCACTGTTATGTGGGGGACCTGCGGAGGGCACTGTTATGTGGGGGACCTGCGGAGGGCACTGTTATGTGGGGGACCTGCGGAGGGCACTGTTATGTGGGGGACCTGCGGAGGGCACTGTTATGTGGGGGACCTGCGGAGGGCACTGTTATGTGGGGGACCTGCGGAGGGCACTGTTATGTGGGGGACCTGCGGAGGGCACTGTTATGGGGGATGTGTGCTATAACACATGGGGCCACGAGGGGGGCCAGCATAAGACACACATATAGCATCTTATGCTGGTCCCCCTCATGGCCCTATGTGTCCCTTCATGTGTCCTAAACTGCGCACATAAACTAAACAAAAAAATTTAGGAGCCAAATTACATTTTTTAGTCGCCAAATTGAAAATAGTAATATAGTGATAATTAAAAAAAAAGGACTTTGAGAAGATGAGACGCAGGTAGTGAGCCAGGTCTACATATCGGAGAATACAGCACCACATGCCTCTCACATCCAGGGACATCTTTTGGGGGACAAGGTGACTAAAAATGGCGAATTGCGCGGTTTAGAGTTTTTTTTTCTGTTACTGCCTTCACCAAGCGGAAATATTTTGTAATATTAATAGCTCACACTTTTTCGGACGTGGCTATATGTAATATGTTTATTCTTTATTGTTTGTAAAAAAAATTATGTAAAACTGGGAAGAGGGCCATTTAAACTTTTAGTATTTTGGTGATTTTTTAAACTTTTTATTTAATAACCATTTCTTCCCTTAGGGACTAGAACCTGGATCTTTTTACACCCTTGTGCTATTCACCCTGATAGATCTCTATTAGGGTGAATAGGACCTCACATCTCCCTGCTGCCCTGGGCTCTGTGCACACAGCAGCAGGGAGCTGAACATGGCAGCCAGGGCTTCACATAGTGTCCTGGCTGCCATGGCAACGATCTGAGCCCCAGCAGTGTAATCTGCCACTGCCACCACTGGAGGGGATGGGACGCTGTGGCCACCATATAACAATGGGGAAGGGGGGGGGGGGGGGGGGGGAGGGGACTTGTGGCAAGTGATAATGGGGGGGGGCACACTGCGCCACCAATGAATATAATTAAAGAGGACCTTTCATAGTAGCAGGCTGCATAGAGCGGCGCCCAGGGATCTAAGTGCACCTATTATTCCTGGGCGCCGCTCCGTTCGTCCGCTGTGGCCCCCGGTATTTTCAACATTCAGAGCAAGGAGGAGGAGACGCCAGTGTCTCTCCGTCTCCATGACAGCAGCGCTGTCCAATCACAGCTCAGAGCCAGGGAGTTTTTTTCCTCCCTGGCTCTGAGCTCTGCGCTCTGATTGGACAGCGTTGCTGTCAGGGAGAATGAGAGACACTGGCGTCTCCTCCTCCTTGCTCTGAATGTTGAAAATACCGGGGGCCACAGCGGACGAACGGAGCGGCGCCCAGGAATAATAGTAAGTGCACTTAGATCCCTGGGCGCCGCTCTATCATAAAATGGCCAGCCTCTGTACTTTCACTATGAATGCACTGCAGTGCAGAGAGCGGCAGAGAGCGAGCCGGCCGGCGCGTGACTGACGTCACTGTCACGCTCCTCCCACTTAATTCAGGAAGCAGGAGCGTGACTAAGTGACGTCAGTCACGCGCCGGCCGGCTGCCTCGCTCGCTCCCGCTTGTCGCTGCAGTGCATTCATCGTGAAAGTAAGTACAGAGGCTGGACCTGTTATCAATAGGACAGAGGGCTTTTTTTATCAATAGGGGCCCCTTCATATATAATAATCGCGGCATTTTCGGCTCGGCCGAATCGCCAAACCGCATTTTCCGTTTATCGCGATTCGATTACTTTTGCGATATATCGTGCAGCCCTAATATATATATATATATATTTTTTTTCTATTGTAATACTTTAATTTAAATGTCAGTTCTTTGTTCCTCTGTCCATGGCATCTAGGATTGCTTCAAACATTTCATTCTATTGTACAGTCACCATAAAGGAATCTTATCACTGGTACCAGTGTCGTTGGATTGATAGACGCTGGCCTGGTAGCTAATTGTAGAGAATCAAAAAAATAAATAAAAAATATGGTGTGGATTATTGGCTCCGTTTTAATCCCTTTCTACTGCCCCCTATGCTGGAAATCTATTAATATACGTGTTGCCTCTGATTGCGCTGCGTGCTCCTGCACACCATGCCATTCGCAGGATTGGCAGTGACAGGGCACTGTGAATGGGCAGTTGGCCACACATGAGCTGCTCGCTCCATTCACTTCTATGGCAGTTCTGGAAATAGTTGGAGTAACCACGTTTGACTACGCTCAGGACTCCCATAGAGGTGAATAGAGAGCCATGCATATACTGCTACTCCCTACTCTCAGCAGTCGTGAGACTGGGTCCCATAATCAACAGAGGTGCATGTCCCGGTACCCACTGGGCATTTTTGCCATATCTTGTTCGTATACCTTAAGTGGCTGTGATGGGAAAAACCCTTTAGTAAGTAAAATAGAGAAAAGAAACAAATAAAGCCTTCATCTAACCGAAGAGCTGTCAGTAATAGATGGCACAACGGAGGAAAAAACCTCCTGGTGTGGGGGATTAATAAAATGACCCCCATTGTTTTATGAAATAATCAAGCCGTGCAAGAGTCTGATACTACGGCAGTCTGTTCTCGGCCCCAGGCTCATCATTGGCAGGGATCCTCTGTGCACTCACCATATAGCAGTATTACAGTATTTCTCTGGAAAGTAGCCAGCTGCCCCCATACTATTTTTTTTTACACACAGGGTCACAAGTCCCCCCCCCATACTATTATCACACGTCTCCTCATACAAATTAGACAAACCGTTTAATTCCAGAAAGCTTTCATGACCAGATTCATTCTTACCTGTCCATCAAAATCCTCAAAGCTACGGCCAGTAGTCTAAGGGAAAGAAAAAACATGCGTATTTAAAAAAAATCCATCTTAAAACAAACATTCACAATCAATACATAAAAAAATAAAATAAAAAAACACAATAAAACGGGTCCACAACCAGCATGCCAGCAGTTGTGAAGCTACAATTCCCAGCATGCTCTACTCATTTCTTATGGGCGATTGGAGAACAGCCATGCGTGTGCATGCTCGGATTTGTAGTTTCACAAGTGGAGTGCTGGGAGCTGCTGACCCCTACAAGAGGAAAAATTCAAGGGGGAGTCCAGGATTCTGTAAATAAGGCTTAAACATCAGTTACATTTATAATCGCCTATAACTGAGCTTCAATTCCTCGCAACTGTCAAGACCTTATTGCAGTCAGTGAATGGAAACATTCCAGCTCTCATACACCTGGGCTGACCTAGTTCACACAGCTGAAGGGTTGTTACAACGTAACATAGGAGGAAACTACCAGATTGCAGCCCAAGTGATGGAAACTACTACTCCCAGCATGCTAGCATTTGTTTTTGTGGCACAGCAGTAATGCTGGTGGAGGTGATTAGAGCGCCGGAGAATAGACTGCAGGTGGATGAGGGCACAGTAAGCAGCATCTTCACAGGCCTCCATTTCTGACGATATGTAAACTAAAGGCAAGACGGAGATCCCAACATCTACATTATTCCAAGGTGATTTTTTGCAACTGTTCTTTAGTAAATCATTTCAGATTTTCCATTTTGGTGGGGGAGAAGAGCAGCTGCTATTTTACATTACGAGATGTGCTGCAGGAGATCACACAGGATTATCTGGACTTGAGGAAAGAAAAAACAATCGTCCCTTGTCAGTCACCCGACGTCTGCATCCTGCAGGACACCTTCAAGAGCCAGCAGTACGGCCCCATTCAGACATAGCTGGTGGTGGTCAGGGAGGTCCCTGTACTGAAAATCCAGAATATAGTACAATACATGCGATTTGGGTTTTCAAACTCCATTGACAAGTAGCAGAAGCAGGGTGCAGTCAGATTTGTATTCGTGAGCTGCCGCACTGACGACATAGATCCAGCTTTACAGAGGACAACCCTGCGTATAATGGAAAAATGCTTCCTGACCCCACTGGCGCCAGCTTCAAAAACCCTTGGATTACCAGTCCACCCAAGAAATAAAGGCTCAGACGGCTGAAACGATCAGCAGGTGGCACAGTGAGCTGAGAAGACTGCCAGCCTGCAGGATCTGTAAGAACTGGGCAATGCCAATGTGCTGAGTGCCAGTGAAAAGTTCATCCCACTGTAAATCAAGTTGACAGCTTTGCAAAGTGTGAGGACAAGAACGTGGGAGAGCAGCAAGGATGGATTAACAAATTACATTGCATTTAAATGATGATCCGTCATAAATGTATCAGTCCGGAAAATTGTTCAAGGACTGATATTAAAGGGGTTGTCTCACTTCAGCAAATGGCATTTATCGGGGCCTTTTTGCTGCCGAGGCCATTTGGATATTTGTAACATTGTTCGTGGGCCATACAAAATTCCAGCGTGCTACAGTATCAGGGAAAACAGAAATGCGTCAGAGGGTTAACGCACTTTCATTCTCCAAGGAATACATTTGCGCAGCCATTTGCAGGACAAATAGCACTTTTATATGTTTGTAATTCACCAAACTGGTTTGGCGCTAACACAGAAATTGCGTTACAATGAAAAAAACACTTCTACAACCACCACAAGAAGCGATCTGATGACATACCAGCGTATAGTTGGCAGACAGCCGGGTGGGAGCAGCACTGCAGAAGCCATCACATCTCGCGGCATTTGTAGAAGCGCTGCTCCTAGTTGGCAGACAGCCGGGTGGGAGCAGCGCTTCTACAAGAGTCACGAGAAGCAATGTGATGGCAGAACTCCTCATACAACTTCTTGAGATATTATTAGAATATAGCTGGCAAATCGGTGAATGCTCTGGCAGGGGGCAGGGAGCCATATGAAATGATCCTGTGTGCCGGAGGTTCCCCACCCCGATGTAGAGGAAGTTAATACAAGGCACTTACTAATTTATTGTGATTGGCCATATGGCTTCCTTTGCTGGCTTGTTTCACTTTTCCATCACATTATACACTGCTCGTTTCCATGGTTACGACCACCTTGGAATCCAGAAAGTGGTCAGAAACCCCTGTATACAAGCAATGTATAATGCGATGGGGGAAAAAATAAATAAATATGAATCAAACTAGCAAAGTAGCAAAATGGACAGTCACAATACATTAGTAAGTGCCTTGTATGCATTGTGTCTACATGATAAATGCCATTTGCTGAAGTGAGACAGCCCCTTTAAAACAGGCTTCATTTAATAAACAGGAAGCCTGCAGGACACAAAGCTTCTTTATGCCACACTGATGTACAAGTGTCCACTGGCAGAACTATGAAGATATCAGGATGAACAGAGCAGCATTTGTTCCTGCCAGGCATGCCATAGTCTAATCTGCACAAAGGAAAGCCATCATGTCCTTGGTACGGAGGGCATCAGTGCATGTCATCTTGTGGCTCTTGTAGGCCTGTAGGAACAAGATTGCTAGGGTGAAATGTAAAACTTCGGCCTGGTGCTCACAACTGGATGTATTTTATACAGTCCTTAAGACTGCATACATAGGAGAAATAATAAAAAAAATTAAGTGAATGTGGTCACCATCTCCAAGACAGTTGGATGACACTTCAGACTAATAAGAAGTCTTACCTTGTCAGTGAGGAGAGGTTTTATCTCTGTCAGCTGGACGTCTTGCAGTTCATCCATTTTTAAATTCAGTAATTAGAGAAGGAGACTCCTGTTACAAGGGGAAAAAGGATTTATTCAGAAGTGTAAATGGGATCTATATGCAGTGTGGAAAGAAAAGCAGCATACGTCACTGGACACCACACGGACAGATTACCGTATCTACTAGGGCTGCACGATATGGGAATTTTGTGCGATTGCAATTAGGGACCTAAAAATTGCGATAACGATGTGCGATGCGATATTTTAAAGAGAATTGTGTTAGAGGTCCATTTGCTTGGATTTTCCCATATGAGCCGCTGACGCAGCTGGGTATGACTGTTGTGGGGGATCTGTGGAGGACGCCGTTATGGGGGGGGATCTGTGGAGGACGCCGTTATGGGGGGGGATCTGTGGAGGACGCCGTTATGGGGGGGGGGGGATCTGTGGAGGACGCCGTTATGTGGGGGGGATCTGTGGAGGACGCCGTTATGTGGGGGGGATCTGTGGAGGACGCCGTTATGTGGGGGGGATCTGTGGAGGACGCCGTTATGTGGGGGGATCTGTGGAGGACGCCGTTATGTGGGGGGGATCTGTGGAGGACGCCGTTATGTGGGGGGGATCTGTGGAGGACGCCGTTATGTGGGGGGGGGGGGGGGGATCTGTGGAGGACGCCGTTATGTGGGATGTGTGCTATGATACATAGGGCCATGAGGGGGGCCAGCATAAGACATATAGCATATTATGCATGGCCCTATGTGTCCCCTCATGTGTCCTAAACTGCGCACATAACTGGCTTTGTGTTAAGTATTTTACTAGTGTGTGAAACAAGCTCTCTCCTATTGATAACAGGTCCAGCCTCTGTACTCACTGTCACTATGAATGCACTGCAGCTAACGGCAGCGAGCTGGCCGGCGCGTGACTGACGTCACTTAGTAACGCTCCTCCCACTTCAGGAAGCAGGAGCGTTACTAAGTGAAGTCAGTCACGCGCCGGCCGCTCCGCTCGCTGCAGTGCATTGCATTCATCGTGACAGTGAGTACAGAGGCTGGACCTGTTATCAATAGGAGAGAGATTGTTTCACACACTAGTAAAATACTTAACACAAAGCCAGTTATGTGCGCGGGGCCCCTTCATATATAATCGCCATATCGCATTTGCCGATTATCGCGATTCGATTATTTTTTCGATTTATCGTGCAGCCCTAGTATCTACAGAGAGAAAATTCAGTCTCTTGCCAGTCTCTCTAGCAGTGGGCATCCAGTTAAGATGACACCAACAGCACAACGGGCAATCCTACAAGAGGTGAGGAAGAACCCAGGGGTAACAGCAAAAGACCTACAGAAGACCTGACAAACTGCAGGAACCCCCGTCCACTGTTAGAAAAACATTGAAGAATGGTGTTCATGGAAGGACAAGAAGGATGTTGCTGCTGTCCAAAGAAACACTGCATCCCATCTCAAGATTTCCCAAAACCAACCTGGATGATCCAAAATGTTACTGGGAAAGTGTTCTATGGACTGAGGAGACAAAATCATGCACAATGCTGGAAGAACATTGCCCATTCACATGCTTAACCCTAATGAGATGTAAATCGACCTGATCATAGATCTGAAGATGATACATTCAAATACTTCGATTTTAATGCGGTTTCCGTACAGCATTAGAATGTATTGGCTCAGTGGAACCAAACATCATTGAGTGAGACTTGGGTGAATTACTACGGTAAACATTTTAAAATAGGAATTTGAATTGGGCTTCTGCACAGAGCTACCAGCCAGTACCAAAGCCCACTTCAGATTTTCTATTTTAAACACGCAGTAATTCATCCAAGTCTTGCACAATGAAGTTTGGCTCCACAGAGACAATACATTTTAATGCTGTATGGAAACCGCATTAAAATCGAAGTATTTGAAGGAATCAACTTTGGATCTATGATCCATAGGTCGATTTGCTCAAGCCTACTTCTAAAGATGGGTGTGCATGAAAGTCAGCAAGGGTGAAATATGGTTTCCTGGCTCATGGGCCACCAGTCTAGGGATACATCAGGTTACATAATTTATCTACAACTTGTGACTCCAGCTGCAGAACAACTCCCAGCATTCCCAGACATCCTCTCGTACTGGATTATATAGTTTTGCACCAGCTTGCAAGTCATAGGCATCAGTGCCATATGAGGCATTTGCCCAGGACTGTGAGAAGAGGACACCCTCCACATCTAGAACAAAAGAGTATTACACTCACCGGTAATCCGGTTTCCTGGAAGTCTCCATGACACCAAGTCCTGAGATTGACTTCCTTCTGATTGGACAGGAAAAACACAGAGAGGTTAAAACCCCCACCCCCTCCTCACATCACCAGTGTATTTTAACGAAGAACCCCAGGATGAAAGGATAATAGCTAATAGCAGAAAAAAAGGGTGGGATATATGTGGTGTCATGGAGACTTCCAGGAAACCGGATTACCGGTGAGTGTAATACTCTTTTCCCCAGTCGTCTCCATGACACCAAGTCCTGAGACAATATCAAAGATACAATTAGGGGGGGGACAACTGCCGACAGGACCTTACGTCCAAATCTTAGGTCGTCATTAGCGGCTACATCTAGTCTGTAGTGCTTAGTGAAAGTATGAACTCTTTTCCATGTTGCTGCCCTGCAAATCTGTTGTAAGGAGGCTGAGGCTTTTTCCGCCCAGGAGGCAGCCATGCCTCTCGTAGAATGTGCTTTTAGGGAAGCAGGGACGTCTTTTCCCTGAGCTTTATATGCTTCGGAGATTGCCATCTTAATCCATCTGGAGATGGAACTTTTTGCCGCTTTCTTCCCTTTGTTAGGACCTGAAAATTGGACAAACAGATTTTTGTCTTTTCTCCAAAGGCTGGTAGCTTCCAGGTACTTTAAGACCGCTCTCCGGACATCTAATGTGTGGTAAGTGATTTCTTGATCGTTTTTCGGAACGTCACAGAACGAGGGGAGAACAATGTCCTGAGACCTATGGAAGGTCGAGACTACCTTGGGGAGGAAAGTCGGATCTAATTTGAAAATTAATTTGTCCTCGAATATTGCAAGGAATGGTTCTTGGATGGACAAGGCCTGCAGCTCACAGACCCTTCTGGCTGAGGTTATTGCCACCAAAAAAATCGTTTTAATGGTAAGCCATCTGATGTGGATAGAGTCCAGAGGTTCGAATGGATCGGAGGTTAGACCCCCTAGTACCGTATTAAGGTTCCATGGTGGCACCATGTTTCTAATTGTAGGTCTGATCCTATCTGCCGCCTTAAGGAATCTGGATATCCAGGGATGTTCCGTTAGCTTGGTATTATATAGTGCTCCTAAAGCCGATACCTGGACCCTAAGGGTATTGGGGGATAGACCTAAATCTAGCCCTTCTTGAAGAAAATCCAGGATTAGTGAGATGTTGGCTCTAAACTGGTTGAAGGAGGTCCCAGACCAATCAGCAAATTTCTTCCATATTTTTTGGTACTTGTCGTTGGTACTCTGTTTCCTGCTAAGGAGTAAGGTGTTCACTACTTTTTTTGATAGACCAAAGTTTAATAAGTTGGATTCTTCAGAATCCAGGCTGTTAACTTTAGTATTTTCAGGTCTGGGTGAGAAATGGGCCCCTGACTTAGAAGGTCCGGCCTCTGAGGTAGAAGGAGAGGAGCTTCCACGCTGAGGGCTTTCAAGAGGGAGAACCAACTTCTCTTGGGCCAGAAGGGGGTTATCAGGATTAGTGTACACTTTTCTTTTAGGAACTTCTGTAACACTCTGGGGATAAGCGGAAATGGGGGGAAGGCGTAGACTAAGTTTGTTGTCCAACTCTGGTTGAGGGCGTCTACTGCCCGAGGATGATCCCTGGGGTTGAGGGAGAAGAACTGGTTTAGCTGATGATTTCTCCTGGATGCAAACAGGTCTATCGTCGGCCTGCCCCATTTCTTTGTGATTAAATGGAAGGCTTCTGGAGCTAACATCCATTCCCCTGGGTCTAGTCTGTGCCGGCTTAGGTAATTGGCCTGAATGTTTAAAACTCCCTTCAAATGAACCGCTGAAAGAGATTGAATGTTGCCTTCTGCCCAGGAAAAGATTTTGTTTGCCAGGTTCTGTAGCGGGCGATGCCTTGTGCCTCCCTGGTGTTGGATAAAGGCCACGGCTGTAGCGTTGTCCGAGTAGACAGCTGACTTGTGTGTTTCAGTGCTTCCCACACTGCCCTCAGCTCCTTGAAATTTGAGGATTGCTGGCTCACGTAATTCCCCCATGTTCCCTGGTAGGAGTTCCCCTGGACGACCGCTCCCCACCCGTGGAGGCTGGCATCTGTTGTGATGACTAGAGGGAGATCTTGTGCCCAGAAAATCCCGTTTTCTAGGTTCGAATTGCTGAGCCACCAAGTTAGTGATTTTTTGGTCTCTGCATCTAAGAATATTTTCCTCTCTAGGGTTAATTGCGATCTGTTCCATTTGTCTAAGATGAATTTCTGGAGTGGTCTTAGATGGAACTGTGCCCAGGCAACTGCTGGAATGCAAGCGGACAGACTCCCTAGTACCTTCATGGCCTGTCTTATTGAACAGAATTTCTCCTTCTTGAACTTCCTCAAAGCTGTCTGAAGTTTTACTATCTTTTGAGGTGGTAGAAAGGATCTTTGGGAGACTGTGTCTAGAGTAATGCCCAGAAAAACTTTCCGTTTGGATGGGATTAAATCCGATTTTTTCCAATTGATGAGCCAACCTAGGCTCTGTAGATGATCCAGGACTAACCCGAGATGGATTCCCATGGTCTCTATGTTGTCCGCCACTACCAGTAGGTCGTCCAGATAGGGGATCACACAAATTGCCTTTTCTCTCAAGGTTGTCAAGGCTTCCGCCATTATTTTGGTAAAAACCCTTGGGGCAGAAGAGATCCCGAAGGGGAGACACCTGAACTGGAAATGCTGAATGTTTCCCTCCAATTCTATTGCGAACCTTAGGAATTCCCTTGATGACCTGTGAATTGGGACGTGATAATAGGCGTCGCTTAAATCTATTGTGGCCATCACTGCATCCTTTTTTAAGAGTTTCACTGCTGACTTCAGGGTCTCCATTTTGAATTTTTGATATCTTACGTATTTGTTTAGATGTTTCAGATTTATAATAACCCTGGATTTCCCGTTTGGTTTCTTTATAATGAAGAGACGGGAATAGAATCCCAGTCCTGTCTGATTTTTCGGGACGGGCTCTATGGCGTCCAAGGTTAATAGGTTTTTTATGTCGTTTTTTAAGGTCGCAGTTTGAGATGGGGGAAGGGTAGTGATCACATATTTCTGTGGAGGGGAAGAGAGAAGATCTATCAGATAACCCTCTTGTATAATACTTAAGATCCACCGGCTGTTTGTTACATGCTCCCAAGATCTTAGAAAGGAGCTGAGTCTTCCCCCCACTGGTATGGCATCATTGTTTGTTGTTGGATGAGGAGGCTTCGGCCCGATTTGGGTTGAAGAGGAAGCTTCTCCCCCTGCCTCCCTTCGCATAGCTCCACCTCCCAGTCTTCCCTTTATCTTTTTTATTTTCGGGTTGAAAAAATCGGTCACGAAAGGGCTGCCTTTTTTGTTTATATCTTTCCTCTGGAAACCCTCTTTTTTTATTTGTCGCGTTGTCTAGGATTTTATCTAGATCTTCTCCGAAAACGTACTGACCGTGGAAGGGGAGTGCGATTAATTTATTTTTAGATGTGATATCTCCTGACCACGCTTTAAGCCATAGTGCCCTTCTCGCTGTATTTGAGAGAACAGCTGTACGGGCGGACAGTTTAACTGATTCAGCAGCTGCGTCTGCTAGAAAGGAGGTTGCCATCTTTAATAGAGGCAAGCTCTCTAGAATTTGATCCCGTGGTGTCTTATTGACCAGATGTATCTCTAGCTGGTCTAGCCAAAGGTTCAGTGTTCTGGCCACACATGTGGAGGCAACGCCCGGTTTGAGAAGGGCCGCCGTAGTCTCCCAGGTCTTTCGCAAGAGACTCTCCGCTTTCCTGTCTAGAGGATCTTTCAATTGTGCTGAGTCTTCAAACGGAAGGGCCGTATGTTTTGCTACCTTGGCCACTGGCGCGTCTACTTTGGGAATGGTCTCCCAATCCGTACAGTCCTCTTGGCTAAAGGGGTAGCGCCTCTTAATTCCTCTTGGGATAAAGGATCCTTTATCCGGTTTTTCCCATTCAGACCTAATTAATTTTTGGACACTATCAGGGACTGGAAAAACGGCCTTCTTCCTTTCACCTAGACCCCCAAAAATTTCTTGCTGGGTAGACCTAGGGGTTTTAGGCATCTCCATCTGAATGGTGGCCCTGATGGCCCTGATAAGTTCATCAATATCTTCAGGATTGAACAGGAAGCGCTTATATTCGCCCTCTTCATCTGAAGATGCCGGGTGTTTTTGGACAGATTCGGAGTCTGAGACCGCCAGCCCCTCAGAGTCGGAATCCAGGATAAGTGATTTAACACTACGGGCGTCCTGAGTGGGGGGAACTTTGGGGGGAGTAGGTTCTCTGGTAGTTAAGGCTAGCTGAACCTCTTCTTTTACCACTTTTCTAATGTCTTCAATTAGGCGTCTGACGTCATCCGCCTGCCGGCCGGAAGGGACACATCACAGTGCCGATCCGCCGTGTTCCTCCTTCCCTCTGCATCAAGCCCTCCGGGACCGCCGCAGAGGGAATCTTCGCAGGGGCACTACCTATGTGCCCGAGCCCAGGCCTAACCAAACGGAGGAGGGAGAGCTGCACTGCAGATCCGACCTCGGCCCAGATGAAAAAAATAACTCCAGGTGAGCCCAAACGAGCTCCGTGCACCTCTCCTGCTTCCTATCCTGATGGGACAGGAAAAACACTGGTGATGTGAGGAGGGGGTGGGGGTTTTAACCTCTGTGTTTTTCCTGTCCAATCAGAAGGAAGTCAATCTCAGGACTTGGTGTCATGGAGACGACTGGGGAAAGAAGGTTTCTATATCCACACAGAAGAGGGTTCTTAGAGGTTTTTGCCTTCCTCCGGATCAACACTGCAGGTGGAAATGGAAGGACTAGTCTTTAAAACCTCATGACTGGGCTGTGGGTAATCATTAACTACTCTGTTTATATACACACATCTTATATGTACTTAGACCCTGGAATTTTAATAGACCACTTCTATGAAATGTTACACTAGTGGAGACATGAAGATATTCTGGATGTATACCAAGCAGTCAGCCATGACTTCCCACATCATGGTCAACTGGTTAAAATCTGGACCACTGGAGGCCAGGCTAGAGGAATTTTACTTCATGCAGATCTTATGAATGTTGTTTTTTTTAATCTTTTAAGGAGGAGTCTTATTTTGTGGTATACAGCTCTATGCAGACCTAGGTGTCTCCAAGGTACCAGACTACAGACAAAGCCTGTGTAGTTTGACCCTGCAGGTGATACAGAACATCCATCTAGAATCTAGCCCCTATGCTTGGCTGCAGGCCAGCATTTATAGGGAGCTGATAAGTTATGTGTGAAGTCCACGGCTTGGAGAGGGGCAAAACTCCTAATAAGCAGCCATTTTTATTTAAAGGCATCGTCTTCTCACAAAAACAGAGTCCGTGTCCCCTATTCAGCACTGCAGCCCCATCATATTTATTAAGTGGTTAAGAAATTCTTATTAAAAAGGGGCTGTCCGGAAAGGGATAGCTGCTTTTTTCCCCAAAAACAGCACCACACCTGTCTACAGGTTGTTTGTGGCATTACAGGACATCCCTCTTCACTTCAATGGATCCGGTCCGCAGTACCACACAACTCATGGAGAGGTAAAGGCCTGTTTTTGGAATAAGACATGTTCATACAATTCCTGGACAAGACCTTTAAATGTGATAAACCTGTATATACGCAACCCTGAACGTCCCTACATCATATTTCATGGATTCTGCGCCTTAATCCTGACCGAACGCCCCAACAATCTGCAGCCAATGCAACTCAATAGGGTTTGTTACCCCACTCACGTGCAGTGGAAAAGATACATGTATGCACAGAATACTAAACATGCCCAGGATTTTACAATCGACATTTTATTGAATGGCAATGGGCCAAGCTAAAATCTGTGGCAGAAATCAGTTTCAGGCCCAGATTTCTGCAGCTAAGTATTGCAGTGAAGCACTTCAGCAGTACAGTCAGAGGTCACAATAACGCCTGTACAAGAGTCTATGATGCTTCTTCAGGCAATTTTACTTTCTGTAAAAAGTCTAAGGCGCACCAATACGCCTTAGACTTTTCCCCCACATTCATCAGCGCAGTGAGTATTGGCACGCCAGAGTGATACAGAGCGTGTCAGGCAGGGGAAGCCGGCGGGAGCTAGAAGGAGGAGGGGCCGGCTCCAGGGGGTGGCTGTAGTAAGGAGAATAGGGCGCACTGCCCAAGGACCCTGGCATACATGACAGGGCCGCTGGAGAGCTAAGGAGCCCAGCCTGTCAGTCTTCAAGTAAGTGATTCCCTCCTCCCCCATTCATGCTCCCCACTCCTGTCCCCCCCACTAGTGACCCTGCTTCCCCCGTCCCCCCCCCACTAGTGACCCTGCTTCCCCCGTCCCCCCCACTAGTGACCCTGCTTCCCCCGTCCCCCCCACTAGTGACCCTGCTTCCCCCGTCCCCCCCACTAGTGACCCTGCTTCCCCCGTCCCCCCCCACTAGTGACCCTGCTTCCCCCGTCCCCCCCACTAGTGACCCTGCTTCCCCCGTCCCCCCCACTAGTGACCCTGCTTCCCCCGTCCCCCCCACTAGTGACCCTGCTTCCCCCGTCCCCCCCACTAGTGACCCTGCTTCCCCGTCACCCCACTAGTGACCCTGCTTCCCCGTCACCCCACTAGTGACCCTGCTTCCCCTCCTCCCATCACCCCACTAGTAACCCTGCTTCCCCCGCCTCCCGTCACCCCGATTAGGGACCCTGGTCATCCCCATTAGTGACTATGCTCCCCCTCCTCCTGCCACCCCATTAGTGACCCTGCTCATCCCCACTAGTAACCCTGCTCCCCCCCCTCCTCCTGTCCCCCCCCACAGGGAAGAAGCTGAACAGACTCTGCCGACTATGATGGGATCCTTTCAGTTTCCATTCGGGATCCTGCCTTTTTACCAGACAAAATAAGTGCTGCATATGAGGCTTTTTTGTCTGGTCTTTCAACAGAATAAGCAACAGAGGCTCCAAATGCAGGCCTATGTATTATGTATTTTTAATTACCGTAACTTTCGTACTCAGTCCCAGGTAAAAAATACTCCTCAAACTGGTCAGAGGAGTATTTTTACTTTTCTGGAAAAAAATGTAGTGCGACCTCAGAGTACAGTGCCTGGGACCGAACATTACTATTCATGCCTCCTGTGCTCCTCTGGGGGAGGAAACGGCATGTTCATGAAAGATTAATGTCACCTTCAGAAAGCCAAGGACAGTACAATGACAGGAAGCAAACTCTGGGGGGGAATGCACAATGGACGCATACAGAAGAATACTATCCATTGATCCTTGTTTTACCTGTTAAATAGACCATGTTGGTGGCACAGAAAGCGCCTGCTATGCTTAAATGAACTAGATTCACTGATCACACAAAGCCTGGCCAGACACTGAGGAATTCGTCCATTTTGCGGACAAGGATAGGTATTGTTACAATGGATACGCAAAATAAAATAAAAAATAAAGTAAATAAAGTATGCCATACAGAAGTCAAATGTTTTTTTTGCAGACCGAAAACACATACGGTCGTATGAATGTAGCCCAAGTTCACATGGAGAAGCCCATCAGCGGCAAGATCCACTGCATATCCTACAGCAGAAACCGCTGCACTATGCACGTCGTTTCATGCTGAAACGCCATTGAATGGGATTAAAACATGAGCACGCTCCCGCTGCAGCTTTGCGAGGGGTTCATGTGGTAACTGCCCCAAGAATGTACCTGTACATTCTTGGCATAGTCTTGAAACTCTTAAGGCAAAAACCCTCACCCGCATGAACTGCAGATTCTGTACGGTTTTCAGTACTGAATTCTGCGCCCAAAATACTCTGAGAACCTACAGTAAGGGCTGTTTCACACGAGCGAGTTCATTGCGGGAATCATGCCCCATGTGTGGGCATGATCCCCAGTTCTGGACTTGCAGGAGCGGACAGTGCCATCATGATTTATAATGCCATGTGCCGCTGCTTCATAGACGGCTTTATGTATCAGTAAGGTCCCGCAGAGGCACATAGTATGATAATGCAAGTCCAGAATGTGGGATCACGCTCACACCTGGGGCGAGATTCCCACAATGGACTCGTTTGTGAGAAACAACCCTAAAAAGACCAGATTTCACCCCTGGGTTTTCATTCCTGCACCATATTACCAGTCATGTTCTACTGCTCCATTCATTACATGTCAGCTAGAAGTGTTGGCAGATCCATGGCGAGCAGAACCGTGCTACGCCCCGGGGTGTCCACAGTATGGGCAGAGTTATAATTCTACTTCTTACACCACTAATCTCTGCTAAATTTAAGAACTGTAAGAGCACCTGCACAGGCGGCAGATTTTGTGGCAGAAAATTCAGCGACTGAAAATTAATTTCTTTCACCTTAATGAAGCTTCCAGAAATCCACGTGCTTCCAGCCCCATTAAAATGAATGGAACTGATTTTCAGTTGCAGATTTTGTGCCACAAAGTCTGCGACGTGTGAAGGCGCCCTTATGGAGAGGTCTTGGACCCAACCACTTTTGGGTGTGAATGTGGCCACTGTGCCTCTAGCACAATGATATAATGTGAGCAGATAAGCCGTTTTTCTCTTATAGCACCCAACCCTGTACAGAAATATAACCCTACATTACAATATCTAATATATATATATGTGTGTGCAAGAACAGTGCCCGATGTCTACACAGGAGAAGAATCATGACTTGAACATAAGCGATTTCAACCCGGGAAGCCAAAGTACAGCATCTAGTTAATTTTTAGCAGTTTCTAATTGCCGATTTCTTGCAGAAAGCTGAAGAAAGCTTCAGAGATTGAAGCAGACAAGTACTGAAACCCCACAGGTTCCTTCACGTTGCCTTCACCATGGAAACCAGCCATGGGATCCTCAGCCAACTGCGCTCCATCTGTGAGCAGTCCTTCTGCATGCCTTAAAATCATTAACAACTGAAGTCTAAAATAAGGTTGCACTTTGCGTTTGTCTCAAGGCTGATGAGGAAGCCAAAAACCTGAGCGGGGCTGCAGAAGGTAAACCTCCCCACACGGAGCACAGCCACTCAGCAGACAGACATTTTTGGATCACTTTGGAAATTTTTGCTGCCACTGTTGGCTCCTACAGACAAGGACAGAATCCACAAGTGCAATGCACTAAAACCTGAGATTCAATTGCCGACACATTTAGGGGGAGACGACAAAGTGTCTTAAAGGGGTTGTCTCATCATTGACAATGGGGACATATCGCTAGGATATCCCCCATTGTCTTATAGGTGCGGGTCCCACCACTGGGACCTGCACTATATTGAGAACGGAGCCCTGCAAGTGAAGGCGGGCGCACTGCGCATGCACAGCCGCCCTCCATTCATTTTCTATGGGGCCAACAAAAATAGCCTAACGCTGGCTCGGCTATTTCAGTCGGCCCCATAGAAATTAATGGAAGCGGAAGTCGCGCATGCGCGGTAGGGTTGTCTCGGTTATTGTCGCCGGGATTTTCCGCTTACCTATACTAGGCTGCGCTACCTAATATCAGAACATGGAGCGCGCTGCTGTCAACGTGCAACATGTTCTCTCAGCACACTGGCCACCAACGACATTAACTCACTCATCAATTCAAATACAGGAGGCGGGTACTGGCTGCAGAATCATATAGCCATCACCGGACCTCTATGAGAGGTAGCTGCGATCCGCGGAAGTTAACCCCTAAGGTGCAGCCAGTACCCGTCTCCTGTATTTGAGTTAATGGGAGAGTCATCTTCATTGGTGGCAAAGTGCGCCCCCGCCCCCCCCCCCCAACCCCAGTATTAAAGTCATTGGTGGCAGTGGCCACAGGTTCCCCTCCCCTCCTCATTGGTGGTGCAGTGGCAGCTTCTGATCGGAGCCCCAACAGTGTAATCCTGGGTCTCCGATCGGTTACCATGCAGATCAGAGCCTGAAATTAGGTAGTGTCCTCGTGCCCCCCATACCCCCTGATCTGTGCCCCTCCAAGCCCCCCCTTGTGTCCGCCTGCCGCTGAAGCTTATCTCCTGCCTCCTGCCCTGATGCGATCCGCCCCCTCCCACCCATACATTGCTCCTGCCCCCATTTCGAGATGCATCACCTCCCTCAATGCTGGCCGTGACACCGCCCCCCTTTCCAGCGCTGCCCCCATGCCGTGCGGTCCCCCTGCTGTGTGTGATGGCGGCGGCTCCATTCCTGAGCCGCCGCCATCAGCAGAGAGTGTCAGCTGTATGCTGACACTCTGCTGTAACCCCATAGATGCCGTGGCATTCATGGGGTTAATAGAGGGAGGGGGCTCCCTCTCTCCACCACTGGAGCTGCCGCGCTGCGATTGCAGCGCCCGATTGTTGCCATGGCAACCAGACGCTTTGCAAAAGCGTCCGCTGTTGCCACCTACAGGGCATCTGATTGTATTATACTTTGCAATGCAAGAGCATTGCAAAGTATAGTACAGCCATCAGCCCCACTGGATCTTCAAGATCCAAGAGGGACTTAAAAAAAAAAAAAAAGTGAAAAGTAAAAATAAAAATGTAAAATTAAAAAAAAATAAAAAAATTGCTTTTTCCTATAAAAAAAAAAATGAAAAAAAATAAAAACAAAAACACATATTAGGCATCACCGCGTCCGTAACGACCGTCTCTATAAATATATCCCATGATAGACCCCGTCCGATAAACACCATAAAAAATAAAAACTGTAAAAAAAAAAAACAATTTTTGTCACCTTACATCACAAAAAGTGCAACAGCAAGCGATCAAAAAGGCTTATGACCCCCAAAATAGTACCAAACAGTCACCTCATCCTGCAAAAAATGATACCCTATTTAAGACAATCGCTATGGCTCTCAGACTATGGAGACACTAAAACATCATTTTTTGGTTTCAGAAATGCTATTATTGTGTAAAACTTAAATAAATAAGAAAAAGTATACATATTAGGTATCGCCACGTCCGTAACGATCTGCTCTATAAAACTGTCACATGACCTAACCCCTCAGATAAACGCTGTAAAAAATAAATACTGTTCCAAAACAACCAATTTTTTGGTCACTTTGCCCCATAAAGTGTAATAATGAATGATCCAAAAAATCCTATGTACCCAAAAATGGTACCAATAAAAACCTCAGCTCTTTCTGCAAAAAACTAGCCCCTGCACAAGACGATCGGCAGAAAAATAAACATATGGCGTTTAGAAAATGGACACACAAAAACAATTTTTTTCAAAATGCAGGACAGAAATTCAGATTTTTTATTTTTTAGTTAAATTTTCTTTTCTTCAATGATGGTTACAAAAAAGCTATTAAACAGAGCGGAAGGAACAAAGATGAGCCAAAAATACAAAAAGAAAAACAAAGCTTATACACATATGACAAAGATGTTAATATAATTTCAACATGATCATAGCCAGTGACATTCAATCCAACACTGAACTCAAGCCTAATAACTTTAAGCCCCACTATTCCCCCTCTTTCCCTTAGCTGCTGTCGCCGATAGCCCGGACCCCGTATCCCCCCCCCCCCTCCTTCCGTACATATACTCCACCCTTCAAGCTGAACTAATCAATTCACCTCACTTCTGCAGAGCAGCATAACGCATGTCTCACCTACTCCGCCTCTCAACCTCCTCATAGTGCTTTATTTGGGACATGATCCGTCTCCACTCCTCAAGTACAGGGGAAATGGGGGAACCCCATCTCTTGACTATCAGCACCTTTGCTATCAAACAGCCCTTCAGCCAAGCTAATTGATGTACGGAAGGGTTAGGACTAGGGATCAACCAATATTGATTTTTTTAGGGTCGATACCGATAATTTGTGAATTTTCAGGCCGATAGCCGATAATTTATACCAATAGTCTGGGAATTTTCATTTTTGAAAAAAAAAAAAAAAAAAATCCTACACAAATCTGCTGAAAATTAATGTTTATTGTTAACGTGTATTTTTTTTTTGTAAATCTTTATTTTTCATTTATACTTAATATTTCGGTGTTTTTTTTTTTTTACTAACTTTTAGCCCCCTTAGGGACTAGAGCCCTTGTCTTATTCACCCTGATAGATCTCTATCAGGGTGAATAGGATCTCACACTGTCCCTGCTGCTCTGTGCTTTGTGCACACAGCAGCAGGGAGCTGAACATGGCAGCCAGGGCTTCAGTAGCGTCCTGGCTGCCATGGTAACCGATCAGAGCCCCAGGATTACACTGCTGGGGCTCCGATCGGAGGAGCAGGGGAGAGGGGATCCTGTGGTCACTGCCACCAATGATTAAAACTGGGGGGGCTTGGGTGGGGGGCGCACTGCACCACCAATGTTTTTAATACGGGGGTGGGGGGCGCACTGCGCCACCAATGTTTTTAATACGGGGGTGGGGGGCGCACTGCGCCACCAATGATTAATACTGGGGGGCTTGGGGGGGCGCACTTCGCCACCAATGAACATAAATCTCTAATTTATTCATATACAGGAGGCGGGAGCTGGCTGCAGAATCACATAGCCGGCTCCCGACCTCTATGAGCGGTAGCTGCGATCCGCGGCACCTGAGGGGTTAACTACCGCGGATCGCAGCTACCGCTCATAGAGGTCGGGAGCCGGCTATGTGATTCTGCAGCCAGCTCCCGCCTCCTGTATATGAATAAATGAGATATTTATCTTCATTGGAGGCGCAGTGGCCATAACCCCTCCCCTTCTCTTGTCCTCCTTCCTCTCATTGGCGGCAGCACAGGGGGAGGGAGACACTGCTTCCTTCTCCCCTGTGCTGCTGAGGGAACACGGAGAGCAGCACGATCTGTGTTCCCCATACGTTATCGGAATATCGGCAAAATAGATGCCGATAACGGTCAAAATCCTGAATATTGGCCGATAATCTCGGTAAAACCGATAATCTGTCGATCCCTAGTTAGGACTGTCAGGTATATAAAAACGCCCAAAATTGCCGAGATCATATCTGGTGCAGAGGACTGGGGAAGATCCCCCTGCAATGCTGTAAATACCTGCTCCCAAAAACGCTTTATCACACTGCATTCCCATAAAAGATTGATATATCCAACATTGGGTCTGCCGCACTTTCGACAAAAAAATAAAAAAAATCACGTCCTCGGTTATTAGCAAATTTAGCCTGCATTTGTGGTGTATAGTATAACCTGTGAAGAATCTTAAACTGGATCAAACTATAGCTGGCTGCCGATACTACCTTTTTCATATTTTAAAAAAATCAGTGACCAGGGGAGGGGGGAGATTTTTAATTCCTGCTCCCATTTAGGTATACTTTTAAGAGGAAACACTGTGGGCAGTGAATCTCGCATTTTCGAGTAAATCTGTGCCATTTTAATCCCTGTGTGAGAAAAACAATCAAAAAATTAATGTTGTTCAGTAATCATATATGTTTTATTAAGTGTACCGTCGTATGCATGTTTTAAACGTGTGTACATACATCGATCTAAAAGTGTTTGAGAAGTTAAAGTCCCCTAAAACTTTAAAACGATCTACAACAAATGAGCCACTCAGGTAATACCCCTACAACTCCAATAAGTATAATCAGTTATTTTAAAAAATTCCCCTAAATTCCGATTTTCCCACAACAGGGTAAAATAAAAAGCATGTGTCACCTGCAAGGTCGTTTTCAATGTGTCCCAAACCCTCTGTAGCGTTCTCGCGATTGGGCATCTAGTGTCCAAGGTGCCAAAATGTGCGGTTTCTAAGTGCATAAAAATATTACCCAATGACCCATCGAATACCCTAGTTAAGTACTGCCCTAGTGCATTCTCGCCAGCATTACAACATCTTTGTAACTGCGCAGAGAAAAAAATAGCCTTGAAAGAAAGGGAGTGATGGTCCCCCATCTGGCTCAGCCAGCCACAGATGCCTCTGCTTTATACGGACCCTCTTCCTCCCCCAAATTAGATCATTTATTAAGACTTCCAATCTATAAAAAAAAAAAAGCATCCTCTATCCAGATGGGGGAAACACAGATCGGATACAAAACCAGCGGTAATATGATCATTTTTACTAATGCCAGACGATCGGTTTGCGATATTGCCAATTTTTGCAAGGCTATAATTTTCCCCTTTACTTTATCTATTACCGGGGAAAGATTTAACTCATAAAATCAACCTATGGGGACACCTATCTTTATCCCCAGATAATCCAGGGAATCATCCGTAGACAATATACGAACCCGGGAGCCTCCGTCGGGGGCATTTCGATTTAGTGGGAGGAGTGAGGACTTAGCCCAGTTAATTAAATAACCAGACAGTAGACTAAACTCCTCTATCACCTGCATAACGTAGGGGACAGCATTCCAGCCCTGATCCAAAAAGAGTATAACCTAGTCGGCATAAAGCCCGATTTTGTCACTCTCCCGCTACCCCGAACCCGACCGTCCAAACGAATCCTACAAGCCAACGGCTCCATAAATTGCGCGAATAATAAGGGAGAAAGGGGACATCCCTGTCTCGTGCCACGTTGAAGCTCAATAATTGAGGAATTAACCCCATCAATATTAACTCGGGCGATTGGTTGGGTCTATAACAGTTGAGTCATTGCAATGAAGGTAGACCCCAATCAAAAGTGTGCCATAGTCCGCCACAAGGACCACTCTACCCTGTCGAACACTTTGGCAGCGTCCAAAGACAGGATTGAGTGGTCTGGTCCCCCCCTACCGACAGGTTCAAATACGTCCCGTACAGATTCTCCTGGATCTGTCTCCCAGGTATAAATCCTGTTTGATTAGGATGGACCAGGGCTGCAATCACCCATTTCAGACGGTTTGCTAAAGACTTTGCAAAGATCTTATAGTCAGTATTAAGGCGTGATATGGGCCTATAAGACCCAACCTCACTACCATCTTTATCTTTTTTTTTAATTAAGATGATTGCCTCCCTAAAAGATGGAGGGAGAGAACCATATTTGAGATTCCCTTAACACCTGCAACAAGATAGGGAGGAGTACTTTAGCGTGATACAGTATCTATAAAATTCAAATGGCAAATCGTCCGCCCAGGGGGATGAGTTTTGTTTAAGCGACCGAAGAGCATCTTCCAATTTTGCCTGTTGTAAGGGGTGATCGAGCATTCCAGTTTCCTGAGGTGAAAGAAAGGGCATTTCTAATTGGTCCAAATAGTCATCGATTTTAGAGGAACTACATACCGTTCCAGATCTATATATAGTAGAGTAATAGTTGGCAAATTCCTGTCTAATCAGATCCGGATCCTTAGCTATCTGGCACAGATTAGTCCTAATATACCTAATTTTGGTCCCACCCCTTTGATTGGCGACCAATGCGGCTAACAATTTACCTGTTTTTCCCTCCTCCAAAAGAGTATGTTGGGCCTTATTTACCATAAACCATAAAAAGACCTATATTGTTGATTAGCTTCTTTCAATTGTATACGGAGTGAATCCGTACCGTATTTAGTCAATGCACCCTGCAACCTCCTAACTGTCTCCCTCATTGCATATATTCAGAGCTTGTTGACAGGATATCAATATGTTACCTATGACTTTTTGTCGGCCTGGTGCCAACATACTCATCCTGTTATATGTGGATCAACATGATGTAACTTACCATATTCTTGAAAACTCAAAGAATTAAAAAAAAAAAAAAAAAAAAAAAACATAAAAAACATTATATATTGCCATGTCCAAAAAGTTCCATAAAAAGCGGAACGCACGCAGCTTTTTTTTTTTGCGTGGTATAGAGTATTGCAATAATTTATGGTATCGAGACAACCCTAATGCGCGGTACGCTCCCATTCACTTCTATGGGGAGCAGTTTTGGTGGTGGCCGGACCAGAGTCCTCCAGCCACCACCTTGCGGGGCCCCATTTATCGATCTAGATGTGGGTCCCAGTGGTGGGACCCGCACCTATAAGACAATGGGGGCATATCGTAGAGATATGCTCCCATTGTCCACAATGAGACAACCCCTTTAAATCAGAGTGAGGAGACTTATAGGCCATACATGCTCCTCTGGAATTGTAGGAAGAAGGAATGCAAATGAGCTCTTAACAAGCTCTGCCTCTAATGCCACCAGATGTAAGGCAGCCATCCCCTCCCCTTGGATTTACTTCTCTCGCTTCATACAGAGAATACAAGAAGAGGACCGCTGCAGAACATTGCACCGCTGCAAACACACGTGTGTCAAGGTATGACCTTGACATATTATAGCGTGTTTGGTGGTATTGTATGCTCGAGTGGTAGATGGTTTATACAGGTTGCCGGCTGCCCACTCCAATATACCTCATATAATTATCGGTAGCGCGCAGTGTTATATTCATTTTATCCTATAAGTCAATGTTCAACCCTTTAAACAGGCATCGAGACATGACCGATATTAAATAAGCCATCATCTCATCTGCAGACAGCCGTTTCGGGGTGATGCCCCTCAGAATTCCAGAGAAGCATGTATGGCCTATAAGTTTCCTCACGCTGATTAAAGGAGCTCTCTGCCCCCAAATCCTGACCTAGGCCTCTCATCCAGTTAAGCCAGTACTCTCTGCACTAATGAGAAGCAATCACCCCAAAACAACTGTCTGCAGATTAGACTATTTTTGCGCAAATAAACGAGACCAGTCTAAGTTAAAAGCCATTAGAGGCCAGACTGATAACAATACGCCGAGTCTAATTCTGCTGTGCAACTTAAATACTTGTAAAGACAGCTTAATGAAATAGTATCAAATAATTAGAAAAGGCTCCAGCAGCAAACTACTGGAGCTCAGCCTTTCAGTTACCAGCTGAAAAAGAGGAATAAATCAATGATAATATAGGCTGGCTCACAGTATTTTTGCATAAAATTTATTAATACACTAAATAAATACAAACTGACTTGGTGTCAGCATACAAACATAACAGAATGTGTAAATAGGTATAAAAGTGCGGAGCTCTCACAAACCTATGAAATACATCATTTTACACCTAAAAACAGGCGATAAATGTGCTCTAGTAAGTGGCAAAAACAATCAGGCATACAGGCAACACTTGTCTTTTCTTTTGCACCTAGTTTATCATTTTTTTTGCTTCAGTCTGAACTCTAGCGACTTTTCAAATAAAATTGTTGCACAGCCCCATAAAAAGGCTACCAAACAGAACTACACCACCCCTGGAGAGGAGTAGGGTTGGGAGATATACTGGTCTTGGTGGTAAACTGTGGTATTAGGAAACAGCAATATCGCTGTTTCCTAACCACCTCCGGACCGCCTAACGCAGGATCGCGTTCCGGAGGTGGCAGCGCTGCGCACAGTCACGCATATACGCGTCATCTCGCGAGACGCGAGATTTCCTGTGAACGCGCGCACACAGGCGCGCGCGCTCACAGGAACGGAAGGTAAGAGAGTTGATCTCCAGCCTGCCAGCGGCGATCGTTCGCTGGCAGGCTGGAGATGTGTTTTTTTTAACCCCTAACAGGTATATTAGACGCTGTTTTGATAACAGCGTCTAATATACCTGCTACCTGGTCCTCTGGTGGTCCCCTTTGTTTGGATCGACCACCAGAGGACACAGGTAGCTCAGTAAAGTAGCACCAAGCACCACTACACTACACTACACCCCCCCCCCATCACTTATTAACCCCTTATTAGCCCCTGATCACCCCTAATCACCCCTGATCACCCCATATAGACTCCCTGATCACCCCCCTGTCATTGATTACCCCCCTGTCATTGATCAACCCCCTGTAAAGCTCCATTCAGACGTCCGCATGATTTTTACGGATCCACTGATAGATGGATCGGATCCGCAAAACGCATCCGGACGTCTGAATGAAGCCTTACAGGGGCGTGATCAATGACTGTGGTGATCACCCCATATAGACTCCCTGATCACCCCCCTGTCATTGATTTCCCCCCTGTCATTGATTACCCCCCTGTAAAGCTCCATTCAGATGTCCGCATGATTTTTACGGATGCACTGATACATGGATCGGATCCGCAAAACGCATCCGGTCGTCTGAATGAAGCCTTACAGGGGCATGATTAATGACTGTGGTGATCACCCCCCTGTCATTGATTACCCCCCTGTAAAGCTCCATTCAGATGTCCGCATGATTTTTACGGATGCACTGATAGATGGATCGGATCCGCAAAACGCATCCGGACGTCTGAATGAAGCCTTACAGGGGCATGATCAATGACTGTGGTGATCACCCCATATAGACTCCCTGATCACCCCCCTGTCATTGATTACCCCCCTGTCATTGATTACCCCCCTGTAAAGCTCCATTCAGATGTCCGCATGATTTTTACGGATGCACTGATAGATGGATCGGATCCGCAAAACGCATCCGGACGTCTGAATGAAGCCTTACAGGGGCATGATCAATGACTGTGGTGATCACCCCATATAGACTCCCTGATCACCCCCCTGTAAAGCTCCATTCAGATGTCCGCATGATTTTTACGGATGCACTGATACATGGATCGGATCCGCAAAACGCATCCGGTCGTCTGAATGAAGCCTTACAGGGGCATGATCAATGACTGTGGTGATCACCCCCCTGTCATTGATTACCCCCCTGTAAAGCTCCATTCAGATGTCCGCATGATTTTTACGGATGCACTGATAGATGGATCCGATCCGCAAAACGCATCCGGACGTCTGAATGAAGCCTTACAGGGGCATGATCAATGACTGTGGTGATCACCCCATATAGACTCCCTGATCACCCCCCTGTCATTGATCACCCCCCTGTCATTGATTACCCCCCTGTAAAGCTCCATTCAGATGTCCGCATGATTTTTACGGATGCACTGATAGATGGATCCGATCCGCAAAACGCATCCGGACGTCTGAATGAAGCCTTACAGGGGCATGATCAATGACTGTGGTGATCACCCCATATAGACTCCCTGATCACCCCCCTGTCATTGATCACCCCCCTGTCATTGATTACCCCCCTGTAAAGCTCCATTCAGATGTCCGCATGATTTTTACGGATGCACTGATAGATGGATCGGATCCGCAAAACGCATCCGGACGTCTGAATGAAGCCTTACACGGGCGTGATCAATGACTGTGGTTATCACCCCATATAGACTCCCTGATCACCCCCCTGTCATTGATCACCCCCCTGTCATTGATCACCCCCCTGTCATTTATCACCCCCCTGTCATTTAGCACCCCTCTGTAAGGCTCCATTCAGATATTTTTTTGGCCCAAGTTAGCAGAATTTTTTTTTTTTTTTTCTTACAAAGTCTCATATTCCACTAACTTGTGTCAAAAAATAAAATCTCACATGAACTCACCATACCCCTCACGGAATCCAAATGCGTAAAATTTTTTAGACATTTATATTCCAGACTTCTTCTCACGCTTTAGGGCCCCTAGAATGCCAGGGCAGTATAAATACCCCACATGTGACCCCATTTCGGAAAGAAGACACCCCCAGGTATTCCGTGAGGGGCATATTGAGTCCATGAAAGATTGAAATTTTTGTCCCAAGTTAGCGGAACGGGAGACTTTGTGAGAAAAAAATTAAAAATATCAATTTCCGCTAACTTGTGCCAAAAAAAAAAAATTTCTATGAACTCGCCATGCCCCTCATTGAATACCTTGGGGTGTCTTCTTTCCAAAATGGGGTCACATGTGGGGTATTTATACTGCCCTGGCATTCTAGGGGCCCCAAAGCGTGAGAAGAAGTCTGGTATCCAAATGTCTAAAAATGCCCTCCTAAAAGGAATTTGGGCACCTTTGCGCATCTAGGCTGCAAAAAAGTGTCACACATCTGGTATCGCCGTACTCAGGAGAAGTTGGGGAATGTGTTTTGGGGTGTCATTTTACATATACCCATGCTGGGTGAGAGAAATATCTTGGTCAAATGCCAACTTTGTATAAAAAAATGGGAAAAGTTGTCTTTTGCCAAGATATTTCTCTCACCCAGCATGGGTATATGTAAAATGACACCCCAAAACACATTCCCCAACTTCTCCTGAATACGGCGATACCACATGTGTGACACTTTTTTGCAGCCTAGGTGGGCAAAGGGGCCCATATTCCAAAGAGCACCTTTAGGATTTCACAGGTCATTTACCTACTTACCACACATTAGGGCCCCTGGAAAATGCCAGGGCAGTATAACTACCCCACAAGTGACCCCATTTTGGAAAGAAGACACCCCAAGGTATTCTGTGAGGGGCATGGCGAGTTCCTAGAATTTTTTATTTTTTGTCACAAGTTAGTGGAAAATGCTTATTTTTTTTTTTTTTTTTTTTTTCATACAAAGTCTCATATTCCACTAACTTGTGACAAAAAATAAAAACTTCCATGAACTCACTTTGCCCATCAGCGAATACCTTGGGGTCTCTTCTTTCCAAAATGGGGTCACTTGTGGGGTAGTTATACTGCCCTGGCATTCTAGGGGCCCAAATGTGTGGTAAGGAGTTTGAAATCAAATTCTGTAAAAAATGACCTGTGAAATCCGAAAGGTGCTCTTTTGAATATGGGCCCCTTTGCCCACCTCGGCTGCAAAAAAGTGTCACACATCTGGTATCTCCGTAATCGGGAGAAGTTGGGGAATGTGTTCTGGGGTGTCATTTTACATATACCCATGCTGGGTGAGAGAAATATCTTGGCAAAAGACAACTTTTCCCATTTTTTTTATACAAAGTTGGCATTTGACCAAGATATTTATCTCACCCAGCATGGGTATATGTAAAAAGACACCCCAAAACACATTCCTCAACTTCTCCTGAATACAGAGATACCAGATGTGTGACACTTTTTTGCAGCCTAGGTGGGCAAAGGGGCCCACATTCCAAAGAGCACCTTTCGGATTTCACAGGTCATTTACCTACTTACCACACATTTGGGCCCCTAGAATGCCAGGGCAGTATAACTACCACACAAGTGACCCCATTTTGGAAAGAAGAGACCCCAAGGTATTCGCTGATGGGCATAGTGAGTTCATGGAAGTTTTTATTTTTTGTCACAAGTTTGTGGAATATGAGACTTTGTATGAAAAAAAAAAAAAAATAAAAAAATCATCATTTTCCACTAACTTGTGACAAAAAATAAAAAATTCTAGGAACTCGCCATGCCCCTCACGGAATACCTTGGGGTGTCTTCTTTCCAAAATGGGGTCACTTGTGGGGTAGTTATACTGCCCTGGTATTCTAGGGGCCCAAATGTGTGGTAAGGAGTTTGAAATCAAATTCAGGAAAAAATGAGGAGTGAAATCCGAAAGGTGCTCTTTGGAATATGGGCCCCTTTGCCCACCTAGGCTGCAAAAAAGTGTCACACATCTGGTATCCCCGTACTCAGGAGAAGTTGAGGAATGTGTTTTGGGGTGTCTTTTTACATATACCCATGCTGGGTGAGATAAATATCTTGGTCAAATGACAACTTTGTATAAAAAAATGGGAAAAGTTGTCTTTTGCCAAGATATTTCTCTCACCCAGCATGGGTATATATAAAATGACACCCCAAAACACATTCCCCACCTTCTCCTGAGTACGGAGATACCAGATGTGTGACACTTTTTTGCAGCCTAGGTGGGCAAAGGGGCCCATATTCCAAAGAGCACCTTTCGGATTTCACAGGTCATTTTTTCCTGAATTTGATTTCAAACTCCTTACCACACATTTGGGCCCCTAGAATGCCAGGGCAGTATAACTACCCCACAAGTGACCCCATTTTGGAAAGAAGAGACCCCAAGGTATTCGCTGATGGGCATAGTGAGTTCATAGAAGTTTTTATTTTTTGTCACAAGTTAGTGGAATATGAGACTTTGTAAGGAAAAAAAAAAAAAAAAAAAATCATCATTTTCCGCTAACTTGTGACAAAAAATAAAAAGTTCTATGAACTCACTATGCCCATCAGCGAATACCTTAGGGTGTGTACTTTCAGAAATGGGGTCATTTGTGGGGTGTTTGTACTGTCTGGGCATTGTAGAACCTCAGGAAACATGACAGGTGCTCAGAAAGTCAGAGCTGCTTCAAAAAGCGGAAATTCACATTTTTGTACCATAGTTTGTAAACGCTATAACTTTTACCCAAACCATTTTTTTTTTACCCAAACATTTTTTTTTTATCAAAGACATGTAGAACTATAAATTTAGAGCAAAATTTCTATATGGATGTCGTTTTTTTTTTGCAAAATTTTACAACTGAAAGTGAAAAATGTCATTTTTTTGCAAAAAAATCGTTAAATTTCGATTAATAACAAAAAAAGTAAAAATGTCAGCAGCAATGAAATACCACCAAATGAAAGCTCTATTAGTGAGAAGAAAAGGAGGTAAAATTCATTTGGGTGGTAAGTTGCATGACCGAGCAATAAACGGTGAAAGTAGTGTAGGTCAGAAGTGTAAAAAGTGGCCTGGTCTTTCAGGGTGTTTAAGCACTGGGGGCTGAGGTGGCTAATAACCGCAGTATTTTTTTTTACGTCATAGAAGCGGTCATGTGTCGACCGCTTCAAAATATGCGTCCGTGGCTGCCCGCCCCTGCACGATTGCAAACCAGGAGTACAATTCCTGCCCGCAGCGGCCGCCCCCAACTCCCATAATGAAGTCCGCGCCCACCAACGTCTGACATTGGAATTGGATGACGAGCGAGGTCGCCAAGCAGCGCAGGACAGGAGCGAGTGGTAGGAAAGTTTCTCTTACTCAGTGTCCGACCCCCACAGAGTTCACAACTTCTCCTGCGAGTGGAGAGAGAGACCCTAATATATATTACAGCCGGCCCCAACCAGAGTAAATAAAGGTGTAATGTCTGTCTATGATGTGACCATGTATGTCTTCTAATGTGGCCCGGTCTGACTCTTGCCCACTACTGCACATTGAAATAGCAGGCATTAGGGAATGAGTCATCACGAGTCCCTTCCCACTCCCCCATACATGACCAACAAGACGACATTGTTATATTGGGGGCCACCGTATGTCAGTATAACGTCTCCTTGCGGCAGCCCCCCCATACAGTATAACGTCTCCTTGCGGCAGCCCCCCCATACAGTATAACGTCTCCTTGCGGCAGCCCCCCCATACAGTATAACGTCTCCTTGCGGCAGCCCCCCCATACAGTATAACGTCTCCTTGCGGCAGCCCCCCCATACAGTATAACGTCTCCTTGCGGCAGCCCCCCCATACAGTATAACGTCTCCTTGCGGCAGCCCCCCCATACAGTATAACGTCTCCTTGCGGCAGCCCCCCCATACAGTATAACGTCTCCTTGCGGCAGCCCCCCCATACAGTATAACGTCTCCTTGCGGCAGCCCCCCCATACAGTATAACGTCTCCTTGCGGCAGCCCCCCCATACAGTATAACGTCTCCTTGCGGCAGCCCCCCCATACAGTATAACGTCTCCTTGCGGCAGCCCCCCCATACAGTATAACGTCTCCTTGCGGCAGCCCCCCCATACAGTATAACGTCTCCATGCGGCCGCCCCCATACAGTATAACGTCTCCTTTTTTATTCTTCTTATAAATGGGTAACTATCGTGACAAATTACCTAATATAGTTATCGTGGGAATATTTTTGATATTGCCCAAACCTAGAGAGGAGTAAAAAATAAGACTAATTTTAAAAAATTAAATACTTCAGAAAGGCAAAAACCACAAAATACACCCACACATTCAATTCTACGGGATCACTACTACTCTGATACTGGCTGCAAACAGCTGTCTCGCTACCAGTGTTGCTGTGTAGCCCTAGCCTAAAAGGTTACTGTAGGGGCCAGTCTTGGCAGCACTGCTACATCTGGCTTCTGGATACACAGGTATAACCGGTGCGGTGCTCCTAATTCTCGGCATAGGCGTTTAATAAAGCATCTGCAGCCGCCAATGCTGGGAGCCTTGGAGATTACTGCAATCAGAAGTCCTTTTACACAGCTGTGGTACCACAAGGATAGAAGTATCCGAGGGCAGACTATAATGAAGCAAATCAGTGCCTCTCACTGGCGTCCCCGCTGTGAATGAGGGTCCAGTCTATACAGAGCAGGGGTCATGCTGCCATACGCACCAATACCAAAGTTTGCAGCCCTCATATGGATTCACTCGAGAGCAGCCAACATGCAGCCCGATAGCCCCTCTGTGCAGTCTTGGTTAGGCTGCGTTTACATCTCTGTTTTGGAGATCTAGCTGCCTGATCTGACAAATGCCAACTGTCGGCTAGACAAAAAAAGCGTTGCATGCTGAAATGCGGGAAATCAGCTGGATCACCACTGAACCTCATTGCAGTTAATGGGGATACAGCAACGCCGGGTCCTGCAATACTTGGCAGCCTGCCAGATCTTCTATCAGAGATGTGAACGAGGCCTTAGTGGATAGGGGATTTCTTTTTGTGGGCCAACACCTTTACTAGACATGGTTGTCGTCCTTAGCGATATACCCACTGCTACTGTAATGGATAGCACCATGAATACTTTCTGCAGATCCTCAATAGGATGTCGATCCAGTGGACCATGTACGTTGTGTACCTGTCAGTAAACCTGCCTCGGAGTAATTTCTTCTTATTTATACGTTCTCACCCATCGCTATAAGGCCCCATGCACACGTGGGAATTTGCTGCCCTGATGTGTTTGCAGCAAATCCAACGTGTAATATAGTACCAGCCAAGTAGAGGAGATTTTTAAAATCTCTGCAACACGTTGCAAAAAGGTCTATGCAGAAACGGACCTGCAGTGAGGGTTTTGAAACCCACAGGACGTTAATTCTTTCTGCAGATTTGTATTGTCTTGCAAAGGGTGAAATCTGCACTGAGAAATTCACATAGAATACATTCCCATATGCATGTTGTCTAAAGGCTTAGGGTGCGTCTACACAGCTGTCAAGCGACTAAAGATCAGGGCGGCCATAGGAATGATGGGGTTACAGGTCGACTGGCACGTTTAATAGGAATGCAACACACGAATTGCCAAAAATCCAGGGGTTTTTGGCAATTTTTTTTTTTTCACAGCAAACATGCAAGTGGTGCTGCGACATCATTCATTCTTAGGGCCACCACACTGATCTTTGGTCGCTTGACATCTGTGGTGGCCAGAATGGTCATGTAGATGTACCCTTTTTCAGATTCACTGCCTAGATCAGCCACTTTGCGTCCCATCTATACAGTGAATGATCTCTATGGCATATTCACGGCTCAGCAGTTTTCATAGCGCCAGCCTCCTCCTGTATCCAAAAACACGTTCATTGATAGATGAAGGTCCTATGGAGGTATAAAGCCTGTATATTGCGGATGCGCCATAAATAAAGTACAAAGAAGACGTCTTCTGTATGAACAGGATAGGTCGTCGGTTCCAATTTACCAGGCTCAACAGCACATTTAGCTGAATAAATGCATTTTAGTGGGTATTCAATGACTCAAGGGGCAGGGATGGGTACATTCATGAATATACATTACACGTGGAAACACAGCCGGCAGCTCCAATAATTGGCTGAGCGATAATGAAAAGGACTGCGCGGCTTTAAAGTATTACTAAGTAATTTGCAAGATCTCAGGTTATATTTACACCTAGGATCGCATGCCTTCATTAAGGTCTTATAAATACACTTGAGAACAAAAGAAGCAGTAGGCACAGCGGTGGTACTGCCAAGATCACGCAGGAAGAAAAGACGCCGAAACAAAGGAACATAATAAATGGCTTAAAGTTTCTACCGGTTACAATAGTCTACGCCACAATAATATAGCACCTGAACTTTCCTTAAAGGGGTTATCCCATCATAATGATCACTGTTAAATCTGTTAATGATTTGACAGTGATCATTTTTGTAAATATACTTTATTAACAAATTCCCACCGATTAGGAGAAAATTCATCCCCACTTACCTTATTGTTGTGACTCGGTCTCCCCTGGTTACGACCACCGCTCTTCCGCAAAATCCCGATGGTCGCGCTTGCCCAGAAGACTTCTTCTTTTCTCCCGGCCGGGCCACTCGCTGTCCTGAACGCGCACGCTGCCGCGCATGCGCAACGGTGACTTCTTCCCGGCCAGAATAGTACAGAGCTGCGAACGCGCACGCCGGCTCTGTACTATACTGGCCAGAAATAAGTCACATTGCGCATGCGCGGCAGCGTGCGCGTTCAGTCCAGCGCGCGGCCCGGCCGGGAGAAGACTTCAATCAAGATGAAGCCCGCCCCCAGCCAGAATCCAGGAAGTGAACGCGCGGTGGCAGCAGGTAAGTATGAAACTGCTAAGTGGGATAACCCCTTTAAAGAGGCCCCGTCACCAGTAAGATCACCATTTAAGAAGGCACAATGGCTGGCACGGCTCGCCCAGCTCCATGTAATCATACCTTTCACTTGGTGATCTGTTGCTTTCTGTTAAAGGGGGAAATCCAGTATCATAAAACTCATGACCTATCCTCAGGATAGATCAATATCAGAAAGGTGGGGGTCCGACTCCTGGCACCCCCACCGTACTGCTGTTTAACCACCTCCGGACCGCCTAACGCAGATTCGCGTTCCGGAGGTGGCAGCGCTGCGCACAATCACACATATACGCGTCATCTCGCGAGACGCGAGATTTCGCTCAAAGCCGGCCTGCGCATGCGCATCGCGGGCTGGCAAAATTAAAAGAACAAGTTCGTCACCAGCCTGCCAGCAACGATCATTGGCTGGCAGGCTGGCGATTTTCAAAAAATCCAATCACAAGTCATATAACAGATCATATTAGTAAATATGATCTGTTATATGGCTTGTCTGCTCCTCTGCTGGTCCTTTTCGTTGGTTGGATCCAGCACAGGAGCAGACTGAACTGTGAGTACCCACCAAACACTACACCTTAGCCCCAGATCACCCCCCTGCACCCCAATTAACCCTTTGATCGCCCCTGTCAATCACTATTGAAAGGAAAAAAAGTGATCAGTGTAAACTGTCACTTTTTTTTTTCACTAGTATTGGCTGTTAGGTTTTAGGGATAGTTTAGGCCCCTTGGTTAGGTAGTTTAGCGTGAGTTAGCGCCCAGCCCACCGCAGTCACTTATTCGCTGTTTAGCTAATCAGCATTTGTACTTTTATAGTATCTGTAAGTGATCAAAACTGATCACGGTCAGATCTATAATAGTATTAGTGTCACCTTAGCTCGCCCTCCACCCAAAACGCAGTGTTTGCCCGATCAGGCCTGATCGGTCGCCCACACGTGCGTTCACCCACGCCCGCCCCACCGCAGTGACAAAAATATATATTTTTTGATCACTGCACATTCATTTTACACGCACTGCGGCGATAAAATCTGTTTTGATATTTTTTATCAACCGCAGCGGCCTCCGGTACTTCGCTAGCCTCCCCTTTGTAAGACAGGCTTGCTTTTTTTCTTGGGTAGTCTCAGGGAATACCCCTAAATTTAGTAGTCCAAAATGTCAAACAGGGGGTATTCTTCTGAAGAGGCCTACAGGATTCTGACCCAGTCGGATGAGGAGTGGGAACCCTCATCTGACGAATCTAGCGGGTCAGAATATGAACCTGTAGAAAGCAGTGGCTCTCTGACCCAAAGTTCGGACGAGGAGGTTGAGGTCCCTGGCAGCACCAGGCGTACCCGGCCCCGTGTCGCTAGACCACAGGTTACGCAGGATCCGCTTCAAGAGCAGCAGAGTGGGGCTGTCGCTGCCGGATCACGTGGTGAGGCATACACCAGCAGCGCAGCCCTCCCTGGACCTAGTACCAGCACTGCCGTACAACATGGTGACGTGGCGAGCACCAGAAGGGCAGTTGAAGCTGGTACGGTGGCACGTGCAATAGTTACCCCGTCGCAGCCACCGCACAGACAGGCCCGTAGAGCCCCTAGAGTCCCTGAGGTGCTGGCAAACCCTGATTGGCAGTCACCAACTTCAGCCGCACCATTAGTTCCCCCTTTCACCGCCCAGTCTGGAGTTCGGGTTGAGACGGCTCAAATCGGTTCAGCCCTGGGATTTTTTGAGCTGTTCTTGACTGCGGAGCTCTTGGACTTAGTCGTGGCAGAGACAAACCGGTATGCCACACAATTTATATCCGCCAACCCGGGAAGCTTTTATGCCCAGTCCAAGTTTCCGAACTTAAAATTTTTTTGGGCCTTCTCCTCAACATGGGCCTGACAAAAAAGCATGAATTGCGGTCATATTGGTCCACGAACCCGATTCATCACATGCCCATGTTCTCTGCTGCTATGTCCAGGGCACGATTTGAGGCCATCCTCCGTTTCCTGCATTTTAGCGACAACACCACCTCCCGTCCGAGGCCAACCAGCTTTTGACCGGCTCCACAAAATTCGGCCCCTCATAGACCATTTCAACCAGAAATTTGCAGATTTGTATACCCCCGAGCAAAACATCTGCGTAGACGAGTCCCTAATAAATTTTACCGGGCGCCTTGGCTTCAAACAATACATCCCAAGCAAGCGTGCCCGGTATGGGGTCAAATTGTATAAGCTCTGTGAAAGGGCCACAGGCTATACCCACAAATTTCGGATCTATGAGGGAAAAGATCAGACCCTGGAGCCGGTCGGTTGCCCTGACTACCTGGGGAGCAGTGGGAAGACAGTCTGGGACTTGGTGTCACCCTTATTCGGCAAGGGGTACCATCTTTATGTGGACAATTTTTACACAAGTGTGGCCCTCTTTAGGCATTTGTTTCTAGAACGGATTTGCGCCTGTGGCACCGCGCGAACTAGTCGCGTGGGCTTCCCCCAACGGCTTGTAACCACCCGTCTTGCAAGGGGGGAGAGGGCTGCCTTGTGTAACGAAGAACTGCTCGCGGTGAAATAGAGACAAGCGTGACGTTTACATGGTCTCCTCCATTCACGCAGACACGACAATCCAAATTGAGCGAGCAACCCGTGTCATTGAAAAGCCCCTCTGTGTCCACGACTATAATGCGCTCATGGGAGGGGTGGACTTCAATGACCAGATGTTGTCTCCGTATTTAGTTTCCCGCAGAACCAGACGCTGGTATAAGAAGGTGTCTGTATATTTAATTCAATTGGCGCTGTATAATAGTTTTGTTCTCTACAGTAAGGCTGGGAGAACAGGATCCTTCCTCAAATTCCAGGAAGAGATCATCGAGAACCTCCTTTACCCAGGAGGTTCCGTGGCCCCATCCACCAGTGTAGTTAGCCGTCTACACGAGCGACATTTCCCCAGTGTCGTTCCTGGTACCTCAACCCAACCGTCACCCCGAAAAAGATGTCGTGTCTGTAGCAGGAGTGGAATAAGGCGTGACACCCGCTATTTCTGTCCTGACTGTCCTGACCACCCTGCCCTATGCTTTGGGGAGTGTTTCCGGAAGTACCACACACAGGTACACCTAGCATAGGGATTGCATCTCACAGGACAGGCACACAGGGCTATTAGGGCCCTTTTACTCACAGCTGCTGCAAACCTCTCCTTTCACCTGGGATAAAGTGCATAACGTACTTTGCCACATCTTTGAGCGATTTGCGCTTTGCACATTGTCCCATGGGGAAGGAGAGGTTTGTTCTATAAAGGTAAAAAAAAATAAACAAAAAAAAAATTACCGGTAAGTAAGTAAAAAAAAAGTTTATATGTTCTGTTCTAAAGTTAATAAAGTTATTGCGTTGCGGCCTGGTTTTTTCTTTTTTTTTTTTTTTTTTTTAACCTTTCAGGTGGACCAACCGATCGACCAGCTGCAGCACTGATGTGCATTCGGACAGAAGCATTGCGCTGCTGTCAGATTACACGCAAGTCGGTGTATGCGGCGCTGCAAGACGAGATTTCTCCTCTGCAGTAAAAGATACGTTTGCCGAGGCATATGAGCTGAGGAGGTGGCGGTGTTCATATACTTTGGCAAACACTTTGTATATATAAAAAAAAAAAAATCCTGGCAATGATTTATTCATCCACATCGATTGATGTGAATGGAGAAATCTGGTTTGCCAGGGCATACGAGCTGAAGTGAGTATGGATGTTGGGCGGAGCTCCTATGTCCTGGCAGACGCCTTTCCCCTCCTTTTTCTTTTTTTGGCAGAGATTTTTTCATCCACATTGATCGATGCGAATGAAGAAATCTGTGCCGTTAATTTTTTTCTTTCAGCCCAGAGGCTGAACGGAAAAAAAAAATCTCATTACCTGTATGCTCAATATAAGAAGAATAGCAGAAACTCCTAATGCTGGGCATACATGTAATGATTGCGGAGACCCTCAAATGCCAGGGCAGTACAAACACCCCACAAATAACACCATTTTGGAAAGAAGACACCCCAAGGTATTCGCTGAGGGGCATATTGAGTCCATGAAAGATTGAAATTTTTGTCCCAAGTTAGCGGAAAGGGAGACTTTGTGAGAACAAAATCAAAAAAATCAATTTCCGCTAACTTGTGCCAAAAATTTTTTTTTCTATGAACTCGCCATGCCCCTCATTGAATACCTTGGGGTGTCTTCTTTCCAAAATGGGGTCACATGTGGGGTATTTATACTGCCCTGGCATTTTAGGGGCCCCAAAGCGTGAGAAGAAGTCTGGTATCTAAATGCCTAAAAATGCCCTCCTAAAAGGAATTTGGGCCCCTTTGCCCACCTAGGCTGCAAAAAAAGTGTCACACATCTGGTATCGCCGTACTCAGGAGAAGTTGGGGAATGTGTTTTGGGGTGTCATTTTACATATACCCATGCTGGGTGAGATAAATATCTTGGTCAAAGGCCAACTTTGTATAAAAAAAATGGGAAAAGTTGTCTTTTGCCAAGATATTTCTCTCACCCAGCATGGGTATATGTAAAATGACACCACAAAACACATTGCCCAACTTCTCCTGAATACGGCGATAGCACATGTGTGACACTTTTTTGCAGCCTAGGTGGGCAAAGGGGCCCACATTCCAAAGAGCACCTTTCGGATTTCACAGGTCATTTACCTACTTACCACACATTAGGGCCCCTGGAAAATGCCAGGGCAGTATAACTACCCCACAAGTGACCCCATTTTGGAAAGAAGACACCCCAAGGTATTCCGTGAGGGGCATGGCAAGTTCCTAGAATTTTTTATTTTTTGTCACAAGTTAGTGGAAAATGATGATTTTTTTTTCATACAAAGTCTCATATTCCACTAACTTGTGACAAAAAATAAAAACTTCCATGAACTCACTATGCCCATCAGCGAATACCTTGGGGTCTCTTCTTTCCAAAATGGGGTCACTTGTGGGGTAGTTATACTGCCCTGGCATTCTAGGGGCCCAAATGTGTGGTAAGGAGTTTGAAATCAAATTCTGTAAAAAATGGCCTGTGAAATCCGAAAGGTGCTCTTTGGAATATGGGCCCCTTTGCCCACCTAGGCTGCAAAAAAGTGTCACATGTGGTATCTCTGTATTCAGGAGAAGTTGAGGAATGTGTTTTGGGGTGTCTTTTTACATATCTCACCCAGCATGGGTATAAATATCTTGGTCAAATGCCAACTTTGTATAAAAAAAAAATGGGAAAAGTTGTCTTTTGCCAAGATATTTCTCTCACCCAGCATGGGTATATGTAAAATGACACCCCAAAACACATTCCCCAACTTCTCCTGAGTACGGAGATAACAGATGTGTGACACTTTTTTGCAGCCTAGGTGGGCAAAGGGGCCCATATTACAAAGAGCACCTTTCGGATTTCACTGGTCATTTTTTACAGAATTTGATTTCAAACTCCTTACCACACATTTGGGCCCCTATAATGCCAGGGCAGTATAACTACCCCACAAGTGACCCCATTTTGGAAAGAAGAGACCCCAAGGTATTTCGTGATGGGCATAGTGAGTTCATAGAACTTTTTATTTTTTGTCACAAGTTAGTGGAATATGAGACTTTGTAAGAAAAAAAATAAAAAAATCATCATCATTTTCCGCTAACTTGTGACAGAAAATAAAAAGTTCTATGAACTCACTATGCCCATCAGCGAATACCTTAGGGTGTGTACTTTCTGAAATGGGGTCATTTGTGGGGTGTTTGTACTGTCTGGGCATTGTAGAACCTCAGGAAACATGACAGGTGCTCAGAAAGTCAGAGCTGCTTCAAAAAGCGGAAATTCACATTTTTGTACCATAGTTTGTAAACGCTATAACTTTTACCCAAACATTTTTTTTTTTTTATCAAAGACATATAGAACAATAAATTTAGAGCAAAATTTATATATGGATCTCGTTTTTTTTGCAAAATTTTACAACTGAAAGTGAAAAATGTCATTTTTTTTGCAAAAAAAAATCGTTAAATTTCGATTAATAACAAAAAAAAGTAAAAATGTCAGCAGCAATGAAATACCACCAAATGAAAGCTCTATTAGTGAGAAGAAAAGGAGGTAAAATTAATTTGGGTGGTAAGTTGCATGACCGAGCAATAAACGGTGAAAGTAGTGTAGGTCAGAAGTGTAAAAAGTGGCCTGGTCTTTCAGGGTGTTTAAGCACTGGGGGCTGAGGTGGTTAAAGTGGCCACCGCGCTGATGTCAGCTCGGCTTCCTCATGTTGTTCAGATGCAGGGCAATCACAACTTTTTGTCCAAGTCACTAAAATGCAGGTGCTGGCAGAGAAAGTAGGAGGAGCAGGGGTGCACAGAGTGGCCTGGGCCCATCTTGTGTGCACTTAACTGCTCATTTGCATGTGGACATGCAGTAGAAGTAGACTAGTCTGGATATCCCCTGCGCCAGCCTCCTCCAGCAGTCCGTGCACAGCCCTATACTGAAATCTACAGCAGATCATAACTTCATTCTTTATTGCAGAAAACTGGCATAAAGGAAGATAAATATGCTGAGTATCCTTGCCCTGCCACCTGTTTGGTCACGCCCCCTTTGTGGAAAGTGGCAAGGACGGTGTGGAAATGCCACTTTGATAAAATTTTGCCAGAAAAGTGTAAAGAGATGATAAATCTCCCACCGTCTCCAGAACGAACCACTGGAGTGCCAAGTGAAAGGTATCATCACATTTCTGTTTTTTTTTTTTTACAGATCCTTTACAGATGAAACACCGACTGATATACAGTCGTGGCCAAAAGTTTTGAGAATTACATCAATATTGGAAATTGGAAAAGTTGCTGCTTAAGTTTTTATAATAGCAATTTGCATATACTCCAGAATGTTATGAAAAGTGATCAGATGAATTGCATAGTCCTTCTTTGCCAGGAAAATTAACTTAATCCCAAAAAATAACTTTCCACTGCATTTCATTGCTGTCATTAAAGGACCTGCTGAGATCATTTCAGTAATCGTCTTGTTATCTCAGGTGAGAATGTTGACGAGCACAAGGCTGGAGATCATTATTTCAGGCTGATTGGGTTAAAATGGCAGACTTGACATGTTAAAAGGAGGGTGATGCTTGAAATCATTGTTCTTCCATTGTTAACCACGGTGACCTGCAAAGAAACACGTGCAGCCATCATTGCGTTGCATAAAAATGGCTTCACAGGCAAGGATATTGTGGCTACTAAGATTGCACCTCAATCAACAATTTATAGGATCATCAAGAACTTCAAGGAAAGAGGTTCAATTCTTGTTAAGAAGGCTTCAGGGCGTCCAAGAAAGTCCAGCAAGCGCCAGGATAGTCTCCTAAAGAGGTTTCAGCTGCGGGATCAGAGTGCCACCAGTGCAGAGCTTGCTCAGGAATGGCAGCAGGCAGGTGTGAGCGCATCTGTACGCACAGTGAGGCGAAGACTTTCGGAAGATGGCCTGGTGTCAAGAAGGGCAGCAAAGAAGCCACTTCTCTTCAAAAAAACATCAGGGAGAGATTGATCTTCTGCAGAAAGTTTGGTGAATGGACTGCTGAGGACTGGGGCAAAGTCATATTCTCCGATGAAGCCTCATTCCGATTGTTTGGGGCATCTGGAAAAAGGCTTGTCCGGAGAAGAAAAGGTGAGCGCTACCATCAGTCCTGTGTCATGCCAACAGTAAAGCATCCTGAGACCATTCATGTGTGGGGTTGCTTCTCATCCAAGGGAGTGGGCTCACTCACAATTCTGCCCAAAAACACAGCCATGAATAAAGAATGGTACCAAAACACCCTCCAACAGCAACTTCTTCCAACAATCCAACAACAGTTTGGTGAAGAACAATGCATTTTCCAGCACGATGGAGCACCGTGCCATAAGGCAAAAGTGATAACTAAGTGGCTCGGGGACCAAAACGTTGACATTTTGGGTCCATGGTCTGGAAACTGCAAAAATTTACTTGTGGGGCAGAATTTAGGGTATATCTACGAGGCGACATTCCTCAAGCAACTACCGGTATTTGTCGAAGTAATGTCGTGTGACTTTTTATAATGACAGTCCATGGTGTCACACTGACATGCAACATAACAGTCGCACAAAGAGCCATCCAAGTTTTGTGCGACTGTCGTGTCTCAGTACATCACAGGTGACAGTGCGGCACCACATACTATCATTGCGACATATGTTGCAGTGTAGTTATACCCTATTGTCGCACGACAAGTGCAGTTGTGTAACCGCATCCTTAGGTCTGCAAAATGTGAAATATATATATCTACACAGACGTTAAAGGGGTTCTGCACATTGTTTAAACTGATGATCTATCCTCTGGATAGATCATCAGCATCTGATGGGCGGGGGTCCGACACTCTGGACCTCCACCGATCAGCAGTTTGAGAAGGCAGCAGCGCTCCAGGAGTGCCACGGCCTTTTCACCGTTTACCACAGGCCCAGTGATGTCACGACTAGTATCAACTGGCCTGGGCGGGGCTAAGCTCCATTTACGTGAACAGAGCTTAGCCACGCCCAGGCCAGTTGATACTAGTCGTGACGTCACTGGGCCTGTGGTAAACAGTGAAAAGGCCGCGGCACTCCTGGAGTGCCGCTGCCTTCTCAAACTGCTGATGGGTCCCGGGTGTCAGACCCCCGCCAATCAGATGCTGATGATCTATCCAGAGGATAGATCATCAGTTTAAACAAACTGCAGAACCCCTTTAAATACAGTGGAAAAGTCAGCTGGATCTGCAACAAAAACTGCATTATATGGGGTTGTCTCATCTTAGACATCAGTGGCGTATCGCTAGGATATGCCACCAGTGTTAGGTGCAGGTCCCACCTATCTCCAGAATGAAACCCCCCAAAGTGAGTGGAGAGCAGCCACATATGCACTTCCATAAAAATGAATGCAGAGCAGCTGGGCATGCACAGACTCTCCTTCACTTTTAGGGGCCCATTCTGTGGGACCTGCACGTATCGGATACTGCTAGCATGTCCTAGCAATATGCCACCAATGTCCAAGATGAGACAACCCCTTCAATGAGAAGCGTTTCTTGCAGTGGAGATAGCTTAAGGATTTTGCCCTCTCCACTGCAAAGGGTGATATTAACGATGTGGATCTGCCACACAAAAATACACATCGCCATGTGTGAACGTAACGTACCCTAAAAGAACCAGACACCAAAAGACTACATCAAAAGTGATCAGTCTCGCCACATTTGTGATTTCATGTCAGGACGTTCACAGGAACAATGGCCGTAGCCACCAATACCATTCTTCAGAGACCCTTTAGGAAATGGTGACCTGATGATACTGAGGGTCCCCGCAGTACTGATCAGGCTTTGAGATCAGAGAAAACACTGGAATGTACAGTCTGGAGGGGAAGAACCGCTATCAAAAACCTTCAGAGAATCAAAAGGACAAGACTTCCTATGTATAAAAGCCAAGCACTGGGAGGGAGCAGGGAGCGCTCTGGGCTGACATTTCTGGCTCAACGGGGGGCTTTCCCACATAACAAGCTATTGATTGCTGGACGAATGCCTGAAACCAGCACTGGAACATGGAAGATGCAACCTGCAGAGTTAGGGGGCTATTCACACAAGCATATTCATGACGCAATACAGCTCACACGTGACAGGGGCCCACTGCCTGAGCTCTCAGTATCGTAGATCCCTCTGGTCAGACCACTTCATGTGTAAATAACACAGATGGATAATATATCCATCAAGTCAATTGATGTGGTCAAAATTAATGAAAAATACAATGCTGGGAATTGCAACCAGAATCTTCCAAAACTTAATCTTGTCACAAGACAAAGACCCCAAATATACAAGTCATAAGGTATGTTCAAAGGGGGTGGGGGGAATCTAACAGGCATCTTCAGTGGAAATTGTACCATAAGTCAGACCCTCCGATTTCTCACACTGGATTCAGCCACCTACCGTGGCTTCCTGAAACCTCTGCAACCACTGACAAGTCAACTGGATGTCGACATGGATTCCAATTAAAATCAATGCAATGTTTATTTGTTTATGGTGGATTTTGGAATGGAAAATGAGCAGAAATTTGCATTAAAAAGTACCATGTGAACATACCCATAAAGAACCGTCTACAGGGAAAAGAGCTGCAACCATTTCTATAATATCATGTACGGGCCCCTACAGAGCCCCAATAACATCACAAAGTGGTAATGGCGCCGCAACCGGTTCCTGGGATGAACCAACAGGCTCTTAGGCCACGTTCATACAGCTCAGGTAAAGAGCGCTATTCTCAGGCTGCTGCCACACATCGTGGTGGTGCTGCGTTTTGGGGGCGGCAATAAAAAACCTGAAGCGGGCAGTTTTCTAAACATATCCACGTTTATGCCGAGTTTCCCTCCACTAAAGAGAAAAAAAAAAAAAGGAAGCCAGACACGGTAAAACTACATTACATTACTAAATGGAGTGAGCCTAGCGCCGCTTCATAAACTACCCGCATTTCTGGTAGTCTGAGCCTGCAGGAAAACTTACGCTGGCCCATTTTTCAGTAACTTTGATGCCCCTTTCCAGACGTAAAGTTAGTAAGTTTGCCAGTGCCAGAGGCCCAGCCCGCCACTCCATTGTGTTAAATGAGCTGTAAAAACACTTGTGACAAATTTTCACACAGTTATTTAAAAAAGGTCACAAAAAAGGGGTCAAGCAACAATTTTACGGCCCCCACGGTTTTAAAACGCAATTCTTTTACTACAACATGTCAACCCACACTAAGGATTCATTCACATTTGCGTCATGGCTTACAATTATAACATTTGGTCCCGGCCAGTAGATAAATGGCACATATAGCGTCCATATTCACGGTTCAAACACACGGTAATGAAATGTTCTCCTGAAAAATATACATTTCCACAGCTTCTCCTTCAATATATTTTTGTTGATATTATACCGGTCAGCTAATGGCACAAAAGGTTGGTGGGCTCAGAAATTAGATCGTTACTCGCAGTAAGATCAGCCCATTGCTAAAATGGAAAAATTGGCCTGGTTACCTAAGATCTTGTATTTAACAGCTTCAGCACATGCTGATGAGGCCTGAATATTCATGAGCTCCTGATTTTCTCCACCCCTGCTGCTAATTCAGTTTAAAAAAAAACAAAAAAAACTGTAGGTGGCAGTGGGCGGAGTAAACCGGAAGCTCGGCCTGCGCTGAAGCTGCCAGGACTCTACTGGGCAACTTATAAAAAGATCTACATGGGAATAACTACACAGACGTAGAATTAGAGAACATGTACAATCAGCCACAGATGAGAAAAATGTAGGTGCACTACATACCATTCCCAGACACTTTAAAGGGATTCTGTCACCAGGTTTCACCCCTGTCAGCTAAACATATGCTGATGTTCAGGGCCTCATCAGGATTCCTAATGTGGGCTTCTAAATGTGATCCGTAGCCTTATTTTGCTAAAAAACTGGTTTTACTAACCTGTCACTCAAAGAAATAAGGTGCCCAAGAGGATGTCAGGGTATGCAAGGTGCCCGCCGCACCCACCGCCGTTCGTGCCCAGCACCGCCTTTCCAGACTTCAGCACCGCCTCCTAATCCTCTGTGCCGCCTCTCCCTCCCTCCCTCCTCCTCTAAGATCTCGCACGTGCGCACAGGGCTCTGCCTGATGCGCCCGTGCGGACTTCTCCATTTGGCTTCTTGAAGCGAAGTGCGCATGCGCCGGCACTTCTCTCAACCCAGGTATGACCTGCACTCTGGCGCCAGCCTCTCAGAGCCCTGTGCGCACGCACGATATCTTACAGCAGGAGGAGGGGGGAGGGAGGGAGAGCGAGAGGCGGCACAGAGGATTAGGAGGCGGTGCAGAAGTCTGGAAAGGCGGCGCTGGGCACGAACGGCGGTGGGTGCGGCCGGCACCTTGCATCCCTTGACATCCCCTGACATTCCCTTGGGCACCTTAATTCTTTGAGTGACAGGTTAGTAAAACCTGTTTTTTAGCAAAATAAGGCCACGGATGACATTTAGAAGCCCACATTAGGAATCCTGATGAGGCCCTGAACATCAGCATATGTTTAGCTGACAGGGGTGAAACCTGGTGACAGAATCCCTTTAAGGAAATGCATGGCTCGGAGAGCTCACTCTCGAGGTTTCAGGGTATCATCTCCTCTCCCGGAGGGGGGGCAATTGGAAAAGTTGTTGAGTCAGAGGGAAACCAGATGGATCTATATGCTTGATACTGTTGCTCCAAAAGGTCTAAATGAAGGCAACAGTTTTGCCCCATTTTTATGACCTTATTTTTTTCTCTGATCGGTTATCATCGCTCCATTGTTTTTATCATGTTTGTTTTTAAACAGTATATAATTTTATGTTCCCATATTGGACTGTACTTACCTGATACCTGCTCTCCCTTAGATAAGTCATCCTATCTGATCCCTTTATGAATGAGCTTCCACTGAGGGACGACATAGGGGATAGGGACCACAATCTATCTGCTGAATAAGACAGAGAATACTATAGAACACCTACTCTAATGATGGTTCCTCAGGATAGGTCATCAATATCAGAACGGCGGGGGTCAGGCACTGATCAGCTGTATGAGGAGACGGCGAAATATTTATCCCATACAGCGAATGGTGTACAGGGCTCCAGATGGCGACCAAAATGGTTGCCAAAGCGACTTAGAATTTACAAAGTCTTGTCGCCATTTGCGACTAGACCCGCCGCTGCAGCTCTGAGGTTGAATACAGCAGCGGGGCACAGGAGATGATAGTTCTCCGCCCCCCCGCCGATGTTCTTCTCAGCAGCGCAGTGAAGGAGTCTCTCCCTCCCCCCCTGTGCTGCTGCCGCCAATAAGAAGAGAGATGGGAGGAGGGGAGGGGCTGTGGCCACTGCGCCACCAATGAAGATAACTGACCTGTTAATACAAATACAGGAGGCGGGTGCCGGAATCAAATAGCCGGCACCCGACCTCTATGACAGGGAGCTGCGATCAGCGGCAGTTAACCCCTCAGGTACGGCACCCGCCTCCTGTATTTGTATTAACAGGCCAGTTATCTTCATTGGTAGCGCAGTGCGCCCCCCCCAACATAATAAACATTGGTGGCACAGTGCGTCCCCCCCTTCCCCCCAGTATAATAAACATTGGTGGCGCAGTGCCGATGAGGGTTAAAAAAAATTAAAAAATAAAATGAACTCACCTCCTCCAATTGATAGCGTAGCTGCCGGTCTCCTGTTCTTTCTTCAGGACCTGTCAAAGGACCTGTGGTGACGTCACTGAACTCATCACATGGTCCCTTACCATGGTGATGGATCATGTGATGTACCATGTGATGAGCACAGTGAAGTCACCACTGGTCCTTGGACAGGTCCTGAAGCAAGAACAGGAGACCGGCAGCTATAAAGGGAAAATAACAGTGAATAGACTTTCATCCTAGCAACCATGCGTGAAAATCGCACCGCATCCGCACTTACTTGCGATTTTCACGCAGCCCCATTAACTTCTATGGGGCCTGCGTTGCGCGAAAAACGCATAACAGAGAATTCTGCGATTTTCACGCAACGCACAAGTGATGCGTGAAAATCACTGCTCATGTGCACAGCCCCATAGAAGTGAATGGGTCCGGATTCAGTGCGGGTGCAATGCATTCACCTCACACATTGCACCCGTGCAGAAATCTCGCCCATGTGAAAGGGGCCTAAGGGTGAATAGGACAAGAGTTCCAGCCCCTAAGGCGGCTAATGGCAAGTATAAAAAAAAAACAAAAAAAAAAAAAAAAAAAAAAAACAAGGCTACTTTCACACTTGCGGCAGTGTGATCTGGCGGGCAGTTCCGTCGTCGGAACTGCCTGCCGGATCCGGATGTGACTGAAAGCATTTGTGAGACGCATCCGGATGCATCTCACAAATGCATTGCAAGAACGAATCCATCTCTCCGCTTGTCATGCGGACAGACGGATCTGTCTTGTATCTTTTTACACATTTTTACCGGTCTGCGCATGCGCAGACTGGAAGGACGGATCCGGCATTCCGGCATTTTGAATGCCGGATCCAGCACTAATACATTCATATGGGGAAAAATGCCGGATCCAGCATTCAGGCAAGTCTTCCGGTTTTTTTGCCGGAGATAAAACCGTAGCATGCTACGATTTTCTCTTTTGCCTGATCAGTCAAAACGACTGAACTGAAGACATCCTGATGCATCCAGAACGGATTACTCTCCATTCAGAATGCATGGGGATATACCTGATCAGTTCTTTTCCGGTATAGAGCCCCTGTGACGGAACTCAATGCTGGAAAAGAAAAACGCTAGTGTGAAAGTACCCTAAAATATTAAATTTAAATCCCTCCTTTCCCAATTTTACATATAAAATATATAAACAATAAATAAACATATTACATAGCGCTGCGTCCGAAAAGTCCAAACTATTAAAAAATATCTCCTATGCGGTGAGTGCCGTAACAGAAATAAATAAAAACCATGCGATTCGTCATTTTTTTAGTCGCCTTGTCACCCCAAAAAATAGGATAGGACTGTTCTATTATGGGCCGAACGTTTCATAAAATGCGAAATGCACGCGGCTTTTTTTTTTTTTGCGCGGTATTGAGTATCGCAATACTTTTTTATGGTGACGAAAGCGAATCAAAATTTTGGTATCGAAACAACCCTACGCCGATCTGATCGGCGTAGCGTTGTCACGATACCAAAATTTTGATTCGGTTTCGATTTGGCGACTAAAAATATAATTTGGCTCCTAAATTTTTCAGTTCAGGAGCCAATGGCTACTAGGTATTTTTTTTAGTCTGGAGCACTGCTTAACCCTTCACGGGAACAAAAGGAACAGGAGGGAAAAAACACATCTCTGAAGATCCAGGCACCACCCTCACAAGCACCTGACCTACAACTCCCATCATCACCTTGACATTGGAGCCATGCGGTCTGTTCAGCAGGGGGAAAGCCAACCCGTGACAGCGGCCTGACAGGTAATAAATCGGAAACCACGCCTCGTTAGTGGCCGGAGCCTGCGTCCCCTGCATGGGCCTCACTGCAGATCATCAGGACAAGCCTGTAGGGCAGTGGGCACCTTATCCATCTCCTCCATACTGGACCAGGCCCACAGCACCCAGATGGGTCAGAACCATCATCAGACCATATTGGACTGAGTGACATGCTGGGTCATGGTGCATTAGGGATGATCCATACAATCCTCCAAAGTGAAAACCAATAGTGAATGTCCCTCACCAGACCTGATGGTGCCAGGCTCACTGCCAGCTATATATATATTATCAGATCAGACATGTCTGCCATCTAGACTTACAGCGGAGATGTAAGGGTTAATCTGAGAGCCATGACACAGACGTCCCCGCCCCCACATACACTTACCCTACAGAATACATATCTACATGTAATCTACACACATCTACAGTGCACAGGACATGTAACCGCATATACGGAGCGCATACGCAGCAGTAAAACACAGCAATACGCCATCACCCAATGTGAACGAGCCGTTACAGCGACCTACCTGGAGAGAGAATGTCGCACCCTGCCCACAGACTTGCGGTCACAGAGCGGCACACACCTGTGCCCTCCCCGCCACTCCCGCCACCCGCAGCGACGCCCAGAGCTGCGCCTCACCTCAGGAAGCTCTCGTAAACACCACGGCGATGGCGACCACTCAGCAACCCACCGGCGCTGTTATTTTTCCCTCACGGTGCGGTGCCGGAGCGGCAGCTGTAACCCCGAGAACTGACAGAAAGCGGCGCCTCCCTCTGCGCGTCTTTAAATCTCCATGTTACGCGGCCTCCTATTGGCCGCCTGTGACAGCTTCTCTGGGCGGTGAGAGCGCGGCGCTGATTGGCTGGCGGGCGCTGTAGTCATTTCCATGTGTTCCTGGGATGATGATGAGGGTGTATGGGAGAGGGGCCCTCACTGTACTCCATGGCGCCACACTAGGAGTCGTGTAGTATGCGCCTGAGAACTAACGCGTTTTACAGGCTGATGCCGATTTCAAAGTACATGCGTTTTTGAACGGATTTTTTTTTGTTCACATTCAGTTTTTTGCTTCCATGACATGTTTTTTGATGCAGTTTTTCATCCTGCTCCCTGTCAATTCCGGATGCGGATTCTGCGTCTACAATGGGCAGGTCTCCCGTTTTTTCTTCATGGCGTGTTTTTTTTTTTTTTTTTTTAAACCACAAGCGGAAAAAAGAACAGTATAAATTCAGCCTTTGGCGTTTAATCGGCTTCCGTTTCGATGGGCGCTGATTTTGCCATAAGCTGGCGCATGATCTTTTTTTTTTTTAAGCGTGTCATTTATGCAGCGAGGATTCCCATTGAAATCAACGGACACATTCTTGAGGTTTTTTCCAGGTTGATTTGCATTGGAATCAGTCTGAGAATATTCCGTGTGAATAAACCCTCAGGGTACATGCACACGTTCAGGATTCATGTGCGGAGAATACGCACTGAAATCCGCAGGTGTTCGCAGGCAAATCCGTGCGGCCAATCAGCATCAATTGGTGCGAATTTCCATGCGGATTTTGAAGTGAATGAAGAAAATCCGGTCAGGAAAAATAAAATAAATTGACATTTTAAAATCCTCCCCACAGGTCAAAATCTGCGCTGAAAAAATCTGCATCGTGTGCATTGAGAATTTTAAATTCTCATAGACTACAATGTACATGACCTACGGGGTGCGGATTTTTGCGCATGCAAATCCACGCGGAAAATCGGCACGCAATCCTGATCCTGTGCATTTAGCTTAAGGCCCCTTTCACACAAACGAGTTTTCCGCTCAGATGCGATACGTGAAGTGAACACATGGCACCCGCACTGAATCCTGACCCATTCATTTCAATGGGTCTGTGCACATGAGCGGTTTTTTTTCACGCATCATTTCTGCGTTGCGTGAAAAATGCAGCATGTTTTATAGTCTGCGTTTTTCACGCAGCCCCAGCCCCATAGAAGTGAATGGGGCTTCAGTGAAAAACGCATCGTAATCCGGATGCAGTCCGGGTGCAATGCGTTTTTCACAGATGATGCTATGTTTTTTTTCACCCGTGTGAAAAACGCATCAAAACGGATTGCACCCGCGCGGAAAAATAAATGAACAACTGAACGCAATCGCAGACAAAACTGACTGAACTTGCTTGTGAAATAGTGCGCGTTTCACTGAACGCATACGGAGCCAATCCCTATCGTTCGTGTAATAGAGGCCTAAAGCCTTGTGCAAACGGTGCCGGCTAAGATGGGGGAATGTTCCGCACAGATACTGACCTGCAGTGCGGGTTTTGAAACCAGAGTAGATTTCACGCTTTGCAGTTCAAAGGGTGAGATCTGGGGTAAATGTGCGACAGAGGGCGTTCACATCACCGTTATTTTTCTGATCTGTCAGAAGAACAGAAAAATGACGAAAAAAATGGATCCTGTGCATCAGTTATACATATTTGGCATCCGTCTGAGCCATTTCCCTCAGAGATCCGTTATTTCAGACGGAGAAATGCAGGACTTTTTTTTTTTTCGTCTGAAATAACGTCTCAGGTGGAAATGGCTTAAACGGATGCCAAATGTGCATAACTGATGCACAGGATCCGTTTTTTGTCTTTCTGTCCTTCTGACAGATCGGAAGAAAGGAAAAATAACGGTGATGTGAACGCCCTCTGTCGCACATTTACCCCAGATCTTACCCTTTGAACTGCAAGGTAACGCAACTGGATTTTGGTGAGGGACCAGTAAAAGCCACCTTTCTAAGGGTATATGCGCACTGCAGTGTCATTTATGTGGATTGCTTGGGTTTTCATACGGTTTTCGCTGCAGTCCCGCACCAAATCCACGTGTTTTAGGCTTCATTCACACGTCAGTGTTCGGTCAGTGATTTCCATCAGTGATTGTGATCCAAAACCAGGACTGGAGCCTCCACAGAGATAAGGTATAAGATAAGGGAAAGATCTGCTCCTGTTCTGTGTTCCTGCTCCTGGTTTTGGCTCAAAGTCACTGATGGAAATCACTGGGGAACATTTACTAAGACCGGCTTTTTACGGTGGGACCTGCACCCATCAGACATTTATGGCATATCGCTAGTTAAGAATCCCCTTTTAAAGTATAATTTTCATATTAGTGATCCAGCAGGACAGGAGCTGCATTTTTGTTCAGACTGTAGACCCTCTTTTGACATAATGAGCCACTTTTATAGTAAACTTTGCCCCCTTTATGGCCATGACTCTCTCTCCGGTCAGGCCTCCTTACTGCTGCGCCCCGCACCCACAATTAGGGATGCTCTCCGTGAGGTGCTGGGAGACTTTTAAGGGGTTGTCTCATCATGGACAATAGGGGCATATCGCTAGAATTGCCTTGTCTATATCGAGAACGGAGCCCGACAAGGTGGTGGCTGGAGGACTCCGGTCCGGCCACCACCAAGTCGACTCCCCATAGAAGTTAATAGGAGAGTACTGCGCATGCGCGGCCCCTGCTCCTATTCATTTCTATGGGGCCAACAGAAATAGCCGAGCCAGCACTCGGCTATTTTCATCGGCCCCATAGAAAATAAATGCGGGGCGGCTGCACATGCGCAGTGCTCCATCCTTCACTTGTGGAGCTCTGTTCTCGATATAGGTGTGGGTCCCAGTGGTGGGACCCGCACCGATAAGACAATGGGGGCATATCCTAGCCATATGCCCCCATTGTCCATGATGAGACAACCCCTTTAAGCACCTAGGAGATTTGCCAGCTCTTCCAGGAGTCCAAGAATTGTCCACATTTTCAAGAAGCCTCCCAGATGTTCCAAGAGAGTTGGCAAGTACTTTAAAGCAACGTGTGGCCACATGAAAAAAAAAAAGGTTTAAAAACATCCATAAAATTTCCCCAGTCTCTGTTGTAGTTTGCTTTGAAGGCTTTCCTGGTGCATACACCGAACATACAGGGAGTGCAGAATTATTAGGCAAGTTGTATTTTTGAGGATTAATTTTATTATTGAACAACAACCATGTTCTCAATGAACCCAAAAAACTCATTAATATCAAAGCTGAATATTTTTGGAAGTAGTTTTTAGTTTGTTTTTAGTTTTAGCTATTTTAGGGGGATATCTGTGTGTGCAGGTGACTATTACTGTGCATAATTATTAGGCAACTTAACAAAAAACAAATATATACCCATTTCAATTATTTATTTTTACCAGTGAAACCAATATAACATCTCAACATTCACAAATATACATTTCTGACATTCAAAAACAAAACAAAAACAAATCAGTGACCAATATAGCCACCTTTCTTTGCAAGGACACTCAAAGGCCTGCCATCCATGGATTCTGTCAGTGTTTTGATCTGTTCACTATCAACATTGCGTGCAGCAGCAACCACAGCCTCCCAGACACTGTTCAGAGAGGTGTACTGTTTTCCCTCCTTGTAAATCTCACATTTGATGATGGACCACAGGTTCTCAATGGGGTTCAGATCAGGTGAACAAGGAGGCCATGTCATTAGATTTTCTTCTTTTATACCCTTTCTTGCCAGACACGCTGTGGAGTACTTGGACGCGTGTGATGGAGCATTGTCCTGCATGAAAATCATGTTTTTCTTGAAGGATGCAGACTTCTTCCTGTACCACTGCTTGAAGAAGGTGTCTTCCAGAAACTGGCAGTAGGACTGGGAGTTGAGCTTGACTCCATCCTCAACCCGAAAAGGCCCCACAAGCTCATCTTTGATGATACCAGCCCAAACCAGTACTCCACCTCCACCTTGCTGGCGTCTGAGTCGGACTGGAGCTCTCTGCCCTTTACCAATCCAGCCACGGGCCCATCCATCTGGCCCATCAAGACTCACTCTCATTTCATCAGTCCATAAAACCTTAGAAAAATCAGTCTTGAGATATTTCTTGGCCCAGTCTTGACGTTTCAGCTTGTGTGTCTTGTTCAGTGGTGGTCGTCTTTCAGCCTTTCTTACCTTGGCCATGTCTCTGAGTATTGCACACCATGTGCTTTTGGGCACTCCAGTGATGTTGCAGCTCTGAAATATGGCCAAACTGGTGGCAAGTGGCATCTTGGCAGCTGCACGCTTGACTTTTCTCAGTTCATGGGCAGTTATTTTGCGCCTTGGTTTTTCCAGACGCTTCTTGCGACCCTGTTGACTATTTTGAATGAAACGCTTGATTGTTCGATGATCACGCTTCAGAAGCTTTGCAATTTTAAGAGTGCTGCATCCCTCTGCAAGATATCTCACTATTTTTGACTTTTCTGAGCCTGTCAAGTCCTTCTTTTGACCCATTTTGCCAAAGGAAAGGAAGTTGCCTAATAATTATGCACACCTGATATAGGGTGTTGATGTCATTAGACCACACCCCTTCTCATTACAGAGAAGCACATCACCTAATATGCTTAATTGGTAGTAGGCTTTCGAGCCTATACAGCTTGGAGTAAGACAACATGCATAAAGAGGATGATGTGGTCAAAATACTCATTTGCCTAATAATTCTGCACGCAGTGTATGAGCAGAGCCTACTTGATGGCATACGCCAGCTCTATATCATCTCTTAGGCCTCTTTCACACGGGCGTCATGTTTTTGGGCCGGATAAAATGCGGGTGCATCGCGGGAAAATGCGCAATTTTTCCGCGTGAGTGCAAAACATTGTAATGCGTTTTGCACGCGCGTGAGAAAAATCGGTATGTTTGGTACCCAAACCCGAACTTCTTCACAGAAGTTCAGGTTTGGGTTAGGTGTTGTGTAGCCCCATAGAAATGAATGGGTCCGGATTCAGTGCGGGTGCAATGCGTTCACCTCACGCATCGCACCTGTGCGGAAGTCTTGCCCGTCTGAAAGAGGCCTTAGGCCTCTTTCACACAAGCGTTACGGATTCTCTCAGGATCTATTCTGGGAAAAACTGATGGTTTTCCACGCAAGTTCAGTCAGTTTTGTCTGCGATTGTGTTGTGTTTTAGTTTTTTTCACATGGGTGCAATCAGTTTTTGATGCGTTTTTCATGTGCATGAAAAAAATCTATTACAACCTACATGTCCTAGCAACCATCAGTGAAAAACGTACTGTATCCGGATGGAATCCGTTTTTCACGGAAGCCCCATTCACTTCTATGGGGCCAGGGCTGCGTGAAAAACACAGAATATAAAACATGCTGCAATTTTTCCGGAAGGCAGAAATGATGCGTGAAAAACAATGCTCATGGGCACAGACCCATTGAAATGAACGGGTCAGGATTCAGCCCTGATGCTGTGCGTTTGCTTCACTCATCGCACCCACATGGAAAACTCGCTCATGTGACCTTAAATGGGTTCACTGGGCTTTTTCTGAAAATTTCAGTCTTCTCACCTATGGAAGCCGATGTATCTTCTTGGTTCAGGCTGGCGGCAAACCCCATCTGGATAGGTCATTAGTATCTGATTAGTGGGGGTCTGACACCTGGGACTCCCGCAGATTATCTGTTTGAGGTGTCGGACCCCCACCGATCAGATACTGATGACCTATACCGAGGATAGTATAAAAATAGTATTTTATACTATTTGGATCCAGGGAGCGTGCATCAGGGGAGACCCCAATACTCAGGATGGAGGTACCCCCAGGACCGGGTAAGACCAGAGAGACTGCCAATTTGAATGTACAGTCGTGGCCAAAAGTTTTGAGAATGACACAAATATTCGTTTTCACAAAGTTTGCTGCTAAACTGCTTTTAGATCTTTGTTTCAGTTGTTTCTGTGATGTAGTGAAATATAATTACACGCACTTCATACGTTTCAAAGGCTTTTATCGACAATTACATGACATATAGGCAAAGAGTCAGTATTTGCAGTGTTGGCCCTTCTTTTTAAGGACCTCTGCAATTCGACTGGGCATGCTCTCAATCAACTTCTGGGCCAATTCCTGATTGATAGCAACCCATTCTTTCATAATCACTTCTTGGAGTTTGTCAGAATTAGTGGGTTTTTGTTTGTCCACCCGCCTCTTGAGGATTGACCACAAGTTCTCAATGGCATTAAGATCTGGGGAGTTTCCAGGCCATGGACCCAAAATGTCAACGTTTTGGTCCCCGAGCCACTTAGTTATCACTTTCCATCGTGCTGGAAAATGCATTGTTCTTCACCAAACTGTTGTTAGATTGTTGGAAGAAGTTGCTGTTGGAGGGTGTTTTGGTACCATTCTTTATTCATGGCTGTGTTTTTGGCCAAAATTGTGAGTGAGCCCACTCCCTTGGATGACAAGCAACCCCACACATGAATGGTCTCAGGATGCTTTACTGTTGGCATGACACAGGACTGATGGTAGCGCTCACCTTTTCTTCTCCGGACAAGCCTTTTTCCAGATGCCCCAAACAATCGGAAAGAGGCTTCATTGGAGAATATGACTCCAGTCCTCAGCAGTCCATTCACCATACTTTCTGCAGAAGATCAATCTGTCCCTGATGTTTTTTTTGGAGAGAAGTGGCTTCTTTGCTGCCCTTCTTGACACCAGGCCATCTTCCAAAAGTCTTCGCCTCACTGTGCGTGCAGATGCGCTCACACCTGCCTGCTGCCATTCCTGAGCAAGCTCTGCACTGGTGGCACTCCGATCCCGCAGCTGAATCCTCTTTAGGAGACGATCCTGGCGCTTGCTGGACTTTCTTGGACGCCCTGAAGCCTTCTTAACAAGAATTGAACCTCTTTCCTTGAAATTCTTGATGCTCCTATAAATTGTTGATTGAGGTGCAATCTTAGTAGCCACAATATCCTTGCCTGTGAAGCCATTTTTATGCAACGCAATGATGGCTGCACGCGTTTCTTTGCAGGTCACCGTGGTTAACAATGGAAGAACAATGAATTCAAGCATCACCCTCCTTTTAACATGTCAAGTCTGCCATTTTAACCCAATCAGCCTGACATAATGATCTCCAGCCTTGTGCTCGTCAACATTCTCACCTGAGTTAACAAGATGATTACTGAAATGATCTCAGCAGGTCCTTTAATGACAGCAATGAAATGCAGTGGAAAGTTTTTTTTGGGATTAAGTTAATTTTCATGGCAAAGAAGGACTATGCAATTCATCTGATCACTCTTCATAACATTCTGGAGTATATGCAAATTGCTATTATAAAAACTTAAGCAGCAACTTTTCCAATTTCCAATATTTATGTAATTCTCAAAACTTTTGGCCATGACTGTATATCTATATACTGAAGAGGACATTCATAGGTTGATTAATGAGGATAAGAGTGATGTCTCTTTCCTCATGATACCATCAATCGATCTTTTAAGAAAGAAATATGAGCAAAACTGTAAGAGACTTATAACTATTGAATTGCATCTCAATACCTTGAGGGAATATTACAAGACACAAATAATTCCTAGGGGTCTGAGGTCCCATCTGCGCCCCAACTTGTTCCCCAATAATGAGGACTTTTGAAAAAAATTTGAGTTGGTGAATAACAAATACTCATTTGAATTGATGTTATTAAACATTGAATATCTTCATAAAGAGGCTGATGCCATTAAAACAACGCTAACAACATTGGATTCCCAGATTCAAGATCTACTGGGGGCTGATGATTTCTCCGCACATAAGGAGAAGATGGCCCAACATATACAAAGACATAGGGCCGAGGTTGAGAAAACCAAACGAGATAAGTGGCACAGAGATTTGGAGGATTACCAGTCTGGGCGTGTATATAATTGGCATAAACGGCAGAGTGAGAACAGACCAAGGAAAAGGAAGGGAAGAAGTTTGATCAGGGGCGATTTAAGTTCACCACCTGTGACTCGGAATCCACTGATGAGTTGGTCAAATCGGCTTTTTTAGGACAACCAGGAAGCTCAATGGAAGGAAATATCGACAGGGCGGAAAGAAGCACCACAGATTCCAGAAGAAACCTGCCTCCACCTATGTTTCCAAGTTACAACAAAGAGGTTCAGGGGAGACCGACCAGACACAATCAGAAGAGATAGAACAGCTGGTTGTGAATATCTCCTCTATGGAACTGACTGTCGATCAGATTAGGGTATTGGGACGTGGACTGTCCTTTTGCCCTGTAGTGGACACTAATTGGTTTGATGTTGAGTTAGATTTACAGCGTTTTTTCAGGAGACTGAGATTGAAAGTTTTTTTCTCCACGGTGGTTGACACTAAGATAACAAATAAAGAATTATCATTAAAGGATCTAGCACTTAAGAAACAAAGTAACTTTATGCCCCCACAAAGCAATCATATCATTGAATCATATATTGAGATATTGACTAAACAGATCAGGAATTTGAGAGAACATGATAGGGTGACATTGAGACATAATCTGAAGCAACAAGAAAGGGAGGCAGTGAAGTCATTAGAACAGAATAAGGAGATCACAATTAAGCCTGCCGATAAGGGGGGAGCAGTGGTCGTGATGGACACAGGCAAGTATATTGGTGAGGTACGTAGGCAGCTGGATGATGGGGAGGTGTACTGGGAGGTGACCCCAAGTGGGACATCACCAAGACACTCAGGAACATTGTCGACGCCTCGGATAAGGGACTCGTCGACAAGGACTTGAGTGAATACTTGATAGTGCAGCATCCCATCACCCCATTGCTGTATGTCCTCCCCAAGATCCTCAAAAGTCTTGAGGGTCCACCTGGCAGACCGATTGTGTCTGGCCGGGGATCAATATTTAGCACTGTGGCTATGTTTCTTGATAGATTGCTTCAGGTCCATGCGATCAATGCTTCTTCCTATATCATGGAACACAGGTCATTTTTTGACCAAGTTAAGAGGGATTGATTTGCCTGCCGAGTTCTGGTTGGAGTTTTGATATAACATCGCTATATACATCTATTGAGCATAGTTATGGTTTAAATGTCGTTGATGTGGCGCTCGCTTGCACAGGGCTCTCTCCTGATGCGTGCCGGTTTGTTCTCCAACTACTGCAGGTAGTCCTGAGGAGAAATTATTTTCTCTTTAGTGACACATTTTACCAGCAAGAGCGGGGCGTGGTCATGGGGTCCAATGTGGCCCCCACCTACACTAACATCTTCATGGCTGATGTTGAGAGCAAGCTGGTGTACGCATCTGTATTTTTGGAGGGAATCCTGTGTTGATGGCGTTACATCGATGACATTTTTATGATCTGGAGTGGCACTAAAGACAAACTAGATGACTTTTATCCACATCTGAATAGGGGAATGCTGGGTCTGCAATTCACGATATCCGCGTCACAGAAGGAGCTGCAGTTCCTGGACGTTAGGGTATATGTGGAGGAAGGGATGATCAAGACGGACCTGTATAAAAAGCCTACTGATAGAAACAATTTATTTAGACATGACAGTAATCATCCACGACAGATGCTGAACGCACTAGCTTGGAGCCAACTGTTACGGGTGAGGAGAGTGGTTTCAGATGACGACAGATTTCAGGGTAGGGTAGATGAGATGTGTTACAAATTTGCCAGAAGAGGATATCCACAGAGATTGCTACAGAATGTGAGTGATAAGATCTCGTTGGTTGACAGAGAGACCACGCTACACAATACATCGACTGATAAAAATATGGATCGGATTCCTTTTGTATCCACGTTTGGTAACCACAGTGGGGACATAGCCTATACATTGAGGAAGGAATGGCATATAGAATCTACATAGGGGTCTCCCAACAGTACATGAGTTTAGTAATTCACCACTGATGTCATACAAGAGAAATGCTAATTTGAGGGACAAGTTGGTTAAGACTGACACAGGAGGAAAAGGTAGGGAGAGGCAGATATTTAGCACCGAGAAAAATGGGCAACTTTCCTTGCCTAGGATGCTGCAATTGCGGTAATATGTCCATCCATACAGTGGGAAGAAATATGTCATCAGGGATTTCTACATTTGTAGATCTAGGGATGTGGTATATAGTAGTAGTGCCCATGCAGCTTCATCTATATTGGTGAGACAACCATGGAAGTTAGGGAGAGGATCAACAAACAAGAGTACAATCCGTAAAAAATGGTGGATAAGACGGTGGCGAAACACTTTGTGGAGTGTGGTCACTCTGTCAACCAACTGAGATTCCGTGTGATTGATTCAGTGGGGGTTTTGAGAAGAGGAGGTGATAGAGAACGCATCCTTGGAAAAAAGCAGCTAAAATGGATTTTTACTTTAAAGTCATTACAACCCTTTGGCCTTAAAGAGGACCTTTCACCCATTATGACAATGTGAATTAAGTATACAGACATGGAGAGCGGCGCCCGGGGATCGCCCTGCACTTACTATTATCCCTGGGCGCCGCTCCGTTCTCCCGCTATGCCCTCCGGTATCTTCGTTCACAAAGTTATGGTAGGCGGAGTCTGCCCTTGTTCTGCTGTAGCGCTGGCCAATCGCATTGCAGAGCTCACAGCCTGGGAGAAAAGAACCTCCCAGGCTGTGAGCTCTGCGCTGCGATTGGCCAGCGCTACAGCAGAACAAGAGCTGACTCCGCCTACCATAACTTAGTGACTGAAATCTCCGTCTACCATAAAGATACCGGAGGGCATAGCGGCAGAACGGAGCGGCACCCAGGGATAATAGTAAGTGCAGTGAGATCCCTGGGCGGCGCTCTCCATGTCTGTATACTTAGTTCACATTGTCATAATGGGTGAAAGGTCCTCTTTAATATTGAATTCAATGTGAATGGTAATGAATGATATAGAGTAAGACATCTTACATGTCCGATTCAGTATAGAACACATATTACGATTTTTTTTAATTATATCTTTATTACTTTTTTTACAAGCATCTTACAAGTCCTTAAATTTTTCATTACATTGCATACAATAAGACCAGTCCCCCCTCCTTTTAGCCACCGCTTGCTCCAAAAGAAGAAGAAAAAAAAAAAGCAAAACACAATTTTCCCCCGGCCCTCCGTTGCACCCCACAGCCCCCCAACCCAACTCGCCTTTCTCAAAAGCATCTGCTATTTAATTTAACCATTTGTGCCATGTTCTAGCAAATCTCTATTTATTTATTTTTATTTACCAAATGAAATTCCTCTCTGGCAAGTGAGACTCTGGTGAAGTTCTCCCATTCATTGACCGTGGGGACAGCACTGCCCCCCCAGTGTCGAACAATACATCTCCTGGCCTGGAATAAGAGTTTAGATGCTATCTCTCGATATTGAGGGATATCCACTCCATCCATCACTCCCAGAATACAATTTTTAAATTGTGGGTGATTCAGTCAGCACAACCCTGTATGCAGGTGCACGTCGCTATGCCGAAATACATATACAAACGCAAAATACAAATGCAATAGCACTCTGCAACCAGCATTCTGCCCTGCCTCTATGCTGGATGAGGCATTGGTGTACATTTTGGCCAAAGCGTAATAAGCCACTCACCACGTCAAGGTCGCCTCTATGGAGTGGTCCCTAACACTAGTTCCTACCTGTTTATGGGCCATGACAGCCACACAAAGTCCAGGGAATGCAGGTGCAGCATGCACGCCAAGCACACTCTGCTTTTAACCCCGTCCGGTGCCATTACAGCTTTCATCGGATCCAGGGATGCAAGTACCAACATGCATGCTGAGCCCACTATATACTTCTCCTGGAGCCAAATGGCTACTGGTAGGTGCTATATAAGCAGACTCAATTTTATACTGACTTTAAAACCAGCCTCCAGGACAGATTGACTGGTCAGGTGTGCATGACTGCATGGAGATCGCCACGCCTCCAATATATACTACAAAGAAAAAATGTGGGGGATTCAGTCAGCACAACCCTGTATGCAGGTGCACATCGATATGGCGAAATACATATACAAACGCAAAATACAAATGCAATAGCACTCTGCAACCAGCATTCTGCCCTGCCTCTATGCTGGATGAGGCATTGTGTACATTTTGGCCAAAGCGTAATAAGCCACTTACCACGTCAAGGTCGCCTCTATGGAGTGGTCCCTAACACTAGTTCCTACCTGTTTATGGGCCATGACAGCCACACAAAGTCCAGGGAATGCAGGTGCAGCATGCATGCCAAGCACACTCTGCTTTTAACCCCGTCAACTAGTGTTAGGGACCACTCCATAGAGGCGACCTTGACGTGGTGACAACTTTTCCCATTTTTTATACAAAGTTGGCATTTGACCAAGATATTTATCTCACCCAGCATGGGTATATGTAAAATGACACCCCAAAACACATTGCCCAACTTCTCCTGAGTATGGCGATACCAGATGTGTGACACTTTTATGCAGCCTAGGTGGGCAAAGGGGCCCACATTCCAAAGAGCACCTTTAGGATTTCACAGGTAATTTTTTACACATTTTGATTTCAAACTACTTACCACACATTAGGGCCCCTAGAATGCCAGGGCAGTATAACTACCCCACAAGTGACCCCATTTTGGAAAGAAGACACCCAAAGGTATTCCGTGAGAGGTATGGCGAGTTCCTAGAATTTTTTATTTTTTGTCACAAGTTAGTGGAATATGCTGATCCCTGACCTAGGCCATGTGACCGATGTATGATGACGTCACTGGCCTAAGAAGAGGCCTCTTCAAATAGCTGATCAGTGGGGGTTCTGGGACCTGAACCTCCACTGATCAGATATTGATTATTGATCCTCAGGATATGTCCTGAATATCTGATCAGTAGTATAATACGTACGATCAGTACAGCCCTGTCTGCCATCATCCAACTGCTGCTACGTGTGTACTGTATACAGATTGGAGAAGATTCTGCTTTGTCCAAGTGACATAATCAGGCCGTGTCTGTGTGCCTAGGGATACGGTCATGAAACTGGTTGTTTCACCTGGAACATTAGTGGCATATTGCTGGGATATAAAAACAAAATGGCTGCACACCGTTATAATACAATAGAGCTAAGAAATGGGGGTCATTCTAGATAAAAGTGGTACAATACCGACTATAAATGTGTGCGCTAAGAGCTTCCATTACTTATTTATAGTCGGTATTGTACCACTTTTATCTAGAATGACCCCCATTTCTTAGCTCTATTGTTTGTATATATAACGGTGTGCAGCCATTTAGTTTTTTGTAATTATGTTTGCATCATGGATATGCACCTGTGATTCTGAAGGTTCTAGTCTAAATTTTCTTGCAATATTACTAGGATATGCCACCAATGTCAGCTAGGTGCACTCCCACTTATGGGACCTACACCTCAGGGGCGTAGATAAGGGGGGGGGGGGGGGGGGGGGGTTTAACCCCCCCCCAGGCGTGCCGCTGACCCGAACGCCCACATACTGTATTACTGCGGAGGGGCACGGGAGCGCATAGCTCCCTCTCCCGTCGCCTATCACCGCCTTGAAGGCCTGAGGCCTATGCGGTAGTGAAATCCCGGCGCAGGCGTGCGTGATGACGTCATCGCGCGCCTGTGCCGGGACGCAGCACTATGACGCGCCTGACTCATCCCGACTTCCTCTGCGAGCAAGCGCCTGGCCCTGGACATAGGTGAGTATTTATCTTTTTATTTTTTGTTCATTTTTTATATTTTTTATTTCATGTGCCTACTTTGGGGGACATGGGGGGGGACACAGGAGGACATATTAGGGAAGATAAATCGAGTACATGATGGGGGGGGAATGTGGGGGCTGTATGGGGCCAAATTATTATGGGAGGGAATACTATGTGGGGGCAAATTATTATGAGAGGGACTACTATGTGGGGGCAAATTACTAGATGGGGCAGTGTGGGAGCAAATTATTATGGGAGGGACTACTATGTGGGGGCAAATTTCTATATGGGGGCAGTGTGGGGGTAATTGCTATGTGGGGACAGTATGGGATAATTTCTATGTGGAGACTTTTTTCAGTTTAGGACCCAATTTGGGGTATTTTTTTTTTGTCTGAAGATGTCATATGGCCTAAGAAGAGACTGTGGCGCTCATGAAGCACCGCAGCCTCTTCATACAAAAAAAAAAAAACTAAACTAAAATGGAGGGGGGGGGGGGGGGCCCAAGTTGGGTAGACAGCCCCGGGCCTATCATGCACTTAATCCGCCCCTGGGCAGCATAGGCGTGCGCACGGGGTGTGCCTGGGCACACCCTAATCACACCCCTGTGCTCCGCCGCCTGCCAGCCCCGCACTAGTGTAATTTGAGAAAGCTGAACCCCCCAGGAAAAAAAATTATCTACGGCCCTGCCACACCTATGTCTAGAACGAAGCTTCCAAAGAGAAAGAGAGCGCACAGCTCGTGTGCAGCCGCCCGCCATTCATTTTTATGGGAGCACCGAAAGTAGCAGAGCTGTTCCATAGAAATAAATGGAGAGCTGCTGCGCATGCGCGGTGCACGCACCCAATTTTTGGGCACTTTGTTCAAGAGATAGGTGTGGGTCTCAGAAGTAGGACCCTCACCTAGCGATATGCCAGCAATGTTCCAGCTGATACAACCCCTTTAATAATGAACACCAAATAAACATTTTGTCTGTAATGAATTAATTTGATCCCGCAGCAGCAGCTTTCATAACTGTGCAGTATTCGTCCGCCGCGAGTCAGTTGTTACTTGTGGTTCATGGCCACTTACAAATATTGCAGTATTCACATGCTGCACATTTGTTGCAAAAAAATTCTGGAACTGTCCCATGCATCTGAATGGGGCTTAGAGAAATCCACGTGCTCGGTGCAAAACCATTTCCATTCAGATATAGTAAGTGCAGCAGACTTCCAGTTGCAGGAATTTCTGTAACATCTAAATATACCCTGTGGTTGTGTTCACGCAGATAAAATCCATGTGAGCAAAATCAATGGCAGATCAGTAGGCTTTATTAGCAGAGATAACATCACCAAATAATGCCAGCTATTTTAGCCCTTTCCCATTGATTAAAGGGGTTTTCCAGTGGGGGGTCCGACACCAGGGACCCCCACACGATCAGCTGTTTTAGAAGGCAGCTCGCAGTGGCGGCGTGGACTTCTCCAGCTTTTCCTAGTCCATGTGACGTCACATTCATCGGTCACATGGCTTAGGTGCAGATCAGCCCCATTGAAGTGAATGGGGCTCGGCTGCAATACCAAGCACAGCAGCTATACAGTGTACAGCCATGTGCAGAGAGCTACTGCGAGCGCTGCCGCCTTCTCAAACATCTGATCAGCGGAGGTGTCCCCCCCCCATAGGCAGCTCTGCAAGTGGTGGCAACCAGTACTGGTCACTTTCTAGGACAGGTTACTGGTGGTCATATTAAATCATTCCCTTTTAAAGCCTCATGCGCACGTCCGTGGAACACCGTGAGATACCGGCCTGGATTCCTGCTGAGTGCAGGAGCGCACAGCATCATTGGTTGCTATGACGCTGTGCGCTTCGTGCCGCTGCTGCTGTACTGTACTTCGTGCCGCTGCTGCTGTACAAATTAGTGAAATTTATTATCCTGTCCACTAGGTAGAGTAGGAGTATATCACAGCCAAAAATTGGTGAATTTCACCTGACAATGTAACAGACAAATTAGTGACATTTATTAACCTGTCCACTAGGTAGAGCAGGGGTATATCACAGCCATAAATTGGTGAATTTCACCCGACAATGTAACAGACAACTTAGTGAAATTTATTAACCCTATGGAGTAGGAGGTTGAGGAAGCGGTGGACGTAGTGGTGCCGGTTCCATATATACACTTTTATCAGACATAGCCTGATGAAGGGCATAATATGTAAGCCCGAAACATTGCTTTTCAAAATGATGTAATGTCCGGCTGAATAAAACATTAATTGCATTGAAAATTTCTTGTGGTGTGCTGTCAGAAACTCTGATTGAGTAGCGGTGTAGGTGGAAGCGGCAATGGAGGAGGAGGAGGTAGCCAACATTGGTTTTTGGTTTTATTTAATTTTTTTAGTTTAAATTAGGGTACACCCCAAACGAGTGTGAAATACCAAAAATACAACAATGAGCAATTGAGCTGTAGTATAACAATGGCTGGTTAGTGCCGGTATACATGTCTATTCTGCACAAGGTACAGACAAGTCCTGTGGGATCCATGACTGGTTCATTTTAATGAACGTGAGCTTGTCTACATTGGCTGTGGACAGGCGGCTGCGCTTGTCTGTGATAACGCCCCCTGCCGTGCTAAACACAAGTTCAGACAATACACTGGCTGCAGGGCAGGCCAGCACCTCCAAGGCGTAAAGAGCAAGCTCAGGCCATGTGCCCAGTTTGGAGACCCAGAAGTTGAAGGGGGCAGACCCATCATTCAGTATGTGTAGGCATGTGCACACATACTGCTCCACCATGTTGCTGAAATGCTGCCTCCTGCTAAGACATTTCATATCAGCTGGTGGTGCTGGTTGTTGTGGCGTGCTGACAAAACTTTTCCACATTTCGGCCATGCTAACCCTGCCTTCTGAGGTGCTCCTCCTCTGCCTTCGCCTGTGCTTCCACTTTGCCCCCGCTATCAGGTGGGAATGCCAGCAGCAGCACGTCTACCAACGTGTGCTTGTACTCGCGCATCTTACGATCACGCTCCAGTGACGGAATTAAGGATGGTACGTTGTCCTTGTAACGGGGATCCAGCAGCGTGACCACCCAGTAATCAGCACAAGTTAGAATGTGGACAACTCTGTGGTCGTTGCAGAGACACTGCAGCATGTAATCACTCATGTGTGCCAGGCTGCCCAAAAGCAACGACAAGCTGTCCTCTGTGGGAGGTGTATCGTCTGTGTCCCCCCAGCCGCACACCAGTGATGGCCATGAGCTGGTCTGGGTGCCACCCTGCTGTGAACACGGTTCCTCCTCATCCTCCAGAACTGTGCCCTTGCTGAACAATTGTGTACCTGGCATTTGTGGGTGCAGGAACCCACCCTCGGAGCCACTTGTGCAGAAGTCGAGTCGAGGGGGAACGCGTGGGAACGGCGTTCCTGCACTTTTTTCATGGCAGGAACGCCGTTCCCTTTCAGGGCAAAAGGACCAGGAGGAAGCGGTGAAGGCTTTGTACTCACCGCCGCCTTCCTGGTCCTCGGCTGTCGGCTTTGGGGGCTGCGCACAGGAGCCAAGTGAGTCGCTCTGTGACGTCACTCCGTGCGCAGCCTACAGCAGTAGAAGAGGAGCGTCTGCGTCCAGGAGCACGAGAGGTAAGTGTGAGTGTTCTTTTTTTTCCATATTTTATTTATACTATAGGCGCTGATGAGAGGGGGGGCTGATGAGAGCGGGGGGGGGGGCTGATGAGAGGCACTGACGGGGGGGGCTGGTGAGAGGCACTGACGGGGGGGGCTGATGAGAGGCACTGACGGGGGGGTTGATGAGAGGCACTGACGGGGGGGGCTGATCAGAGGCACTGACGGGGGGGCTGATGAGAGGCACTGACGGGGGGGGCTGATGAGAGGCACTGACGGGGGGGCTGATGAGAGGCACTGACGGGGGGGGGTGATGAGAGGCACTGACGGGGGGGCTGATGAGAGGCACTGACGGAGGGGCTGATGAGAGGCACTGACGGGGGGGCTGATGAGAGGCACTGACGGGGGGGCTGATGAAGAGGCACTGACGGGGGGGCTGATGAAGAGGCACTGACGGGGGGGCTGATGGAAAGGCACTGACGGGGGGCTGATGGAGAGGCACTGACGGGGGGCTGATGGAGAGGCACTGGGGGCTGCTATGAGGCATGGGGCTCTTATCTGAGGTCTGATTGGGGGTCATTGATATTGGGTTCTGATCTGAGGTATTATTGGGGTCTTATTAACATTGGGGGTCTGATTGGTGGTCTGACCTGAGGTGTAATGAAAAATATTTTTTTCTTATTGTGCGGTGCCTACTTCCAGCCTTGCAGTGGATCTTGGGTGAGTTCCCACACTTTTTTTCCCAGGACTTGACCCCTGCACTTGTGAATGACTGGCCTGAAACGCTTGGAAATGATCCCTCTTCCTCCTCCTCCTGTGCCACATTCTCTTCCATCATCGCCCTGAGCATTTTTTTAAGGAGGCATAGAAATGGGATAGTAACGCTGAGAACGGCGTCATTGGCACTGCCTATGTTGGTGGAGTACTCGAAACAGCACAACAAGGCACACAGGTCTCGCATGGAGGCCCACTCATTGGTGCTGAAATGCTGTTCCGCAGAGCGACTTACCCATGCGTGCTGCAGCTGAAACTCCACTATCGCCTGCTGCTGCTCGCACAGTCTGGCCAGCATGTGCAAGGTGGAGTTCCACCTTGTGGGCACGTCGCATATGAGGCGGTGAGCGGGAAGGCCGAAGTTACGCTGCAGCGCTGACGAGCGAGAAGCAGCAGGGTGAGAACGCTGAAAGCGCGCACAGACGGGCCCGCACTTTCTGCAGCAGCTCTGACATATCGGGGTAATTTTTAAGGAATTTCTGCACCACCAAATTCAGCACATGCGCCAGGCAAGGGATGTGCGTCAAACCGGCTAGGCCCAGAGCTGCTACGAGATTTTGCCCATTATCGCACACCACCAGGCCCGGTTTGAGGCTCACTGGCACCAACCACTCATCGGTCTGTTGTTCAAGGCCCGTTCACAGCTCCTGCGCGGTGTGGGGTTTGTCCCCCAAACAGATAAGTTTTAAAACTGCCTGCTGTCGTGTACCCCTGGCTGTGCTCAAGTTGGTGGTGAAGGTGTTACGCTGACCGGATGAGGAGGCGGTAGAGGATGAGGAAGCGGAGTAGGAGGAGGAAGCAGCAGGAAGCAAAGAGAAGCGCCCTGCAATCCTTGGTGGTGGAAGGACATGCGCCAAACTGCTATCCGCCTCAGGCCCAGCCGCCACTGCATTTACCCAGTGTGCTGCTGGGGAGATATAACGTCCCTGACCGTGCTTACTGGTCCATGTATCCGTAGTTAGGTGGAGCTTGCCACAGATGGCGTTGCGCAGTGCACACCTGGTTGTGCAGGGAAGGGATGACCAGTCCACACCCCACCATGAGGGCCCCCCTGAGCAAAGATTAGTAAATGTGGCCGGGTGGCCACAGTTCAGCAGCAGACAGAGAGAACCCAACCCCTTATGTCTCCTGGGGCCGTCTCTATAATAATCCCCCACTAATTTATGAATGGGGTTATTTAATAATTTGGTGACCGGTCTAAATTTTGAATATAAAATAAAGTCAATATGCGTGATTGCGCTCTCTGCGCTCTACCCACCTCCTCCTCCCAGCACGGCAGTGGCAGGTCTGGCTGTGTAAGGTGAGTGAGTCACTGGTCATGTGAGTCCGTGACTCACAACCCAATCCCATTACCTCCAAAGGCGGAGACTTAGTCCCTGCTGGCTGTTCTGCCGCGGCGCCACTCACCAGGCTGCGGTGAGTCACACTCCATTTACCACGTGACGGCGCCGACGTGCTTGCTTGTTCTGAGACTTGTGAGTGAGAACTCAAGCGCCGGCGGGCCGCGGGTGACACCCCATCAGACTGGTGTCACCGGGTGTGGCCTGCACCCACCGCACCCCCTTCGCAACGCCACTGGTCAGACAAATCCTTTACTAATGAGCGAGCCACACACCGCTCGCTCGCATAGCATAGACTAGTGAATGAGAGTCGGGAAACTGAGCTCCCTTGGGCCCCCGGGAGAAACTGGGCCCAGGGCAGCTGCCCCTTTTGCCCTGCGGCAAAGACGGCCCTGCTTGTGCGTGTAGCTGGCACAGATCGACCACGTCATCTCCCTGTAACAGGAGCTCCACCAGCAGCACCACAACCAGAGCCACGTCCCTTATTTGACGCTCTTCTCATTCTTTGCGTTCACCCACCAAACTAACAGAGGGTTTATGTCAGGCGACAATGTAACCACCAATAGTCAACAATTAAGTTCACTGAGAATAAGGCAGTGCCAATGTCATAAAGAGGGAAAATTTATTGAGGTCACACAACAGTGTGACAGGCGAATTTTATACAATTACTTCATGGTCACAAAAAATGTTAATTTGGCAACCAACAATGTAACTGCAGTATTGACTGGTTGTATTTGACTGTGACAAATGCAGCAAAGGCCCCAGATGTAGGGTATTGCAAAAAATGGGTGTTTTTTTAAAACCCAGAATATAATTGCAGTATTTCAAGCTTGTATTTCACTGTGAAAAATGCAACAAAGGCCACAAATGTATTATCTTGCCCAAAATAGGTGTTTTTTTTTAAACCAGAATATAACAGCAGTATCTAACACTTGTATTGGACTGTCAGAAATGCAGCAAAGGCCGTAAATGTATTATCTTGCATGAAATGGGTGTTTTTTTAATACCAGACTAAACAGCACCATCTAACGCTTGTATTTCACTGTGACAAATGCAGCAAAGGCACCAGATGTAGGGTATTGCAAAAAAAAAAGGGCGTTTTTTTAAAACCAGAATATGATTGCAGTATTTCAAGCTTGCATTTCACTGTGACAAATGCAGCAAAGGCACCAGATGTAGGGTATTGCAAAAAAAATGGGTGTTTTTTTAAAACCCAGAATATAACTGCAGTATTTCAAGCTTGTATTTCACTGTGACAAATGCAACAAAGGCCGCAAATGTATTATCTTGCCCAAAATAGGTGTTTTTTTTTAAACCAGAATATAACAGCAGTATCTAACACTTGTATTGGACTGTCAGAAATGCAACAAAGGCCGCAAATGTATTATCTTGCCCAAAATGTTTTTTTTTTTTTAAATACCAGAATATAATAGTGGTATATCACGCTTGTATTGGACTGTCAGAAATGCAGCAAACGCTGCAAATTTATTATCTTGCCCAAAATGGGTGTTTTTTTAAAACCAGAATATAACAGCAGTATCTAACGCTTGTATTGGACTGTCAGAAATGCAGCAAAGGCCCCAGATGTAGGGTATTGCAAAAAAAGTTTTTTTAAAAAAACCAGAATATAATTGAAGTATTTCAAGCTTGTATTTCACTGTGACAAATGCAGCAAAGGCCCCAGATGTAGGGTCTCTCAAAAAATGGGTGTTTTTTAAAAACCCAGAATATAATTGCAGTATTTCAAGCTTGTATTTCACTGTCACGAATGCAAATATGCTTTGCTGGTGCACTGAACTTGCATAAAATGGCCGCCGCCGCCCACCTAACTAACGGATGGATAAAAGTTCTTTTTCTGTGTCACTGGGCTCAAAGTAGGATAAAAAAATTGTGCACGGCACCCACAAAACAAAATCGCCGTAAGCTGCGTGATTCCAGCTTATATAGAGGCTGGGTCACATGCTGCACTGGCCAATCACAGCCATGCCATTAGTAGGCATCGCTGTGATGGCTTCTAAGGGCACACAAGTTAAAAGCTTGTTGATTGGCTTCTCTGTAGCCTTTCAAAAAGCGCCATTAACTCGCCAAACACCGAACCCGAACCTAAGCTTTTACTGAAATGTTCGGGGTCAAAAAATCCTAAAGTTCGGTACTTATCATGTACTATATGTTGTCCAATTTTTTTTTTTTACATTAATCGTGGGATAACCCCTTTAACTAAACACTATTTCTTTTAAAAGACAAAAGAAAGAACTGATTTCCTAAAAAGCCCTAATGATATTTTAACAAACCGCATCTACATAAAGCGGACATTTTCAGCACAAAATTTGACCTGAAATGCTGATTTTTAAGTATTTTTACCATTTAGGTCACTTTTAGGGTGCCTGCACGTTTTTCCTTAGGTGCAGAAATTGACCTGATATGTGGATTTTGAAATCTGCGGCATGTCGGGTGTTGCTGCATTTTTCTTGAGTGGATTTCACCCTTTTCAATGGAAGGATGAGATCTGCGGGAAATCCACACCAAAAACCACATAACCACACTGTGCGGCTTTAGTGAGGAATCCATGCGGATTTTCTGCACACAAATCTGCCCAGTGTGCAGCTGGCCTAAATGTACAGCAAGGTGTATGAGATTGCACAAACCTCATGTACACTTTGCCGTGCGGATTTAGAAATCTGCAGCATGTCGGCTATATTTGTGGCTCTGGTGTGGATTTCACTCTTTTCAAAGGAAGGGTAAGATCTGTGGCAAAACTGACCTAATGCACATCGAAACCCGCAAATGTACAGCGTCAATTATGTGTGCTGGTTTTAGTGTGGATTTCACAATGTATAGGGTGAAATCCACGGCAAATCTGCAGTAAAATCCACAACAAATTTGCATGTAACACACAATTATGCCAGGTTTTCATTGCGGATTTGGTTCTCTTGAACAGTGTGTTCACCTACATGAAGATTGTATGGAGCAATAACTCATATGGACAGGGATCATATCCCAACACCAAATAAAAGGAATACAAAAATCCAAATCTATTATGGTGGGGGTATCTATGTAGGGACTGGGACACAGTAAAGGGAGTTGTATGTGGAGGCAGGTATTTTCCTCCCAGTGTTAGCTGCTGGACTAATTAGCAGTCAGGTAAGGTCAAACACCGGACTGGATCACAGGTGCCGATCCGGGTTTTTGTTAACACCTAGCTGCCTTTAAGGCTTCATTCACACGTCTGCAATTCTGTTCCGCATTTTGCGTAATGGAATTGCGGACCCATTCATTTCTATGGGGCCGCACGATGTGCTACCCGGATCCGGAAATGTGGACCCGCACTTCCGGCTCCATAATTCCGATCCCGAAAAAAAAAAAACATGTCGTATTCTTGTCCACAATTGCGGACAAGATTAGGCATTTTCTATTAAGTGCCGGCGATGTGCAGTCCGCAAAATGTGTAACACACATTGCCGGTGTCCGTGTTTTGCGGATCCGCGGATCAACAAAACACACACAGATATGTGAATGGACCCAAAGAGACAGCTGGGTTCATGCCAAGGCGATCTCTGTATTGGGATCTGAGGCTTGTGCGGGGGAGGAGGGCTGAGACCCATGTGAGGGGAAACAGGCCGACTAAAGCCTGCTGATGGACTCTTGTTGGCAGAACAGGCCGCATGGTGTGAACTGACACCAATACTGCAAGGTGACATTTTTGCCACACTGGTTGCACAACCCTAAGGCCGGCCCTGCTTTCAGTTCCTGCAGTGCATCCTGGTCAGAAGTCACCCTTGTATTTTCACTATCTGTGGACCAGCTGAGCAGGGGGCCCAGGGCAAATCATCCAGTATGGTAGCGCTGCAGTGCAGGGATTCAATTGTACAGTCATATGGGTCCAGCAGGCAGTAGATTCAGGCCTAGGACAAAACATCCAGGTCCGAAGCCCCTAATGTTTTTACTTATTGATGCCCATGTATCCCCTATATAAAAATGACTGAAATTGAAAGGGGACTTAAAGGGGGAAAAAAGAGAAAACTGTCTGTTTTCACTTTTTTTTATTCAATTTGACAAATGACATATATCACGTAAACAAAATTAATGAAAGGCACTTACTAATGTATTGTGATTGTCTATATTGCTTCCTTTGCTGGCTTGATTCAATTTTCAATCACATTATACACTGCTCATATCCAGGAGTCATGACTACCCTGCAATTCATCAGCGGTGGTCGTGCTTGCACACCATAGGAAAAAGTGTCAGCCTCTCTGGTGGTTGGGACCATGGTAATACTTACAGAAACACTTAAGAAAACATGAAAACAGACTATTTTTTTCTTTTCACATTTCCCCAGGTAAAAAAATAAAAATAATAAAAATGACATAAAATGTCTCACTTATCACAAAAAACAAAACAAAAAAAATGCAGACATTATCTAAAAGACCAAATAGGAAAAGGAAAGTTATGGCTTTTGAAGACACATGTACTAAATAAATGGAAGATGTGTCTGTTACGGAAGGAAGGGGGGGGGGGGGGGGGGGTTGGGTAAATGGTCTTGAATTGGTCAATAATTATTGTCATTTACCTAAAGAAGATTAAAAACTAAAGAAAATGTCATTTCTCTGTAAGCAGAAGGAGCTGTTCCCTGACTATAAACTTCAAGCACATTTGGCCACAGGACAGCAGAACCATCGTTCTACCAATAGTTTTCAATGCTGATTTGTGTAGTAACATGCCTAGAGATGCGTGTCTGCCCTGTCATCCTCATCCAAGACTCCAGAATCATAATTAGGCTATCCTTCACAAAGATTCAGTTCACTGCATAGCCCCGTACCTAAATTCCCAGGCTTGATGAGGCCCAACCTTGGCACCTAACACAGGGGCCCACTACCTGTCAGCATTCAATCCTCTTACTCAGTGTCTTACAACTGATAGGGGTTACACACTGCAGTTTGTTATTTCTGACTAGCAGAAAAACCTGGTATCAGAACGTTGTATTTGGGCCTGGAATTCCTGTTCTTCTGGAGTAGCAAGGAAACCTGGCATCAGGACATTGTATTAGGGCTTGGGACTCCCCTCTAAGAGCTAAAACTGAGAGCTGCTTTGTATGAGCATCCCTGACTCAGTCAGACTTAGGCCACCCTTCTGTTATAGGGACAGCCATTCATCTGAAATGAAATACCTGGCTGGATGTGGATGGTCGAGGCTTCTCCCAGCAAAATCAGCTGTTTTCTGGAGATGTTGAGAGAACATCAGCTGATGACTCCAGCGGCCACATTTTCAGTGAACAAGGAGTGAAGGAGTGACAGCTCCTTTAACTTAGGGGTTTGCTATGAGGTCTGAATTAATTGAGGGTTCTGGTCAGAGGTTAGAATACATTTTTTGGCCTGGTTTGGGTCTGAATTAATTCAGAGGTAAGGTCTGGGGTCTTAATTACATATATAGCAAACTGTAATGCACGGTGTGCTCTGACACCTTTCCATCACATTCAGCATTACATTTTCTAGTAGTCTGTGCTGCTGTATTGTTTCTTTGGGATTGCATGAGACAGGCTAGTCTTTGCCCCCCTGCGCATCAATAAGTCTTGAGTACCCTGTAGTCAGATTCACCAATTGTCCTTCCTTAAACTACTTGTAGTATGTAATAATCACTACATACCAGGAACACCTCACAATACCTGCCATTTTGGAGATACTTTGACCCAGTTGTCCAGTGTCAGACAGGCGCACCAGACAACCAGAGGATCCTCCGGTGGGCCCAGGTTCTGATGCCATAGCGGGCCCAAAACATTCAAGAGAAAAAAACATGTGGAACTGCCTTTTGAGCCAATACGTTGCCACTAGGGTCTATTTCTTTTAATCAAAATCTGATAGACTTTATTGATGATACGGGGTTTGGGCCCCAAGAAAATTTGCATCTGGTGGGCCCAAAAAACCCCAGTCCAACCATGCAGTTGTCTGTCAACTACAATTTGGTTCTTGTCAAAATCACTCAAATCCTTACTCCTTTTTTCTGCTTCCAGTACATCATCTTCAGGAACTTAATACCACCACTTTGCTATGGGGGTAATAATTGGTCCTTTAATCAAGAACATGCAGTCCACCTCACAGTCGCACACATCAGTTGTGCTGCACTCAGGGCTCGGGCTGTTGTGTGCTCCTCCAGGCCCAGGCTGTAGAGAACAGAGAGCTGCTGATTGGTGGATTAGAATCTGATCAACCAATCAGCACTTCCCCTCAGAAACATGAATGATGATTGCTGTTACAAACTGTCATTCCTGGTTACCGGCTGCAGGAGGAGGAAGATGTCTCCCAGCTTTGCTGCAAGAGAGAAGCATCCGTGTGTCTGTAGTGAAGTCCGCGACCCCTCTTTAGATCATGGTAAGTTCTCAGTCAGACAGGAGGGGGGTCATTACTGCACCAGGGAACTGTATGGGATGATTTATATGTATGAAGAGGTTCATCTAAACCACTGCATAAGACGAGCGGAGCTTGTTCATAGCAGCCAATTGGTTCATCTATTCACCGCCCCCTTTATCGTACTGGTCACTTCCCACCCTAATTTACAGATCACTGCCTTATCTTACAATTCACTCCCATATATTACTGGTCACTGTCCTAACTTACTGGTTATTACCCTACCTTACTGGTCTCTATCCGCCCTATTTTACTGCTAACTGTCCTATCTTCAATTCACTGAGATTGATGATATAGAACACCAAAGAAGATATGTTGGGAATTCTGGGTTATCTCAATGTCCTGTTTTTGGGTATGGTCACGAATCAGTAAAATCCGTTTTTTGATACTACAATTGGGGTTATGGATGATATTTGTTGTGGGTGACTCTCACAACTTACCCATTATTAATTATCGTATCTATCAGTGGTCTTAATAGTCTGACATTTCCACTGTCCTGTCTTACTGGTCATTACGCTATCTTACTGGTTATTATTCATCCTATCTTACTGGTCTCTGTCCTATCTTACTGCTTACTTTCTCCCCTATCTTCCTGGATGCTTCTCTATCTTACTAGTCAATGTTCCCCCTATTTCACTGGTCACTGTCACTGGTCACACAAACAACAGCAACCATGATAACACCAAGGTAAGGAGAGGCGATGATTAAGGCTACTTTCAAACTGGTGTTTTGGCTTTCCGTTTGTGAGATCCGTTCAGGGCTCTCACAAGCGGTCCAAAACTGATCAGCTTTGCTCTATTGCATTCTGAATGGAAAAGGATCCGATCAGAATGCATCAGTTTGCCTTCGTTCGGTCTCTATTCCGCTTTGGTGTCCGTCTAACGAAACTGAGCCAAACGGATCCGTTCTGACACACAATGTAAGTCAATGGGGACGGATCCGTTTTCTATGACACAATCTGGCACAATAGAAAACGGATCCGTCCTCCATTGACTTTCAATGGTGTTCAAGACGGATCCGTCTTGGCTATGTTAAAGATAATACAAACGGATCCATTCTGAACGGATGCAGACGGTTGTATTATCTGAACGGATCCATCTGTGCAGATCCATCACAGATCCGCACCAAACGCGAGTGTGGAAGTAGCCTAATTATTATGTCCACTGCTTTTGGTAGTTCACAGCACAAGGAGAGATTTATCATTCCACCAGAAAACTGATATACAAAAGTTGCAAATTCTGTTTAACCACAAGTTTATACCCCCCTAGTGACCAGGCCCTTTTTTACAAATCGGCACTTCACAACTTTAAAGTTTTTTTGCTCAGTCATGCAACTTGGCACCCAAAATAATTTTACCTCCTTTTCTTCTCACAAATACAGCTTTCTTTTGGTGGTATTTGATTGCTGCTGAGATTTTTCGTTTTTCTGATATTAATCAAAATAGACCGCAATTTTCTCAAAAAAAGTGTATTTTTAACTTTTTCTGGTAAAATTGTTCAAATATAATTACATTTCTATACAAGTTTGTGTCAGAATTTATTGTGCTACATGTCTTTGATAAAAAAAAAATTCAATAAGTGTATATTTATTGGTTTGCGCAAAAGCTATAGCGTTTACAAACTATGGTACAAAAATGTGAATTTCCGCATTTTGAAGCAGCTCTGACTTTCTGAGCACCTGTCATGTTTCTTGAGGTGCTAGAATGCCAGGATAGTATAAATACCCCCCAAATGACCCCATTTTAGAAAGAAGACACCCCAAAGTATTCACGGAGGGGCATGGTGAGTTCATGTATGATTCAATTTTTTTTCACACGTTAACGGAAAATGACATTTTCTGAGGAAAAAAAATAATAATAAAGTTTCCATTTCTGCTAACTTCTGGCAAAAAAAATTAAAAATCTCCCACGGACTCAGTATGCCCCTCAGTGAGTACCTTGGGGTGTCTACTTTCTGAAATGGGGTCATTTGTGGGGTGTGTTTACTGTTCTGGCATTTTGGGCGGGGCTAAATTGTGAGCAACCCTGTAAAGCCTAAAGATACTCGTTGGACTTTCTGCCCCTTTACGCACCTAGGCTGCACAAAAGTGCCACACGTGGTATCGCCGTACTCAGAAGAAGTAGGGCAATGTGTTTTGGGGTGTATTTTTACATATACCCATGCTGGGTGAGAGAAATATCTCTGTAAATTGAACACTTTGTATAAAAAATATTAAAAAGTTGTCATTTACAGAGATATTTCTCACACACAGTATGGGTATATGTAAAAATACACCACAAAACACATTGCCCTACTTCTTCTGAGTACGGCGATACCACATGTGTGACACTTTTTTGCAGCCAAGATGCGCAAAGGGGCCCAAATTCCAATGAGCACCTTTAGGATTTCACAGGGCATTTTTACGCATTTGGATTCCAAACTACTTCTCACGCTTTAGGGCCCCTAAAATGCCAGGGCAGTATAAATACCAAACAAGTGACCTCATTTTGGAAAGAAGACACCCCAAGGTATTCCGTGAGGGGCATGGCGAGTTCATAGAATTTTTTTTTTTTTGGCACAAGTTAGCGGAAAATGATTTTTTATTTTTTTTTTTCTTACAAAGTCTCATATTCCACTAACTTGTGACAAAAAATAAAATCTTACATGAACTCACCATACCCCTCACGGAATACCTTGGGGTGTCTTATTTCCAAAATGGGGTCACTTGTGGGGAATTTATACTGCCCTGGCATTTTAGCGGCCCTAAAGCGTGAGAAGAAGTCTGGAATTCAAATGTCTAAAAATGCCCTCCTAAAAGGTACTCATTAGAATTTGGGCCCCTTTGCGCACCTAGGCTGCAAAAAAGTGTCACACATGTGGTATCGCCGTACTCATGAGAAGTAGGGCAATGTGTTTTGGGGTGTATTTTTACATATACCCATACTGTGTGTGAGAAATATCTCTGTAAATGACAACTTTTTAATTTTTTTTATACAAAGTTGTCAATTTACAAAGATATTTCTCTCACCCAGCATGGGTATATGTAAAAATACACCCCAAAACACATTGCCCTACTTCTTCTGAGTACGGCGATACCACATGTGTGCCACTTTTTTGCAGCCGAGATGCGCAAAGGGGCCCAAATTCCAATGAGTACCTTTAGGATTGCACAGGGCATTTTTACGCATTTGGATTCCGTGAGGGGTATGGTGAGTTCATGTAAGATTTTATTTTTTGTCACAAGTTAGTGGAGACTTTGTAAGAAAAAAAATATATAAATAAATAAATAAATTTCCGCTAACTTGTGGAAAAAAAAAGAAAATCTTCTATGAATTCACCATGCCCCTCAAAAGTGATCTTTATAGCGCCGCAGCGATTTTACGGTGTTTTTGCAGTGATCAGAAAAAAAAAAATTCTGTCACTGCGGTGGGGCGGACTGAACGCAAGTGTGTGCACAAGATCAGGCCTGATCGGGCGAACACTGCGTTTTTTGTAGAGCCTAAGGTGACCCTAATGTACTGATATAGATCTGATTGCGATCAGTCTTGATCACTTACAGATACTATATAGTACTAGTGCTGATTAGCGACAGCGATGACGCTAATCAGCGACTAATCAGTGACTGCGGTGCGGTGGGCTGGGCGCTAACTACCTAACAAGTAGCTAAGTAACTGGCGGTGATAAGGGACCCTTAGGCCCAATTCACACGTCCGCAATTCTGTTCTGCATTTTACGGAACAGAATTGCGGACCCATTCATTTCTATGGGGACAGACTTTGTCCCGCTCGGATCCGGAATTGCGGATCTGCACTTCCGTTCCATAAAAATATAGAACATGTCTTATTCTTGTCCGCAATCGCGGTCAAAAAAAGAAATTTTCTATATAGTTCTGGCAATGTGCGGATCTGCAAAATGTGGAAAGCACATTGCCTGTGTCCGTGTTTTGCGGTTCCGTAGATCCGCGGATCCGCAAAACACATATGGACGTCTGAATGGAGCCTTACAGGGGGGTGATCAATGACAGGGGGGTGATCAGGGAGTCTATATGGGGTGAGGGGTAGGGATGAGCGAACCCGAATTGTATGAATTTTGGGGGTGTCCGTGACACGGACCCGAACCCGAACATTTTCATAAAAGTCCGGGTTCGAGTTCGGTGTTTGGCGCTTTCTTGGTGCTTTTTGAAAGGCTGCAAAGCAGCCAATCAACAAGCATCATACTACTTGCCCCAAGAGGTCATCACAGCCATGCCTACTATTGGCATGGCTGTGATTGGCCAGTGCAGCATGTGACCCAGCCTCTATATAAGCTTGGGTCACGTAGCGCTGCACGTCACTCTGCTGATTCAAGTGTAGGGAGAGGTTGCAGCTGCGACGTTAGGGCGAGATTAGGCAGTGATTAACTCCTCCAAAAGACTTCATTCAGTGATCGATCTACAGCTGTGGATCATTGAACTGCTGCTATTCAATTGCTCAGTGTTTTTAGGATGCCCAGAGCGTTTTTTCAGTCACTTTTTTCTGGGGTGATCGGCGGCCATTTTGTGGCTTGTGGTGCGCCAGCACAAGCTGCCAGCAAGTACATTTAACCATCAATAGTGTGGTTATTTTTTGTTATATCCTACATCAGGGTCAAGCTTTCATCAAGTGCATTTAACCATCAATAGTGTGGTTATTTTTTGGCCATATACTACATCAGGGGCAAGTTGAGCCTGTCACCCAGCGCCTAAAAAATAGGCCTCACATTTATATTAATCCAAATCTGTCATTACTGCTTTAGCTGGTCAAGTTTTTTAGTGTCCGTCAAAGCACAGTTTTTGTTCTGTGTTGAAAAACAATTCCCAAATTTGCAATTCTCAAAATTAGTGGTTTCTGCTGTATCAGGCCTACTTTAAATCTATCCCTAAAAGGGTATATTAGATTCAAGGTGCTGATAGGGAAATTCTCAAGAACTTCACACACACGCTACAGTGCAGATCCAAGTCTAATTCTGTGATTAAACGTATACCTGTCACCCAGCGCCTAAAAAATAGGCCTCACATTTATATTCATCCAAATCTGTCATTACTGTTTTAGCTGGTCAAGTTATTTAGTGTCCGTCAAAGCACAGTTTTTGTTCTGGGTTGAAAAACAATTCCCAAATTTGCAATTCTCAAAATTAGTGGTTTCTGCTGTATCAGGCCTACTTTAAATCTATCCCTAAAAGGGTATATTAGATTCAAGGTGCTGATAGGGTAATTCTCAAGAACTTCACACACACGCTACAGTGCAGATCCAAGTCTAATTCTGTGATTAAACGTATACCTGTCACCCAGCGCCTAAAAAATAGGCCTCACATTTATATTCATCCAAATCTGTACTGTTTTAGCTGGTCAAGTAATTTTTAGTGTCCGTCAAAGCACAGTTTTTGTAATGGGTTGAAAAACAATTTCCAATTTTGCAATTCTCAAAATTAGTGGTTTCTACTGTATCAGGCCTACTTTAAATCTATCCCTAAAAGGGTATATTAGATTCAAGGTGCTGATAGGGTAATTCTCAAGAACTTCACACACACGCTACAGTGCAGATCCAAGTCTAATTCTGTGATTAAACGTATACCTGTCACCCAGCGCCTAAAAAATAGGCCTCACATTTATATTCATCCAAATCTGTCATTACTGTTTTAGCTGGTCAAGTTATTTAGTGTCCGTCAAAGCACAGTTTTTGTTCTGGGTTGAAAAACAATTTCCAATTTTGCAATTCTCAAAATTAGTGGTTTCTGCTGTATCAGGCCTACTTTAAATCTATCCCTAAAAGGGTATATTAGATTCAAGGTGCTGATAGGGTAATTATCAAGAACTTCACACACACGCTACATTGCAGATCCAAGTCTAATTCTGTCCGTAAACGTATACCTGTCACCCAGCGCCTAAATAATAGGCCTCAAATTTATATTCAGCTAAATCTGTCATTACTGGTATGCCTGTATTAGTGTAATACGGTACCTAAATAGATAGCCAGATAGTGTTAGGTGTCTGTAAAAAAAGGCCTGAATTTTAATTCAATACATTGGCCCGAATAATATTTTTCTTATTGTGGTGAACGGTAACAATAAGGAAAACATCTAGTAAGGGACGCGGACATGGTCGTGGTGGTGTTAGTGGACCCTCTGGTGCTGGGAGAGGACGTGGCCGTTCTGCCACAGCCACACGTCCTAGTGAACCAACTACCTCAGGTCCCAGTAGCCAGCAGAATTTACAGCGATATTTGGTGGGGCCCAATGCCGTTCTAAGGATGGTAAGGCCTGAGCAGGTACAGGCATTAGTCAATTGGGTGGCCGACAGTGGATCCAGCACGTTCACATTATCTCTCACCCAGTCTTCTGCAGAAAGCGCACAGATGGCGCATGAAAACCAAGCCCATCGGTCTGTCACATCACCCCCATGCATATCAGGGAAACTGTCTGAGCCTCAAGTTATGCAGCAGTCTCTTATGCTGTTTGAAGACTCTGCTGGCAGGGTTTCCCAAGGGCATCCACCTAGCCCTTCCCCAGGGGTGGAAGAGATAGAATGCACTAACGCACAACCACTTATGTTTCCTGATTATGAGGACATGGGAATACCACCTCAGCACGTCTCTGATGATGACGAAACACAGGTGCCAACTGCTGCGTCTTTCTGCAGTGTGCAGACTGAACAGGAGGTCAGGGGTCAAGACTGGGTGGAAGACGATGCAGGGGACGATGAGGTCCTAGACCCCACATGGAATGAAGGTCGTGCCACTGACTTTCACAGTTCGGAGGAAGAGGCAGTGGTGAGACCGAGCCAACAGCGTAGCAAAAGAGGGAGCAGTGGGCAAAAGCAGAACACCCGCCACCAAGAGACTCCGCCTGCTACTGACCGCCGCCATCTGGGACCAACCCCCCTAAAGGCAGCTTCAAGGAGTTCCCTGGCATGGCACTTCTTCAAACAATGTGCTGACGACAAGACCCGAGTGGTTTGCACGCTGTGCCATCAGAGCCTGAAGCGAGGCATTAACGTTCTGAACCTTAGCACAACCTGCATGACCAGGCACCTGCATGCAAAGCATGAACTGCAGTGGAGTAAACACCTTAAAAACAAGGAAGTCACTCAGGCTCCCCCTGCTACCTCTTCTGCTGCTGCCGCCTCGGCCTCTTCTGCTGCTGCCGCTACCTCGGCCTCTTCCTCCGCCTCTGGAGGAACGTTGGCACCTGCCGCCCAGCAAACATGGGATGTACCACCAACACCACCACCTGCGTCACCAAGCATCTCAACCATGTCACACGGCAGCGTTCAGCTCTCCATCTCACAAACATTTGAGAGAAAGCGGAAATTCCCACCTAGCCACCCTCGATCCCTGGCCCTGAATGCCAGCATTTCTAAACTACTGGCCTATGAAATGCTGTCATTTAGGCTGGTGGACACAGACAGCTTCAAACAGCTCATGTCTCTTGCTGTCCCACAGTATGTTGTTCCCAGCCGGCACTACTTCTCCAAGAGAGCCGTGCCTTCCCTGCACAACCAAGTATCCGATAAAATCAAGTGTGCACTGCGCAACGCCATCTGTGGCAAGGTCGACCTAACCACAGATACGTGGACCAGTAAGCACGGCCAGGGACGCTATATCTCCCTAACTGCACACTGGGTAAATGTAGTGGCGGCTGGGCCCCAGGCGGAGAGGTGTTTGGCGCACGTCCTTCCGCCGCCAAGGATCGCAGGGCAACATTCTTTGCCTCCTGTCTCCTCCTCCTCCTACTCAGCTTCCTCCTCCTCTTCTTCCACCTGCTCATCCAGTCAGCCACACACCTTCACCACCAACTTCAGCACAGCCCGGGGTAAACGTCAGCAGGCCGTTCTGAAACTCATATGTTTGGGGGACAGGCCCCACACCGCGCAGGAGTTGTGGCGGGGTATAGAACAAAAGACCGACGAGTGGTTGCTGCCGGTGAGCCTCAAGCCTGGCCTGGTGGTGTGCCGATAATGGGCGAAATCTCGTTGCAGCTCTGGGACTAGCCGGTTTGACGCACATCCCTTGCCTGGCGCATGTGCTGAATTTGGTGGTGCAGAAGTTCATTCGCAACTACCCCGACATGTCAGAGCTGCTGCATAAAGTGCGGGCCGTCTGTTCGCGCTTCCGGCGTTCACATCCTGCCGCTGCTCGCCTGTCTGCGCTACAGCGTAACTTAAGCCTTCCCGCTCCCCGCCTCATATGCGACGTGCCCACCAGGTGGAACTCCACCTTGCACATGCTGGACAGACTGTGCGAGCAGCAGCAGGCCATAGTGGAGTTTCAGCTGCAGCACGCACGGGTCAGTCGCACTGCGGATCAGCCCCACTTCACCACCAATGACTGGGCCTCCATGCGAGACCTGTGTGCCCTGTTGCGATGTTTCGAGTACTCCACCAACATGGCCAGTGGCGATGACACCGTTATCAGCGTTACAATACCATTTCTATTTCTCCTTGAGAAAACACTTAGGGCAATGATGGAAGAGGAGGTGGCCCAGGAGGAGGAGGAGGAGGAAGAGGGGTCATTTTTAGCACTTTCAGACAAGTTTCTTCGAAGTGACTCAGAGGGAGGTTTTTTGCAACAGCAGAGGCCAGGTACAAATGTGGCCAGACAGGGCCCACTACTGGAGGACGAGGAGGATGAGGATGAAGCAGGTTCACAGCGGGCTGGCACCCAACGCAGCTCGGGCCCATCACTGGTGCGTGACTGGGGGGAAACGCAGGATGATGACGATACGCCTCCCACAGAGGACAGCTTGTCCTTACCTCTGGGCAGCCTGGCACACATGAGCGACTACATGCTGCAGTGCCTGCGCAACGACAGCAGAGTTGCCCACATTTTAACGTGTGCGGACTACTGGGTTGCCACCCTGCTGGATCCACGGTACAAAGACAATGTGCCCATCTTACTTCATGCACTGGAGCGTGATAGTAAGATGCGCGAGTACAAGCGCACGTTGGTAGACACGCTACTGAGAGCATTCCCAAATGTCACAGGGGAACAAGTGGAAGCCCAAGGCGAAGGCAGAGGAGGAGCAAGAGGTCGCCAACGCAGCTGTGTCACGGCCAGCTCCTCTGAGGGCAGGGTTAGCATGGCAGAGATGTGGAAAAGTTTTGTCACCACGCCACAGCTAACTGCACCACCACCTGATACGGAACGTGTTAGCAGGAGGCAACATTTCAATAACATGGTTGAACAGTACCTGTGCACACCCCTCCACGTACTGACTGATGGTTCGGCCCCATTCAACTTCTGGGTCTCCAAATTGTCCACGTGGCCAGAGCTAGCCTTTTATGCCTTGGAGGTGCTGGCCTGCCCGGCGGCCAGCGTTTTGTCTGAACGTGTATTCAGCACGGCAGGCGGCGTCATTACAGACAAACGCAGCCGCCTGTCTTCAGCCAATGTGGACAAGCTGACGTTCATAAAAATGAACCAGGCATGGATCCCACAGGACCTGTCCATCCCTTGTGCAGATTAGACATTAACTACCTCCCCTTAACAATATATTATTGTACTCCAGGGCACTTCCTTATTCAATCCTATTTTTATTTTCATTTCACCATTATATTGCGGGGCAACCCAAAGTTGAATGAACCTCTCCTCTGTCTGGGTGCCGGGGCCTAAAAATATCTGACAGTGTCCTGTTCCAGTGGTGGGTGACATGAAGCCTGATTCTCTGCTATAATATGAAGACTGATTCTCTGCTGACATGAAGCCTGAATCTCTGTTATGGGACCTCTCTCCTCTGCCTGGGTGCCTGGGCCTAAATATGTGACAATGGACTGTTCCAGTGGTGGGTGACGTGAAGCCTGATTCTCTGCTATGACATGAAGACTGATTCTCTGCTGACATGAAGCCGGAATCTCTGTTATGGGACCTCTCTCCTCTGTCTGGGTGCCGGGGCCTAAAAATATCTGACAGTGGCCTGTTCCAGTGGTGGGTGACGTGAAGCCTGATTCTCTGCTATGACATGAAGACTGATTCTCTGCTGACATGAAGCCTGAATCTCTGTTATGGGACCTCTCTCCTCTGCCTGGGTGCCTGGGCCTAAATATGTGACAGTGGCCTGTTCCAGTGGTGGGTGACGTGAAGCCTGATTCTCTGCTATGACATGAAGACTGATTCTCTGCTGACATGAAGCCTGAATCTCTGTTATGGGACCTCTCTCCTCTGTCTGGGTGCCGGGGCCTAATAATATCTGACAGTGGCCTGTTCCAGTGGTGGGTGACGTAAAGCCTGATTCTCTGCTATGACATGAAGACTGATTCTCTGCTGACATGAAGCCTGAATCTCTGTTATGGGACCTCTCTCCTCTGTCTGGGTGCCGGGGCCTAAAAATATCTGACAGTGGCCTGTTCCAGTGGTGGGTGACGTGAAGCCTGATTCTCTGCTATGACATGAAGACTGATTCTCTGCTGACATGAAGCCAGATTCTCTGTTACGGGACCTCTCTCCTCTGCCTGGGTGCCGGGGCCTAAATATATGACAATGGACTGTTCCAGTGTTGGGTGACGTGAAGCCAGATTCTCTGCTATGACATGCAGACTGATTCTCTGCTGACGTGAAGCCAGATTCTCTGCTATGGGACCTCTCTCCAATTGATATTGGTTAATTTTTATTTATTTTATTTTTATTTTAATTCATTTCCCTATCAACATTTGTTTGCAGGGGATTTACCTACATGTTGCTGCCTTTTGCAGCCCTCTAGCACTTTCCTGGGCTGTTTTACAGCCTTTTTAGGGCCGAAAAGTTCGGGTCCCCATTGACTTCAATGGGGTTCGGGACGAAGTTCGGTTCCCGAACCCGAACATTTCCGGGAAGTTTGGCCGAACTTCTCGAACCCGAACATCCAGGTGTTCGCTCAACTCTAGTGAGGGGTGATCAGGGGTTAATAAGGGGTTAATAAGTGACAGGGGGGTTTAGTGTAGTGTAGTGTGGTGATTGGTGCTACTTACAGAGCTGCCTGTGTCATCTGGTGGTCGATCCAAGCAAAAGGGACTACCAGAGGACCAGGTAGCAGGTATATTAGACGCTGTTAACAAAACAGCGTCTAATATACCTTTCTGATGCTAATGATCATCGCTGGCAGGCTGTAGTTCAACTTCTCAACTGCGCGTTGCTTATTTAGATAATACCTATTATCACCGACCTATCTAGACCTTTTTCATTCATATGCTGCTATTACTGTGATACCACATTGCTGCTATTAATTTATGCTGCTGCTCCCTATATACAGTATATGCTGCTATCATTTTATTCATTTTATATATTTTAAATCCATTGATACATTGTTTATACTAATAAACCTTATATAGTTGATGCCATTGTGTGAGTGCTCGCTTACCCTATTTATTACTCCATGAACTTCATGATAAATTAAATGCATCCCCCCTGCTTTTGATACAGTTGAAAGAAAAAGTATGTGCACCCTTTGGAATGATATGGATTTCTGCACAAATTGGTCATAAAATGTGATCTGATCTTCATCTAAGTCACAACAATAGACAATCACAGTCTGCTTAACCACCTCCGGACCGCCTAACGCAGGATCGCGTTCCGGAGGCGGCAGCCCTGCGCAGAGTCACGCATATATGCGTCATCTCGCGAGACGCGAGATTTCCTGTGAACGCGCGCACACAGGCGCGCGCGTTCACAGGATTGGAAGGTAAGCGAGCGGATCTCCAGCCTGCCAGCGGCGATCGTTCGCTGGCAGGCTGGAGATGCGATTTTTTGAACCCCTAACAGGTATATTAGACGCTGTTTTGATAACAGCGTCTAATATACCTGCTACCTGGTCCTCTGGTGGTCCCTTTTGCTTGGATCGACCACCAGAGGACACAGGCAGCTCAGTAATAAGTAGCACCAAACACCACTACACTACACCCCTTCCTGTCACTTATTCACCCCTGATCACCCCATATAGACTCCCTGATTACCCCCCTGTCATTGATCACCCCCCTGTCATTGCTCACCCCCCTGTAAGGCTCTATTCAGATGTCCGTATGTTTTTTATGGATCCACGGATACATGGATCGGATCCGCAAAACACATACGGACATCTGAATGGAGCCTTACAGGGGGGTGATCAATGACAGGGGGGTGATCACCCCATATAGACTCCCTGATCACCCCCCTGTCATTGCTCACCCCCCTGTAAGGCTCTATTCAGACGTCTGTATGTTTTTTTACGGATCCACGGATACATGGATCGGATCCGCAAAACACATACGGACATCTGAATGGAGCCTTACAGGGAGGTGATCAATGACAGGGGGGTGATCACCCCATATAGACTCCTTGATCACCACCCTGTCATTGCTCACCCCCCTGTAAGGCTCTATTCAGACGTCCGTATGTTTTTTACGGATCCACGGATACATGGATCGGATCCGCAAAACACATACGGACATCTGAATGGAGCCTTACAGGGGGGTGATCAATGACAGGGGGGTGATCACCCCATATAGACTCCCTGATCACCCCCCTGTCATTGCTCACCCCCCTGTAAGGCTCTATTCAGATGTCCGTATGTTTTTTACGGATCCACGGATACATGGATCGGATCCGCAAAACACATACGGACATCTGAATGGAGCCTTACAGGGGGGTGATCAATGACAGGGGGGTGATCACCCCATATAGACTCCCTGATCACCCCCCTGTCATTGATCTCCCCCCTGTCATTGCTCACCCCCCTGTAAGGCTCTATTCAGACGTCCGTATGTTTTTTACGGATCCACGGATACATGGATCGGATCCGCAAAACACATACGGACATCTGAATGGAGCCTTACAGGGGGGTGATCAATGATAGGGGGGTGATCACCCCATATAGACTCCCTGATCACCCCCCTGTCATTGATCACCCCCCTGTAAGGCTCCATTCAGACATTTTTTTGGCCCAAGTTAGCGGAATTTATTTTTATTTTTTTTTCTTACAAAGTCTCATATTCCACTAACTTGTGTCAAAAAAGAAAATCTCACATGAACTCACCATACCCTCACGGAATCCAAATGCGTAAAATTTTTTAGACATTTATATTCCAGACTTCTTCTCACGCTTTAGGGCCCCTAAAATGCCAGGGCAGTATAAATACCCCGATTGTGACCCCATTTTGGAAAGAAGACACCCCAAGGTATTCCGTGAGGGGCATATTGAGTCCATGAAAGATTGAACTTTTTGTCCCAAGTTAGCGGAAAGGGAGACTTTGTGAAAAAAAACAAAAAAAAACAATTTCCGCTAACTTGTGCCAAAAAAAAAAAATTCTATGAACTCGCAATGCCCCTCATTGAATACCTTGGGGTGTCTTCTTTCCAAAATGGGGTCACATGTGGGGTATTTATACTGCCCTGGCATTTTAGGGGCCCTAAAGTGTGAGAAGAAGTCTGGGATCCAAATGTCTAAAAATGCCCTCATAAAAGGAATTTGGGCCCCTTTACGCAACTAGGCTGCAAAAAAGTGTCACACATGTGGTATCGCCGTACTCAGGAGAAGTTGGGGAATGTGTTTTGGGGTGTCATTTTACATATAGCCATGCTGGGTGAGATAAATATCTTGTTCAAATGCCAACTTTGTATAAAAAAAATATGGGAAAAGTTGTCTTTTGCCAAGATATTTCTCTCACCCAGCATGGGTATATGTAAAATGACACCCCAAAACACATTGCCCAACTTCTCCTGGGTACGGCAATACCACATGTGTGACACTTTTTTGCAGCTTAGGTGGGCAAAGGGGCCCACATTCCAAAGAGCACCTTTCGGATTTCACCGGCCATTTTTTACAGATTTTGATTTCAAACTACTTACCACACATTAGGGCCCCTAGAATGCCAGGGCAGTATAACTACCCCACAAGTGACGCCATTTTGGAAAGAAGACACCCCAAGGTATTCGCTGATGGGCATAGTGAGTTCATAGAACTTTTTATTTTTTGTCACAAGTTAGTGGAATATGAGACTTTGTAAGAAAAAAATAAAATAAAATAAAAATCATCATTTTCCGCTAACTTGTGACAAAAAATAAAAAGTTCTATGAACTCACTATGCCCATCAGCGAATACCTTAGGGTGTCTACTTTCCGAAATGGGGTCATTTGTGGGGTGTTTGTACTGTCTGGCCATTGTAGAACCTCAGGAAACATGACAGGTGCTCAGAAAGTCAGAGCTGCTTCAAAAAGCGGAAATTCACATTTTTGTACCATAGTTTGTAAACGCTATAACTTTTACCCAAACCATTTTTTTTTTACCAAAATTTTTTTTTAAATCAAAGACATGTAGAACAATAAATTTTGATAAAAATTTATATATGGATGTCTTTTACAACTGAAAGTGAAAAATGTCATTTTTTTGCAAAAAATCTTTAAATTTCGATTAATAACAAAAAAAGTAAAAATGTCAGCAGCAATGAAATACCACCAAATGAAAGCTCTATTAGTGAGAAGAAAAGGAGGTAAAATTCATTTGGGTGGTAAGTTGCATGACCGAGCAATAAATGGTGAAAGTAGTGTAGTGCAGAAGTGTAAAAAGTGGCCTGGTCATTAAGGGTGTTTAAGCTAGGGGGGCTGAAGTGGTTAAACTAATAACACACAAAGAATTAAATGTTACCATGTTTTTATTGAACATACCATGTAAACATTCACAGTGCAGGTGGAAAAAGTATGTGAACCCCTAGACTAATGACATCTCCAAGAGCTAATTGGAGCGAGGTGTCAGCCAACTGGAGTCCAATCAATGAGATGAGATTGGAGGTGCTGGTTACAGCTGCCCTGCCCTATGAAAAACACACACCAGTTCTGGGTTTGCTTATCACAAGAAGCATTACCTGATGTGAATGATGCTTTGCACAAAAGAGCTATCAGAAGACCTACGATTAAGAATTGTTGACTTACATAAAGCTGGAAATGGTTATAAAAATATCTCAAAAAGCCTTGCTGTTCATTAGTCCACGGTAAGACAAATTGTCTATAAATGGAGAAAGTTCAGCACTGCTGCTACTCTCCGTAGGAGTGGCCGTCCTGTAAAGATTACTGCAAGAGTACAGTGCAGACTGCTCAATGAGGTGAAGAAGAATCCTAGAGTGTCAGCTAAAGACTTACAAAAGTCTCTGGCATATGCTAACATCCCTGTTAGCGAATCTACGATATGTAAAACACTAAACAAGAATGGATTTCATTGAATACCACAAAGGAAGCCACTGCTGTCCAAAAAAAACATTGCTGCACATTTACAGTTTGCACAAGGGCACCTGGATGTTCCACAGCAGTACTGGCAAAATATTTTGTGGACAGATGAAACCAAAGTTGAGTTGTTTGGAAGAAACACAGAACACTGTGTGGAGAAAAAGAGGCACAGCACACAAACATCAAAACCTCATCCCAACTGTGAAGTATGGTGGTGGGGGCATTATGGTTTGGTGCTGCTTTGCTGCGTCAGGGCCTGGACGGATTGCTATCATCGAAGGAAAAATGAATTCCCAAGTTTATCAAGACATTTTGCAGGAGAACTTAAGGCCATCTGTCCACCAGCTGAAGCGCAACAGAAGATGAGTGTTGCAACAGGACAACGACCCAAAGCATAGAAGTAAATCAACAACAGAATGTCTTAAACAGAAGAAAATACACCTTCTGGAGTGGCCAAGTCAGAGTTCTGACCTCAACCCGATTGAGATGCTGTGGCATGACCTCAAGAAAGCGATTCACACCAGACATCCCAAGAATATTGCTGAACTGAAACAGTTCTGTAAAGAGGAATGGTCAAGAATTACTCCTGACCGTTGTGCACGTCTGATCTGCAACTACAAGAAACGTTTGGTTGAAGTTATTGCTGCCAAAGGAAGTTCAACCAGTTATTAAATCCAAGGGTTCACATACTTTTTCCACCTGCACTGTGAATGTTTACATGGTGTGTTCAATAAAAACATGGTAACATTTATTTGTGTGTTATTAGTTTAAGCAGACTGTGATTGTCTATTGTTGTGACTTAGATGAAGATCAGATCACATTTTATGACCAATTTGTGCAGAAATCCATATCATTCCAAAGGGTGCACATACTTTTTCTTGCAACTGTAAATCTCCCCTGAGATGTTTGGTGAGTGTAAAACAACTCCAAACATGTTAGGACAGTTGCAGGCTATTATGGGATGATGGTAGTTGTATTTCTACAGCAGCACTTGCTGAGCCAGAGGTTGGAGACCATTGTTCTAGAAGTTGAAAAAATTTCTTGCATAAATCATTATCAGGGTTTTGGTTTATTTCTAGTTTACATAAAGTTTTATATTTCTCCTCTATTGCCTCCACAATTGCCTGGAAATGATTTATATGTTGTATTCTTCCTTGCAGGTGTGCACATGTCCATTTTGTAGGAAGGATGACATCACAGATACAGAGTTGACCGTCTGATAGCCTAGGCCAACTGCCCACCTCTCCTGAAGACCCTCAGATTTTTAAGTCAAGTGGAGGACATCATCTCTTAAAGAAGATCCCACAGATGCATCCCAGCAGTTTGAGCACCACTCCTACAAGAAGAGTCAATGCCCTGAGTGATTTCACTGGGGAATTCCTCTGGGGTGGTACTTGTGTTGGGACGCACCTCTGGCTGACTATCATCATTCTATAAGATAATGATGTACGTGTGTGCTGTCAATAACCCCATAAAGATTTGTGAATGTTTAGATTAAATGGCTACTATAAGACAACCAGGAATGGATGTCTAACATCCCATGATCTATGCAGCTTATCTGTATACTTCATGCAGTACGGGAAGTCTACGTGGCTATTTATGGACAGGTAGGAAAGATAGTTAGCTAACAAATGAGAAATGCATATATGAGTGATAATGTAATGATCAAAAGAAGAGAAAATGTAGCAGGAAAGAATTAACTCTGATTTCTTGTATCAATCATTATCAGAGTTTTGGTTCATGTCTGGTTTCTTTCTACTTTTCTGCTTCTGCTCTATTGATATAACATTCAATAATTGCATGGAAATGATTAATACGTTATATTCCTAGTTGAGGGCGTGGATATGTCCATTTTGTAGGAAGGATGACATCACAGCTACAGAGTTGACCGTCTGATAGCCCAGCTCGACTACCCACCTCTCCTGAAGACCCCTCAGATTTTTGAGAGTTGGGTGGAGGACATCATCTCTGAAAGAGGGTCCCACAGATGCACCCTAGCAGTTTGAGCACCACTCCTACAAGAAGAGTCAATGCCCTAAAAGCGTGATTTCACCGGGGATTACTCCGGGGTGGTCCTTGTGTTGGGATGCACCTCTGGCTGGCTGTCGTCATCCTTTTAGGTAGATAATAAAGTGTGTGCTGTCAATAACCCCATAAAGAAGCGAAATGTTCAGATGAAATGGCTACTATGAGGTGGTCAGGAAGGGATATCTAACATCCCATGATGTATACAGCTTACCTAAATACTTCATGCAGTACATGCAGTTTAAGGGTCCTTTTCAAGACAGCTAGGACAGATAGTTAGCTAACAAATCAATGAGAAATGCATTTATGAGTGATAATGTAATGATCAAAAGAGGAGAAATTGTGAAAGGAAAGAAGTAACTCTGATTTCTTGTATCAATCATTATCAGGGTTTTGATTCATGTCTGGTTTCTTTCCACTTTCCTGCTTCTCCTCTATTGATACAACATTCAATTATTGCCTGGAAATGATTAATATGTTATATTTTTAGTTGAGGGCGTGGATATGTCCATTTTGTAGGAAGGATGACATCACAGCTACAGAGTTGACCGTCTGATAGCCCAGCTCGACTGCCCACCTCTCCTGAAGACCCCTCAGCTTTTTGAGAGTTGGGTGGAGGACATCATCTCTGAAAGAGGGTCCCACAGATGCACCCTAGCAGTTTGAGCACCACTCCTACAAGAAGAGTCAATGCCCTAAAAGCGTGATTTCACCGGGGATTACTCCGGGGTGGTCCTTGTGTTGGCATGCACCTCTGGCTGGCTGTCGTCATCCTTTTAGGTAGATAATAAAGTGTGTGCTGTCAATAACCCCATAAAGAAGCAGAATGTTCAGATGAAATGGCTACTATGAGGTGGTCAGGAAGGGATATCTAACATCCCATGATGTATACAGCTTACCTAAATACTTCATGCAGTACATGCAGTTTAAGGGTCCTTTTCAAGACAGCTAGGACAGATAGTTAGCTAACAAATCAATGAGAAATGCATTTATGAGTGATAATGTAATGATCAAAAGAGGAGAAATTGTGAAAGGAAAGAAGTAACTCTGATTTCTTGTATCAATCATTATCAGGGTTTTGATTCATGTCTGGTTTCTTTCCACTTTCCTGCTTCTCCTCTATTGATACAACATTCAATTATTGCCTGGAAATGATTAATATGTTATATTTTTAGTTGAGGGCGTGGATATGTCCATTTTGTAGGAAGGATGACATCACAGCTACAGAGTTGACCGTCTGATAGCCCAGCTCGACTGCCCACCTCTCCTGAAGACCCCTCAGCTTTTTGAGAGTTGGGTGGAGGACATCATCTCTGAAAGAGGGTCCCACAGATGCACCCTAGCAGTTTGAGCACCACTCCTACAAGAAGAGTCAATGCCCTAAAAGCGTGATTTCACCGGGGATTACTCCGGGGTGGTCCTTGTGTTGGGATGCACCTCTGGCTGGCTGTCGTCATCCTTTTAGGTAGATAATAAAGTGTGTGCTGTCAATAACCCCATAAAGAAGCAGAATGTTCAGATGAAATGGCTACTATGAGGTGGTCAGGAAGGGATATCTAACATCCCATGATGTATACAGCTTACCTAAATACTTCATGCAGTACATGCAGTTTAAGGGTCCTTTTCAAGACAGCTAGGACAGATAGTTAGCTAACAAATCAATGAGAAATGCATTTATGAGTGATAATGTAATGATCAAAAGAGGAGAAATTGTGAAAGGAAAGAAGTAACTCTGATTTCTTGTATCAATCATTATCAGGGTTTTGATTCATGTCTGGTTTCTTTCCACTTTCCTGCTTCTCCTCTATTGATATAACATTCAATTATTGCCTGGAAATGATTAATATGTTATATTTTTAGTTGAGGGCGTGGATATGTCCATTTTGTAGGAAGGATGACATCACAGCTACAGAGTTGACCGTCTGATAGCCCAGCTCGACTGCCCACCTCTCCTGAAGACCCCTCAGCTTTTTGAGAGCTGGGTGGAGGACATCATCTCTGAAAGAGGGTCCCACAGATGCACCCTAGCAGTTTGAGCACCACTCCTACAAGAAGAGTCAATGCCCTAAAAGCGTGATTTCACCGGGGATTACTCCGGGGTGGTCCTTGTGTTGGGATGCACCTCTGGCTGGCTGTCGTCATCCTTTTAGGTAGATAATAAAGTGTGTGCTGTCAATAACCCCATAAAGAAGCGGAATGTTCAGATGAAATGGCTACTATGAGGTGGTCAGGAAGGGATATCTAACATCCCATGATGTATACAGCTTACCTAAATACTTCATGCAGTACATGCAGTTTAAGGGGCCTTTTCAAGACAGCTAGGACAGATAGTTAGCTAACAAATCAATGAGAAATGCATTTACGAGTGATAATGTAATGATCAAAAGAGGAGAAATTGTGAAAGGAAAGAAGTAACTCTGATTTCTTGTATCAATCATTATCAGGGTTTTGATTCATGTCTGGTTTCTTTCCACTTTCCTGCTTCTCCTCTATTGATACAACATTCAATTATTGCCTGGAAATGATTAATATGTTATATTTTTAGTTGAGGGCGTGGATATGTCCATTTTGTAGGAAGGATGACATCACAGCTACAGAGTTGACCGTCTGATAGCCCAGCTCGACTGCCCACCTCTCCTGAAGACCCCTCAGCTTTTTGAGAGTTGGGTGGAGGACATCATCTCTGAAAGAGGGTCCCACAGATGCACCCTAGCAGTTTGAGCACCACTCCTACAAGAAGAGTCAATGCCCTAAAAGCGTGATTTCACCGGGGATTACTCCGGGGTGGTCCTTGTGTTGGGATGCACCTCTGGCTGGCTGTCATCATCCTTTTAGGTAGATAATAAAGTGTGTGCTGTCAATAACCCCATAAAGAAGCAGAATGTTCAGATGAAATGGCTACTATGAGGTGGTCAGGAAGGGATATCTAACATCCCATGATGTATACAGCTTACCTAAATACTTCATGCAGTACATGCAGTTTAAGGGTCCTTTTCAAGACAGCTAGGACAGATAGTTAGCTAACAAATCAATGAGAAATGCATTTATGAGTGATAATGTAATGATCAAAAGAGGAGAAATTGTGAAAGGAAAGAAGTAACTCTGATTTCTTGTATCAATCATTATCAGGGTTTTGATTCATGTCTGGTTTCTTTCCACTTTCCTGCTTCTCCTCTATTGATATAACATTCAATTATTGCCTGGAAATGATTAATATGTTATATTTTTAGTTGAGGGCTGGATATGTCCATTTTGTAGGAAGGATGACATCACAGCTACAGAGTTGACCGTCTGATAGCCCAGCTCGACTGCCCACCTCTCCTGAAGACCCCTCAGCTTTTTGAGAGTTGGGTGGAGGACATCATCTCTGAAAGAGAGTCCCACAGATGCACCCTAGCAGTTTGAGCACCACTCCTACAAGAAGAGTCAATGCCCTAAAAGCGTGATTTCACCGGGGATTACTCCGGGGTGGTCCTTGTGTTGGGATGCACCTCTGGCTGGCTGTCGTCATCCTTTTAGGTAGATAATAAAGTGTGTGCTGTCAATAACCCCATAAAGAAGCGGAATGTTCAGATGAAATGGCTACTATGAGGTGGTCAGGAAGGGATATCTAACATCCTATGATGTATACAGCTTACCTAAATACTTCATGCAGTACATGCAGTTTAAAGGGCCTTTTCAAGACAGCTAGGACAGATAGTTAGCTAACAAATCAATGAGAAATGCATTTATGAGTGATAATGTAATGATCAAATGAGGAGAAATTGTGAAAGGAAAGAAGTAACTCTGATTTCTTGTATCAATCATTATCAGGGTTTTGATTCATGTCTGGTTTCTTTCCACTTTCCTGCTTCTCCTCTATTGATACAACATTCAATTATTGCCTGGAAATGATTAATATGTTATATTTTTAGTTGAGGGCATGGATATGTCCATTTTGTAGGAAGGATGACATCACAGCTACAGAGTTGACCGTCTGATAGCCCAGCTCGACTGCCCACCTCTCCTGAAGACCCCTCAGCTCTTTTTGAGAGTTGGGTGGAGGACATCATCTCTGAAAGAGGGTCCCACAGATGCACCCTAGCAGTTTGAGCACCACTCCTACAAGAAGAGTCAATGCCCTAAAAGCGTGATTTCACCGGGGATTACTCCGGGGTGGTCCTTGTGTTGGGATGCACCTCTGGCTGGCTGTCGTCATCCTTTTAGGTAGATAATAAAGTGTGTGCTGTCAATAACCCCATAAAGAAGCGGAATGTTCAGATGAAATGGCTACTATGAGGTGGTCAGGAAGGGATATCTAACATCCTATGATGTATACAGCTTACCTAAATACTTCATGCAGTACATGCAGTTTAAGGGGCCTTTTCAAGACAGCTAGGACAGATAGTTAGCTAATAAATCAATGAGAAATGCATTTATGAGTGATAATGTAATGATCAAAAGAGGAAAAATTGTGAAAGGAAAGAAGTAACTCTGATTTCTTGTATCAATCATTATCAGGGTTTTGATTCATGTCTGGTTTCTTTCCACTTTCCTGCTTCTCCTCTATTGATACAACATTCAATTATTGCCTGGAAATGATTAATATGTTATATTTTTAGTTGAGGGCATGGATATGTCCATTTTGTAGGAAGGATGACATCACAGCTACAGAGTTGACCGTCTGATAGCCCAGCTCGACTGCCCACCTCTCCTGAAGACCCCTCAGCTTTTTGAGAGTTGGGTGGAGGACATCATCTCTGAAAGAGGGTCCCACAGATGCACCCCAGCAGTTTGAGCACCACTCCTACAAGAAGAGTCAATGCCCTAAAAGCGTGATTTCACCGGGGATTACTCCGGGGTGGTCCTTGTGTTGGGATGCACCTCTGGCTGGCTGTCGTCATCCTTTTAGGTAGATAATGATGTGTGTGTGTGCTGTCAACAACTCCATAAAGATGTGTGAATGTTCAGATGAAATGGCTACTATGAGGCGGCCAGGAATGGATGTCTAACATCCCATGATCTATGCAGCTTATCTGTATACTTCATGCAGTACAGGCAGTCTAAGGGGCCGTTTTCTAGACAGGTAGGTTAGATAGTTATCTAATAAATCAATAAGAAATGCATATGTGTAATAATGTAATGATCAAAATGGTGAAAAATGTTAAAGAAATAAATTATTTCTGATACCCTGCCTGCCTGTAATCTAATTTCATTCATATTAATAATATATTCTGTTGTGCTTGAGAAAATTATACTTATATACGCATACAAACTTTTATAACAAGAAGACCTCATATCTTGATGTCCCATCGAGCCTACCATCAACACCCCCACATTCCAAGAAGACAGAAGACAAGGATACATATCTCTGGAAAATGACTTCTCGCATTCTGATTGGTTGTTTACCATGTTCAATACTACATTCTCTTTGCATGCTGTATGTGACTATATTGTAATCTTACAATATATTGTAATATTACTTTATTGTAATCCCCTGCGGGGACCCTTAACCTGTTTGGGACATAGGGCCTACAGGTACCCCCTGATGTCCTGGTACTTAAGGACACAGGGCATACCTGTACGCCCTGTGTATTTCCGATCACCGCCGTGTGGCGGGCGGTGATCGGAACAAGGTGCCTGCTCAAATCATTGAGCAGGCACCTTGGGTTAATGCGCGGGGGGGTCCCATGACCCCCCCGTTTTGGCCATCGCCGCAAACCGCAGGTCAATTCAGACCTGCGGTTTGTGGCTTTTACTGTAGGTTTGTGGCGGGCGGCGGTGCCATCAGGTCCCCGTGCAGCTGTAGGGGGGATCCGATGGTATGGAAGGCAGCGCAATGCCTTCCTTACGCATCGGCGCTGCCTTCCGGTGATGAGCCTGTGAGATCCAGCCCCCTGGATCTCACAGGCCGGAAGCTGTATGAGTAATACACACTGTATTACTCTTACAGCCAATGCATTCCAATACAGAAGTATTTTCCATTAACACTTTCATTGTCCATTAATACAGTCCTGATCAAAAGTTTAAGACCACTTGAAAAATGGCAAAAAATCATATTTTACATTGTTGGATCTTAAAAAGGTTCCAAGTAGAGCTTCGAGATGCAACAAGAAGAAATGAGAGTGAGAAAAAACATTTTTTGAGCATTCAATTAATTGAAAATAACGATTAAACTGAAACAGGCTGTTTTTCAGCTGATCCAAATTTTAGGACCACATGCCTTTAAAAGGCCAAATCTGTGCAAAGATGTGGATTAATTGTCATTTTCTGTCAGGTAGTCACACGTTGTGATGGCAAAGGCAAAAAAACTCTCCCTTTTTGAACGTGGTCGGGTTGTTGAACTGCATAAGCAAGGTCTCTCACAGCGCGCCATCGCTGCTGAGATGGGACGCAGTAAGACAGTCATTTGGAATTTCTTAAATGATCCTGAGGGTTATGGAACAGAAAAGTCAAGTGGAAGACCCAACAAAAATTTCATCAGCACTGAGCCGAAGGATCCAATTGGCTGTCCTTCAAGACACTGGACGATCCTCGACCCAAATTAAGGCCCTTACTGGTGCTGACTGCAGCCCTATAACCATGAGACGGCATCTGAGACTGAAGGGCTTCAAAAACAAAGAACATCATCAAAGACTTCCTCTCCTTGAAAGCCACAGAACTGCTCGTTTGGACTTTGCAAGAGAGCACAAAACATGGGACATTCAAAGGTGGAAGAATTATTTTTTCCTCTGATGAGAAAAAATTTAACCTTGATGGTCCTGATGGTTTCCAATGTTACTCGCATGACACGCAGATCCCACCTGAGATGTTTTCTACGCGCCACAGTGGAGGGGGCGCCATAATGGTCTGGGGTGCTTTTTCCTTCAGTGGAACAATGGAGCTTCAGGAAGTGCAGGGGCGTCAAACGGCCGCTGGCTATCTCCAGATGTTGCAGAGAGCATTCCTCATGACTGAGGGCCCTCGTCTGTGTGGTAACGACTGGGTTTTTCAACAGGACAACGCTACAGTACACAATGCCCGCAGGACAAGGGACTACTTCCAGGAGAATAACATCACTCTTTTGGCCCATCCTGTGTGTTCCTCTGATCTAAATCCAATTGAGAACCTTTGGGGATGGATGGCAAGGGAAGTTTACAAAAATGGACAACAGTTCCAGACAGTAGATGGCCTTCATGCGGCCGTCTTCACCACTTGGAGAAATGTTCCCACTCACCTCATTGAAACGCTTGCATCAAGCATGCCGAAATGCCTATCCGGATAGAGGATAAATATTTTAAACTTATGGAAAGAATAATTAATGGCCTAGTTTGGGGAAGAAAACGTGTGAGACTCAAATTGGAATATCTATATAAACCTCTGGAGCAGGGGGGTTTAAACCTCCCTTGCTTCAAAGGTTATTTTATTGCTGCTCAGTTATGGACATGCCATGAATGGCAAAATAGTACATTTTTAAGTAGGGTAGTGAGAAGCTCCTCACATAATAACATATTTACGCTTTTGGAATCCGGGCTACTGATTAATAGAGACCGGGGCCATAAAGAGACTACAAAATCACTACTGAAAATGTGGGCTACCACTAGAGGATGGTTGGGGGTAAAGGGATCACTTACATTCATGCCTCTTTGGCACAATATTCACTTACAGACCCTAGAGGGTATAGCAACGGATCAATTTTGGCAAAAGAATGGGATTTTTTATATCACACAAGTTGTTAAGAATAGAGCGATAAGGTCGTTTGTGGAATTATCACATAACATAGCAAACCTTTCTTGGTTTAGGTATTTTCAGCTTCGGTCGGCACTTTTTAGTTTGAATGATAAATCACTGTTAGAAATAGATAATACCTCTCCGCTAAATGGGTGGTTAGGGAAGATATCACAAAGAATGAAGATTTCAAATATATATAAATTATTACTTAAGTCAAGTTTCGGAGAGACACAATCACCTGGGAGATGGATTGCCCAAATATACAATCGATAGGGTGGGGAAGCATTTTTACTAACTTTGACTTATTATCTCACAACTTTAATCATGTTTTAATACAGTTCAATATTTATCATAGACTATATATTACCCCCATTTGGTTAAACAAGTGTGGATTAAGAGATACCTCCAAATGCCCCCGATGTGATACTGCAGGTACGGATTATCTGCACATGATCTGGGCATGCCCAGAACTTGGAGTTTACTGGAATGGTATTAATAATCTCCTCATCCATAAATTAAAAATATGGATTTCTCTTGAGCCACAATTGTTTTTACTGAAAGATTTTTCGTCACTAGGTAGCCATAAATATCAAAAGATCTTGTTAGGTAGAATACTATTACTGGCCAGAGTCCTGATTAGTCGGAGCTGGTTTGCACGCCATACTCCAGAGGTAAACAATTGGATAAATCTGGTTAATAAGGTTAAAAACTATGAACGGATTCTTTATAAGCAGAGAGATGTACTAGAGAAATGGATTAAGATATGGGACGACTGGAAGTTCTGATTTAACTGTATCTGGAAGTTACTAACATTTTTGTTGCATGTTGAAGCTCTACTTGGAACCTTGTTAAGATCCAGCCATGCTAAATATGATTTTTTGCCATTTTTCAAGTGGTCTTAAACTTTTGATCAAGACTGTACTTTCATTGTCAATGGGGACAAAACTGAACTGAAGGGAACAGAGTGCACCAAAATGCATTCAGTTCCGTTTCATTGTGTTCCAATGACACACGCAAAAACGCTGCAAGCAGCGCTTTTGAGTGCGTCCTGGGATGCAGAGCAAGACGGATCCCATGACTCACAATTGTGACGGATGGTGGATACAGCAAAAACGCAGGTGTGAAATTAGCCTTAGCAGTTGCAAGGACATCATGCAGCTGCAGAAGCAGTATTACCCCTTAGCTGTGGCTAATATGTTGGTCTCTGTTACAGGAGAAATCAGCAATTAAAAGAAATGTTAAACAATAAATGTAAAAATTTATAAAAATTATAAAACACCACCAGTCAGGGGCATTGCTGGGGTTTCAAAAGATCCAGGGCCAAAGTCCCAATGCATATGGCTCCAGTCGACACCCCACCGCTCGCACTAGCACTAAAAACATTTTAGGCTACTTTCACACTTGCGGTAGCAGGGTCCAGCAGGTATTGTAGTGATTGGGGCCGGAGCAGACTTCCGGCAGCATGGTGGGCTAGCGTTAGCACGGATCCGGCAGGCTGTTCCCCCGCTGGAACAGCCTGCTGGACTCTGCTGCCGTAAGTGTGAAAGTAGCCTTAATTGCTTTACTTGCTGCATAGACACTATCAAACATACAGGACTATTCAGCAGCACATACTTCTCACATCCAGAGCCTCCCAGGTGACGTCTACTCTGATGTAGATGTTTTCTTTCATCTTCTCCTAGACAACTTATTTCAGCCGTTCCTCACTTTTCTATCATTCTCACCATCCTCCAGTCCCACAAGTATTATCCTGCTGCTCTCTGTGCTCTCCAATACCACCAAATACTATCCAGAAGAAATAATAGTTCCAAAGAGATAGTTCCCCCCATAGTAATTGTGCTCCTCAACGCCCTACCAATAATAATTCCCTTCTAGAATGCCCTCATTAGTAATATAGCCCCCTACAGTGACCCTGTTATAGGACATATTAATTATTAATATTTGGGATTTAATATTAATAATTTTAATAAATAGGCAATTACTACTTACTCTGCCTACTTCCAAACTCTATCTCTCTGTTTCTTTACCTTCCGGAACTGCATACTGAACTATAGAGATCGGTGATCGACGAACAGTGTGCTGTCTTCCTGGCGCTAGAGTTCGACACATCGCGGATCGGGTTGACAGATTACTGGGAGGGGCTGGAGAAAATCCAGCCGTCATGGTCCATATCGGAACCAATGACAAAGTTATAGGTAGGTGGAGAGTCCTTAAAAATGAAGTCAGGGATTTAGGTCAAAAGCTTAGGGCAAGGACCTCAAAGTTAGTATTTTCCAAAATACTTCCTGTACCACGGCCCACACAAGAAAGGCAGCGGGAGATTAGGGAGATTAACAAGTGGCTCAAGAACTGGTGTACGAAGGAGGGGTTTGGGTTCCTGGAGAACTGGGCCGACTTCTCTATCAGCTACAGGCTCTATCGTAGGGACGGGATGCACCTCAATGGGGAAGGGTCAGCTGTGTTGGGGAGAAAGATGGCTAGAAGGTTGGAGGAGTGTTTAAACTAGGGAATGGGGGGAGGGAAATTACATTATAGGAGGGGAAGATAGTGCAGTGGGACTGGGGGAGGAATAGAAGGAGGGATTATAACAGTTCAGAAGGAAAGATGTAGGGTAAAAAATATACATAAACCTCTCAAATGTACGGATGGAATAGAGTTAACACTCCTGTTTTCTGAGATTTCTGAGTTGTGTTATCTAATCTAAGCAAACACCTTCAATTGCTTTTCAATGGCTTTTGTCTCAAGATAACGCGTTGAGTTAAAAAATATGAGTTAAGAGCTGGAGTGCTAACCCTGCTACATCTGTACCTATAGAGTGGCCATCCACATCACAGGACACGTGAGGCCTTCATACTGTATTCCATAATGCAGGACACTGTTTTATGATTCATTAAACTATACCCATGGTTTGTGCAGTCTCATTAACTGCTTAGTCTTTGTTTTGCTTGTTTTTATTGTTTTCTATGTTTTTTCTTTTTTTATGACGTACATATCTAAGGGGTCCTTCCCTTTTTTCAATATTAATGTTATTACAGCCTCTGTCATTAATTCTGGAAGGGTAGCCTTCTCAATTGATTCTAGAAGCACACTTAATAAACGAGGGAGGGTAATCTCCCCATATTTACGATATAATTCATATGGTAGTCCATTTGACCCAGGGGAAGAATTTCTGGAACATGCCTTCAGTGCAGCCTCTAGCTCCTCTAAAGAGAGATCCAAGTCCAGAAACTCCCTCTGAGTATCGGTAAGAACTGGAAGAGAAATAGAGTCTAAATATGAATTCATCTCTTCATCTAATATAACCTTATTTGATTTATATAATTCAGAAAAATGCTTCAAAAAGGTTCCCTTTATACGCTCTTGTTCTTCAATAATAATACCCTTAGATGACCGAATACTATCTCTTTTTTTGTTCTTGATTAGAGATCACCATCGCTACGTTTCCCTGGTCTCCCTGCTTCAGAAAAATATTTTTATCCCTTAAAAAAGAGTCTCTGCTGGGCCTTTTCCAAGAAAAAGTCAGCATACGCCCCTGGCTTGCATTCTGCATATTTTCCCTATTTCCTGATGTTCTATTCCTAGAGAATTCATTCATAGCAACTAACACTGCTTCTTTTAACTCCCCCTCCTTCTTACCGTATCTCTTTTTTAGATTTCAAATACTACTAACAAAAATTCCCCTTATAAAGGCCTTAAATGTGTCCCATACCTGTTGGACTCCAGCTGTGTTATCATTAATATCCCAAAAGTACCCCATCTCCTGTTTCACCAATTCATGAATATCATTATCCATTATAGAAATCCAATGGGGGTTCAATCTAAATAGAGGTCTTACTTTGTAATCATTACCCCCCATGGTTAATTCAAGAGATAACGACCTGGCCTCATATTTCATTAAGTCTAAGATGGTTTTTATTTATCAAGGATAGGTCTATCCTGGACATGCAATTTTCAGATTTACTTATACAAGAATAAGCTCTTTTCACCTTTCCAACCCCTCTCCATACATCCACATAACCTGCTTTCAGACAAAAATGTGCCACGGGTGACACTTGGGCTGAAGTATAAGTATCTCCCCTTAAAGAGATCCTATCTATTTCTGGATTCATGACACAATTAAAGTCTCCAATAACTAGTGAGGGGCATTCAGGCCACTGATCCACAAAAATTAATAAGCAATTAAGTACGTATAAAGAGAAGGGGGGTGGAATATAAACAAAAGCCAAAATACACAATCTTCCAGAGAGTTTCCCATAGAGAAAAACAAACTTCCCTTGTTTATCGGTAGAAGATGTCTCGCAGACAAAATCAACTCCCCTATGAATCAAAACTGTAACACCTCTGGAGTAGCTGGTAAAGTTAGAATGATAAATCTGCACAGCCTATCCCCTACCGAGCCGCAAAACCGACTCCTCAGTAGCATGAGTCTCCACCAAGCAAACAATCGCAGGTAGATGTCTCAGGACCTGGTAAAAAACTGCCTGTCTTTTAACCCCTTTAGGACCCTGCCATTTTTCACCTTAAGGACCAGGCTATTTTTAGCAAATCTGAAAAGTGTCACTTTATGTGGTAATAACTTTAAAATGCTTTTAAATATCCAGGCCATTCTGAGATTGTTTTCTCGTCACATATTGTACTTCAAGACAGTGGTAAAATGGATTAAAAAAAATTCATTTTGATTAATAAAAAAAATAAAAAATTTACAAAAAAAATAGAAAAATTAGCAAATTTCCAAATTTCAATTTCTCTACTTTTATAATAGATAGTAATACCTCCAAAAATAGTTATTAGTTTACATTCCCCATATGTCTACTTTATGTTTGGATCATTTTGAAAATGACATTTTATTTTTTGGGGACGTTAGAAGGCTTAGAAGTTTAGAAGCAAATCTTAAAATTTTTAAGAATATTTCCAAGCCCCAATTTTTTCCGGACCAGTTCAGTTATTAAGTCACTTTCTGGCGCTTACATATTAGAAACCACCCATAAATCACCCCATTTTAGAAACTACACCCCTCAAGCTATTCAAAGCTGATTTTACAAACTTTGTTAACCCATTAGGTGCCCCCACAAGAATTAAATGAAAATGGGAATGAAATTTCCAAATTTCACTTTTTTTAGCAGATTTTAAATTTTAATCATTTTTTTCTGCAACACATCAAGGGTTAACAGCCAAACAAAGCTCAAAATCTATTACCCTGAAACTGGAGTTTACAGAAACACCCCATGTGACATTTTTCTCCCAGAAAAAGTTGCTTTACACCCACATTTTTCACTTTCACAAGGGGCAACAGGACAAAATGCACCCCACATTTTGTTCCTCATTTCCCCCGAATACGCCAACACCCTATATGTGCTCAAAAAATGATGTATGGCCACATGGCAGGCTTCAGAGTGGAAGGAGCACCATATGGCGGTTGAGAGGATTTAGCTGTAATGGTAATTGGGAACTATGTCGCATATGAAGACACCCAGAGGTGGCCCTAGAGTGGAAACCCCCAAAAAGTGACCCTATTCCGGAAACTACACCCCTCAAGGAATATTTCAAGGTGTGTAGTGAGCACTTAGACCCATCAGGCATTTAACAGAATTAGGAAACGCTTGGCTGTGAAAATCAAAAATCAAATGAATGGGTCCGCATCCATGATGCGGGAGCACACGGCCGGTGCCCCATATTGCGGACCCGCTGTTTGTGGTCTGCAATACGGCCAGGGCCGGGCAATGGCCCAACAGATTAGGGAGGGTGCTTAGGGACTGGTGTTCCCCCTCCCCATTTCCCCTGGTTATGTGGGAGGGTTGAGTTGCCCCTATAATGGATAATGGGTTGTTGGGGGTGAGTAAGAGGGACAGCAAGGGTTAACACAAAGTCCACCTCCTTATAATTGTATAATGCCAATAGGGGTGGGGATGGAGCAGTAATCCCTCCTTCTCAGGAGGTGATATATACCTTCCCCCGGCCTCTGGACTTCCTCTTGTCCGTGGAAGCCAAGTTGTGCGGTACGTACCCAGCTGGGTCTTTCCACCCCAAGATGACCGCAAGGGACTCTTCCCTTAAGGATGCCCTCTTGGCGAGATACAATGAGGAGGGCGAGGGCTGGCTGCTGTTCCTGAGCAGCCTCAGCTCCCCTCGGCCCTCCTTCTCCTTCTCCTGTTGATATGATCAGGACAGAGCTGCCGCAGTCAGCAGGCAGTTCCGTCACTTCAAAAGGGGGTCGGCGGTTCGCACGGCAAACCAGCTTCGCCGCCCGTCTCAGCCATAGTCCCCCGGCGGCGAGCGCCATTTGTCCCCGGGCTGCCCGCACTCACCTCAGTCCCCCAGGGAGCGCATGCGCCACGTCATCTGGCCGTTTTGTTTGGGGCGCACAGCAGTGCGAGTTAGCCCTGCCCCTTCCGCTCGCTGCATTTCGCGGCGCTTTAGGGTCAGGCAGCAGGTGGCAGGCGAGTTTTCTAGATAACATGGGAGCACATGGCAGTTCTGCAGCCCATGATTTCCCCCCTACTCCCCCTCCTTCTCAGCCCACAGAGCCTGCAGCTGCATCAGGGGAGTGCAATGGGGGTGTTGCTATTGCCCCATGGCTGCAGATAATGTGCACATAGAGCAGTTGGTGGCAGCTGGTCTACAGATGGAGCCCCCTATTGTAGACACCCTGCCACCCCCGCCACCCCCTCCCCCTGCTGCCACTCCCAGATCTCGTAGGTACAGGGAGCTTTCTGTATCTTCCACTAACTCCCGCAAAAGCAGGAGGCGCTACCGTCGCATTTCCCGCAGGCGCCGGTCCCATCGCCATTCCATGGATTCCGGGAGAAGTAGGCGCTCCAGGTCCTCTAGATGGCGCTCTCCGTCATCTTCGGATGGATCGACGGGCGCATCTGAGGAGTCTAGCATGACGTCACGGTCAAAGCGTAAGAGGCAGGTGCCTAGTCATGCATCCAGGACTCCCAGCCTGGTCCCAACAGCGGCACACCGGGTAGAGGTCCCGGAAACCGGTCCTTCATCGGCGACCACAACTTCTGCACCTGGTGAGTACCAATATACCGGGGCATGGGGGACGGGTGGGGTTAGTGCAGGCGTGGAATCAATGTTGAGAACGTTGTTAGACAAGTTGCAGGGCCCGTGTCATCTTCCAACCCCTCTCCCTTCCCAGAAACTGTCTCCAGTATTGGCGGGGGCCCATAAGGACTCCTTCTTTTGTGGTGTCAGCCCTCTGGCCTACCATGTGGAAGAAGCTGTTAAAGACAAAATCTGGTCCAACCAATACATTGATATGTGGTCATTGATATCGCTGGACCAGCATACAATAGACAAGGAGAGTCGTTTTTCAGACAAGCCTTTTGAACGGAAACCAAGGGTGGCCAAGACCATGAATAATTGGTTGCAGGCTTTCTCTGTTTTGGGTTGTATCATGGGTCAACGTCACCCTGACCGTTGCTCGGAATTATTTGTCTACCAGGACACAATATACAGTCTTGGCCAAAAGTTTTGAGAATGACATAAATATTGGAAATTGGAAAAGTTGCTGCTTAAATTTTTATAATAGCAATTTGCATATACTCCAGAATGTTATGAAGAGTGATCAGATGAATTGCATAGTCCTTCTTTGCCATGAAAATTAACTTAATCCCAAAAAAACCTTTCTACCGCATTTCATTGCTGTCATTAAAGGACCTGCTGAGATCATTTCAGTAATCGTCTTGTTAACTCAGGTGAGAATGTTGACGAGCACAAGGCTGGAGATCATTATGTCAGGCTGATTGGGTTAAAATGGCAGACTTGACATGTTAAAAGGAGGGTGGTGCTTGAAATCATTGTTCTTCCATTGTTAACCTGCAAAGAAACGCGTGCAGCCATCATTGCGTTGCATAAAAATGGCTTCACAGGCAAGGATATTGTGGCTACTAAGATTGCACTTCAATCAACAATTTATAGGATCATCAAGAACTTCAAGGAAAGAGGTTCAATTCTTGTTAAGAAGGCTTCAGGGCGTCCAAGAAAGTCCAGCAAGCGCCAGGATCGTCTCCTAAAGAGGATTCAGCTGCAGGATCGGAGTGCCACCAGTGCAGAGCTTGCTTAGGAATGGCAGCAGGCAGGTGTGAGCGCATCTGCACGCACAGTGAGGCGAAGACTTTTGGAAGATGAAACTCAAAAAACAATCAAAGGAGACCCGCGCTGCCTTACTCAATAAACAGAGTATAATGTGAAGTACACTGAATGACACTCCAAAAGCCTAAACCCTAGAAGAAGTGAATCAAATCAAAGAACAACGTAATAAATAGACCGCGCTGACTATACAGTGTAAAATAATAGCTAATAGTTAATATCTTAATATGTAGCACATTAGATGATATCCGCTACTGTGTCCACCGTTACTGATTAAAGTAATGTCCGGAGTCAGTGCAAGTTGGTTAATCTTGGAAGTGTTTTGGTCCGAGAAGGCATCCATTCCTAGTGTGACGTCACACGGAAGCAGCGTCCTCGTGGATCACCAGCTTGGGTTTCCCTCGCGCGCACGAGTCACCGGCCGGGACCGCGCGCGCTTGTAGAGGAAACCTGAAGATCGAGCTGTCACAGCTACCCTCCAGTACAAGCACCAGGAAGATTAGGAAGGATTCCGAAAGTCAGCCCATTACAGGCAAGTGACTATATATACATATACTTTCTTGATCTATACAAGTTGATCATTTATTAGATTAACCAACTTGCACTGACTCCGGACATTACTTTAATCAGTAACGGTGGACACACTTTTGGAAGATGGCCTGGTGTCAAGAAGGCCAGCAAAGAAGCCACTTCTCTCCAAAAAAAACAACAGGGACAGATTGATCTTCTGCAGAAAGTTTGGTGAATGGACTGCTGAGGACTGGGGCAAAGTCATATTCTCCGATGAAGCCTCTTTCCGATTGTTTGGGTCTTCTGGAAAAAGGCTTGTCCGGAGAAGAAAAGGTGAGCGCTACCATCAGTCCTGTGTCATGCCAACAGTAAAGCATCCTGAGACCATTCATGTGTGGGGTTGCTTCTCATCCAAGGGAGTGGGCTCACTCACAATTTTGCCCAAAAACACAGCCATGAATAAAGAATGGTACCAAAACACCCTCCAAAAGCAACTTCTTCCAACAATCCAACAACAGTTTGGTGAAGAACAATGCATTTTCCAGCACGATAGAGCACCGTGCCATAAGGCAAAAGTGATAACTAAGTGGCTCGGGGACCAAAACGTTGACATTTTGGGTCCATGGCCTGGAAACTCCCCAGATCTTAATCCCATTGAGAACTTGTGGTCAATCCTCAAGAGGCGGGTGGACAAACAAAAACCCACTAATTCTGACAAACTCCAAGAAGTGATTATGAAAGAATGGGTTGCTATCAGTCAGGAATTGGCCCAGAAGTTGATTGAGAGCATGCCCAGTCGAATTGCAGAGGTCCTGAAAAAGAAGGGCCAACACTGCAAATACTTACTCTTTGCATAAATGTCATGTAATTGTCGATAAAAGCCTTTGAAACGTATGAAGTGCGTGTAATTATATTTCACTACATCACAGAAACAACTGAAACAAAGATCTAAAAGCAGTTTAGCAGCAAACTTTGTGAAAACTAATATTTGTGTCATTCTCAAAACTTTTGGCCATGACTGTACACTCTCCTATTTCACCATGTTCTCCTTTTATAGTGTAGATGATGCCTCTCTATCCTTTCCCTACACCTTGAATAATCTTTCCCTGAACTTCTAAATCGATTTTTCAGCACAATGAAGTCTTTTCTACCACTGTCCCTAGTGCCTGCTGACGTCTCTCCCTGCACCAAGTACACTGGAAAATGGCTGAATTCAAGATGGCTGAGGCTATTTATAGGGCTGTGACATCACAGGGGCTGGCTGGCTGCTGATTGTAGAGCATTGTAGGTGATCCCTCGTTCTCAGATTTCTTTGCTCCATGTCCTACCATGTGCAGCACCCATTTTTCGGAAAAAATGTGATTCATTACCATGAAGCGTGAGGAAATTCGCTTCGGATCGAATTCCACTGCAACTTTAAATTCGCTCATCTCTACTCTTGATGGTTGGTTATGGACAGAATAGAGTTAAATCTGGCAGTCTTGTAGTTAGTTGCCGGGGTTATGGGCTGGTCTCACTCCCTGGTTAGAGAGTATCTAGTCACCAGAGCTAGAGGCAAGACGTGCATGTGTGTGCTCCTACCAAGTAGGCCCAAAGCAAAGCCTTATCAGGCAAACAGTATTCCTGAGACTGAAAAGCTGCCAGAGAACAACTCATCTGAGAGAATTACCCCAGAGTGGGAAAGAGAACAGACATTTCAGATGGTTTAGAACCACTTCAGAGGCTGAGCCTGGATAAAAACAGTAAGGTTCCACTCGTGTATAGAAAAATTAGCTTTCTGCTGTCGAAATGGTGTATTGCTTTAGTCACAAATGACGAAAAATTGAAGCAGCTCACCTCCATCCATTATGTTGGTGCATGAACACAGGGCTGGCTCTCAGTTGATATGTGGAAAAGAGAAGTTTGTTTAGTCTTGAAACATATAAATAAAAAAGTTAAATCTATTTTGCTTACGTGTTTCTGGAGGACACCCTCATGCACACAAACTTATTTTCTTTCCGTGTCCGTTCCGATTTTTTTGCGGACCATAAATGGAACCATTATTTCAATGGCTCCGCAAAAAAAAAACTAAAGTTACTCCGTTTGCATTCCATTTCTGTATGTCCGTATTTCCGTTCCGCAAAAAAATAGAACATGTCCTATTATTGTCCGCATTAAGGGACAAGGATAGTACTGTTCTATTAGGGGCCAGCCGTTCTATTCCGCAAAATACAGAATGCACACGGACGTCATCCGTATTTTTTGCGCATCCATTTTTTGCGGACCGCAAAATACATACGGTCGTGTGCATGAGGCCTAAGGGTGGATGTCCACCAGAAACGCATTTTTCTATAAGTTTCAAGACTGAATAAAATACAATGGGGGAGATTTATTAAACTGGTGTAAAGCAGAACTGGCTTGTTGCCCATAGCAACCGTTCAGATTCCAAAATGAAAGGTGGAATCTGATTGGTTGCTATGGGCAACTAAGCCAGTTCTACAGGGTGGGCCATTTATATGGATACACCTTAATAAAATGGGAATGGTTGGTGATATTAACTTCCTGTTTGTTGCACATTAGTATTTGTGAGGGGGGAAACTTTTCAAGATGGGTGGTGACCATGGCAGCCATTTTGAAGTCGGCCATTTTGAATCCAACTTTTGTTTTTTCAATAGGAAGAGAGTCATGTGACACATCAAACTTATTGGGAATTTCACACGAAAAACAATGGTGTGCTTGGTTTTAACGTAACTTTATTCTTTCATGAGTTATTTTGAAGTTTCTCTTTGTTTACAGCCATTGACATGTCGCCGAGGTTAACACATGAGGAGCGGATAGAAATTGTGTTGATGTCTGGTGAACGCAGTAACCGGATCATTGCAGCAGATTTCAATGCAAGACACCCTACGAGACCACCCATCTCCCATGCTACAGTTAGCAAACTGCTTGCTAAGTTTCGTGAAACTGGTTCAGTGTTGAATTTGCCAAAATGTGGACGCATGAAATCTGTCTCTAATGAAGAAACATCAGTGGCTGTCCTAGCTTCATTCAGCAAGAGCCCACAGCGTAGCACTCGCCGCATGTCACTGAAGAGTGGCATTAGTCGAACATCCCTTCAGTGAATATTAGCTACTCACAAATGGCACCCTTACAAACTCCAGCTACTGCAGCATCTCAACGAGGATGACCCAGATCGGCGCACTGAATTTGCAGAATGGGCAAAACAAAAATTGGAACAGGACCCTCAGTTTACGCAGAAGATTTTGTTCAGTGATGACGCAAACTTTTATGTGAATGGTGAAGTTAACAAACAAAACCACCGCTATTGGTCTGACACTAACCCACATTGGATAGATCCCTCCAAGACTGTTGGAACAAAAAAAATGATGGTATGGTGTGGTATATGGGGTACAAAGATTGTGGGGCCATTCTTCATCAATGGAAACCTCAAGGCCACTGGATATGCGAAATTGCTACATGATGATGTGTTTCCCTCTTTATGCACTGAAGCTGGCACGTTCCCTGAGTTTTTCCAGCAAGATGGTGCACCACCACATTATGGTTGTCAGGTCCGAGCATTCCTAGATGAACAGTTTCCTGGAAAGTGGATTGGTCGTCGTGGGTCAGTTGAATGGCCCCCAAGGTCTCCCGATCTGACCCCCTTAGACTTTCATCTTTGGGGTCATCTGAAGGCAATTGTCTATGCTGTGAAGATACGAGATGTGCAGCACCTGAAACTACGGATACTGGAAGCCTGTGCTAGCATTTCTCCTGCGGTGTTGCTATCAGTGTGTGAAGAGGGTTGCATTGACAATCCAACACAATGGGCAGCACATTGAACACATTTTATAAGTGGTCAGAAACTTGTAAATAACTCATGAAAGAATAAAGTTACGTTAAAACCAAGAACACCATTGTTTTTCTTGTGAAATTCCCAATAAGTTTGATGTGTCACATGACCCTCTTCCTATTGAAAAAACAAAAGTTGGATTCAAAATGGCCGACTTCAAAATGGCCGTCATGGTCACCACCCATCTTGAAAAGTTTCCCCCCTAACATATACTAATGTGCCACAAACAGGAAGTTAATATTACCAACCATTCCCATTTTATTAAGGTGTATCCATATAAATGGCCCACCCTGTACTTTACACCAGTTTGATAAATGTCCCCCAATGAAATTGAACAAACTTCTATTTTCCATATAGCTTTATTGCCCACCACATTCTCAGACGGACTGGCCACCCACATCTAAGATCTGCACCTCTCAGCCCAGGAAATGCACAACGAATTAAAAGGGGTTTCCAAGATTTTAATATTTATGACCTATCCTCAGCAAAGGTCATCAGTATCTGATCAGTGGGGGTCCGACACCTGCGCCTACTGTAGGTCAAGTGACCAATGAATGTGTTGTCACTGGCCTAGGGAAAGCAGCGAGAAGGCCGTGGAGTGAGGACAGCCACTGTACATCACTACTACTCCTGTCAGTCGCTACTACCACTCCCCTCCTCCTGGCTCTCCCCCTGTAGGCCTCTGCACATGTTCAGATCCATCCTTCAACTGCCATCAGCCATATTTACTCTTAGAAGCTGTGTCAGTTAGGGCTCATTCAGACGACCATATGAATGAGTCCGCATCCGTTCCACAATTTTTCATTTCAATGGGGCCTCATAAGAAGCATCAGTTGTTTTGTTCCACGGCCCGCAAAAAAGAGAGAGCATGTCCTATCGCACACGGCCGGATCCACAAATTGCGGCCCACCAAACACTACGCCCGTCTGAATGAGCCCTTTTAGGGAGGCAGCTGTGCTAGAAATGACACAGCCCTGAGCTGTGATAGTGAGAAAGCTTCAGCAGCAAGGACATGCCCCCTGAGAAAGGACATGCCCCCTGAGAAAGGACACGCCCCATCAGCTGCCAGCCTGAAGAGAATCAAGCAGAGCAACTGAAGCAATGAACAGGGGAGCTCTGGATCAATGAGGTGTACTATATGATGTCTCATTTTTATTTTATTACATCAATCATGGCATAACCGCTTTAGGAGACTTTTTATCCCTGCAGCAAAAGATATAATGAGAGTTCATAACTCACTCCAAAATTTTAAGGTTCTAGAATTGATCATTTTTTTTTTGTTTCAGGTTCAATTGAATTAAAATTAAGTGATATGGTACGAGGAGCCAAAACATCTGGCCAATGCACCATCAAAATGGCCAAAGATAAAGCCACAGCGCGCTTCTCTATCTTTAGAAACAAGCGAATGAGAGGCTGGTGGCCATTTGTCAAACTCAGAACTGAAGAAGATGAAGAGAGATAATTTATTTTTATTTTTTTATAGTTTAGGCTTCAAGTTTATCCTTGGTATGTTATGGATCAAGAACTATGGGGGAGATTTATCATTCCCTTTATGCCTTTTTAAAAAAAAAATCACATTTCCCCTTTTTCGACGCCCTCGCCACTTTTCTAAAAGGGTTGTGGCAAGGGCAGGGAAGGGGGTGTGGCGTAAATGAAGCCAGAAATCTACGGCAGCTCTGACCTGTCATAGACTTCTGGTTAGGCGCACGGACTGCATTAGGCACATTCTCCAGCAGCGCACGGGATATCAAGACAGCGCATGGGATTATAGTCAATGGGCCCCGACGGTGAACTGTGGTAGGCAGTTCCTCTGTCAGAACAGCCTGACAGATACCTTTAGCGCAGATGTGAAACTAGCATAAACTCTTTGGCTGCATAATGAAATATAAAGCAGCATTTTTTATGCCTGGCCCCAGCGTGATGTTGGAAGAGCTACTCTGCAGGGAAGGAGACAGATGATAAGTGGCAACAGCCATACATAAACTGTGAGGGACAGGAAGCAGATGATAAGATTTATCAGTAGTCTTGTCACCCATTGCATGTACAGAAATTTGCTAAACAGAGTCATTCACATTGAGGCAGATATCTTTTTATTTAGAAAGCTGGAAAAATTCACTGGCCTTAGACATCCTGATTCCAAGTATTACATCACTATGACAAGGATATTATATTATAATTATGTTATAAGGATATCCTGTTGCTCCGAAGATAAAACATAATATATAATATACAAACGCAAAATACAAATGCAATAGCACTCTGCAACCAGCATTCTGCCCTGCCTCTATGCTGGATGAGGCATTGGTGTACATTTTGGCCAAAGCGTAATAAGCCACTCACCACGTCAAGGTCGCCTCTATGGAGTGGTCCCTAACACTAGTTCCTACCTGTTTATGGGCCATGTGTCACGGATGGTGTACAGGAAACAAGACAATACCATATAAACAATGTCTCTCTGGATCCACAACTAAGGAACAAAGGGAGACCCCTGCAATAGACCTGCCGCTCTCCCTCACTGCTCAGCCTATGCGAACACCCCAAAGGTGGATGGCCGCATATCCACGTTCCTCGGCTATCTATTACCTGAAGACCTTACAATAGTGAAGGGACACGACCACCGGCTCCCTACACTGACACGGAGGGAGTCAGGGTCACCTGGATCCAGAAAAGACAAAATCATAAATACATAAACAGCACTTATCTTGCAGACGACTGACGACTGAGGACTGGGAACTGGGAACAGCATGCACACACACTCCAGGAAGTTGTATCAGCCGCACACTACTGCATTATGGGGAGGAACTTAAAGGGTAGCAATCAGTCCAACTGCATGACAGCTGAGATAGACTAACGAGATGAGAAACTAAACCAAAACAAAGAAATTCAAGGAGGAGGATCTGAGAAGCTCCTGTGAGCGCTTCTCAGCTGTCTGGCTGTGACAGTACCCCTCCCTCTAGGAGTGGACTCCGGACACTCAGAGCCCACCTTCTCAGGATGGGACCTATGGAAAGCCCTGATGAGACGAGAGGCCTTAATGTCCGTCACTGGGACCCACATCCTCTCCTCAGGACCATAACCCTCCCAATGAACGAGGTACTGGAGGGAACCGCGGACAAGACGAGAATCCACAATCCTAGAGACCTGAAATTCAAGATTTCCATCAACCATAATCGGAGGAGGAGGCAAAGGCGAGGGTACAATAGGTTGAACATAAGGTTTCAATAAGGACTTATGAAAAACATTATGGATCTTCCAAGTCTGAGGAAGATCAAGACGGTAGGCAACAGGATTGATGACAGACAGGATCTTGTAAGGCCCAATAAACCTAGGACCCAACTTCCAGGAGGGAACCTTCAATTTGATATTCTTGGTAGACAACCACACCAGATCACCAACATTCAGGTCCGGACCAGGCACACGTCTCTTATCCGCCACACGCTTATATCTCTCACTCATGCTCTTTAGATTATCCTGAATCTTTTGCCAAATAGATGACAAAGACGAGGAGAATCTGTCCTCATCAGGCAAACCAGAAGAGCCCTCTCCCGAGAAAGTCCCAAACTGCGGATGGAACCCATATGCACCAAAAAATGGTGACTTATCAGAGGACTCCTGACGACGGTTATTTAAAGCAAACTCAGCAAGGGACAAAAAAGAACACCAATCCTCCTGATTCTCCGCCACAAAACAGCGCAGATATGTCTCCAGATTCTGATTGACGCGCTCTGTCTGGCCATTCGACTGCGGATGGAAAGCAGAAGAGAATGACAACCGAACCCCCAAGCGAGAACAGAAAGCCTTCCAGAATCTGGAAACAAACTGCGTGCCCCTATCAGAGACTATGTCTGAAGGAATCCCATGCAATTTGACAATGTGGTCAATAAATGCCTGCGCCAGCGTCTTAGCATTGGGCAAACCAGGAAAAGGGATAAAATGCACCATTTTGCTAAAACGGTCCACCACCACCAGAATCACAGACTTCCTCGAGGAACGAGGCAAGTCCGTTATGAAGTCCATGGACAGACGTGTCCAAGGACGGGAAGGAATGGGCAAAGGAAGGAGAGGACCTGATGGCCGTGAATGAGGGACCTTGGCACGAGCGCAAGTCTCGCAAGCTGCCACAAAACCCTCAACCGACTTACGAAGCGCAGGCCACCAGAATCTCCGAGCGATGAGATCCAGTGTGGCTCTTGCCCCCGGGTGCCCAGCAAGGACCGTGTCGTGGTGTTCTTTAAAAATCTTGTGTCTCAAAGCGAGAGGCACAAACAACCTCCCAGGAGGACAAAGATCAGGAGCTTCTGACTGGGCTGCCTGCACCTCTGCCTCCAATTCAGGAAAAAGAGCAGAGACCACCACACCTTCAGCCAAAATGGGACCCGGGTCTTCAAAATTCCCACCTCCCGGAAAACAACGTGACAGGGCATCTGCCTTCACATTCTTAACCCCAGGGCGGAACGTAAAAACAAAATTAAACCTTGAAAAGAACAAAGACCATCTGGCCTGTCTCGGGTTCAGACGCTTGGCTGACTCCAAGTAGGCCAGATTTTTATGGTCAGTAAACACGGTAATAGGGTGTCTGGCTCCCTCTAGCCAATGGCGCCATTCCTCAAAAGCCAACTTGATGGCCAACAATTCCCTATCTCCCACATCATAATTTCTCTCTGCGGAGGAGAGTTTCTTTGAGAAAAAGGCACACGGTTGCCATTTGGCAGGAGAGGAACCCTGAGACAAGACCGCACCCACCCCTACCTCAGAAGCATCAACCTCAACTATGAAGGGTAACGAAATATCAGGTTGTACTAGGATGGGAGCGGAAGTAAAACTCTCCTTGATATTAGAAAAGGCCTTACGCGCCTCTACCGACCAGGAAGAAAAATCTACCCCCTTTCTGGTCATATCAGTGAGTGGTTTAACAACAGAGGAATAATTCAAAATAAATTTCCTGTAATAATTGGCAAAGCCCAAAAAACGCATCAGCGCCTTCTGATTCTCAGGAAGCTCCCACTTAAGCACAGCGCGGACCTTCTCGGGGTCCATGCGGAAACCAGAAGCGGAGACAAAAAACCCCAGAAATTGGATTTCTGGAACCGCAAACACACATTTTTCCAGTTTCGCGTATAATTTATTCTCCCGCAGGATGAGCAAGACCTGACGTAAGTGTTCCTTATGAGTCTTGAAATCAGGAGAAAAAATCAAATTGTCATCCAAATATACTAATACAAATTTTCCCATTAAATGATAAAAAATGCTTTTGACGAAATGCTGAAAAACGGCTGGGGCATTCATCAAACCAAAAGGCATAACCAAATTCTCAAAATGGCCCTCAGGGGTATTGAAAGCCGTCTTCCATTCGTCTCCTTCTCTGACCCTAGCCAGGTTGTATGCCCCTCTTAGGTCTAATTTGGAAAAGACTTTAGCCCCAACAACCTGGTTAAACAGGTCCGGGATCAGAGGAAGCGGATAAGGATCACGAATAGTGATACTGTTCAGCTCCCTGAAATCCAGACAAGGTCTTAAAGAACCATCTTTTTTCTTAACAAAGAAAAAACCAGCGGCAACAGGTGACTTCGAGGGTCGTATGTGTCCTTTTCTCAGACTCTCAGAGATATAAGCCCGCATAGCGACCCTCTCAGGTTGGGAGAGATTGTATAAACGAGATTTAGGCAGCTTGGCGCCTGGGATGAGATTAATAGGGCAATCATACTCCCTGTGCGGAGGTAAACCCTGAACTCCACTCTCAGAGAAGACATCCAAAAATTCAGAGAGGAAAGGTGGTACAGTCTTAGTAGAAACCTCAGAAACAGATGTTATGAGGCAATTCTCTCTGCAAAAGTTACTCCAACCATTTATTTGCCTCGCTTGCCAATCAATGGTGGGGTTATGTTTAGTGAGCCAGGGTAGCCCCAACACTAGAGGAGTAGGCAAACCGCTAAGGACGAAACATGACACATCCTCAACATGAGCATCACTCACAATTAAACGGATATTGTGAACTATGCCCTTTAATGATTTCTGAGAAAGTGGAGCTGAATCAATAGCAAAAACAGGAATATCCTTTCCCAAAGTACATACCTGGAAACCATGAGTTATTGCAAATTGATTATCAATGAGGTTGACAGCTGCTCCACTATCCACAAAAATCTCACAAAAAATGCTCTTGCTCTCTAGCGCCACCCTAGCAGGCAGGACAAAACGGGAACTACAAGCAAACGGAAAACCTTCAATTTCCGCCTCAACCCTGCCAATAGTAACAGACGGAACATTTTTAAAAGATTTTTTCCTTTTTGTCTCTTTATTACTCCCAGAAAACTGCCTGAATCTCCTAGAGGGACAAACATTTGCCAGATGATTTATACCTCCACAACAAAAACAAACCCTCCTCTGCGGGCTGAATCTTCTATTGTCAGAGGCAATCAACCCCAGCTGCATGGACTCCTGCTCAGAAGGGGCTGACAGCGACTGAGACCCCTGTGCACAGAATGAGGCCGCTGCACTGTCCCGGGACTGAGTATGACAGGAAGGAGAGATCTCTCCTCTCTCTCTAAGACGCCTGTCAATACGAACAGCCTGAGACATAGCAGAATCCAAGGAGTTAGGTCTTTCATGAAAGGCAAATGCATCTTTCAATCCCTCTGAAAGACCATAGCAAAATTGACTTCGGAGTGCAGCATCATTCCAACCCGTATCTGCTGCCCATCTCCGAAATTCTGAACAGTATATCTCTGCGGATTGTTTACCCTGGCATAACAGACGTAGTCTAGACTCAGCCAGAGCAATACGATCCGGATCATCATATATCTGACCCAGGGCTAAAAAGAATTCATCCACTGAACGAAGGGGCCGTGCCCCCTCCGGCAGCGAAAAGGCCCAGGACTGAGCGTTACCCCTGAGCAGCGATATAATGATCCCCACCCTCCGTTCTTCATCACCAGAAGAATGGGGAAGAAGGCGAAAATGGAGTTTGCAAGCCTCTCTAAAACGCACAAAATTCTCACTACCCCCGGAGAACGTATCCGGGAGCGAGATCTTAGGCTCAGCACAAACTCCATGAACGCAAGCTGAACCGGTCACTTGAAACTGAGAAAAAGTCTTACGGAGATCAGCTACCTCCAAAGAAAGACCCTGAAAGCGTTCAGCCAAAAGTGAAACCGGATCCATGCTTGAGACGGTTTTGGCGGCTGATAATGTCACGGATGGTGTACAGGAAACAAGACAATACCATATAAAGCCACACAAAGTCCAGGGAATGCAGGTGCAGCATGCACGCCAAGCACACTCTGCTTTTAACCCCGTCAACTAGTGTTAGGGACCACTCCATAGAGGCGACCTTGACGTGGTGAGTGGCTTATTACGCTTTGGCCAAAATGTACACCAATGCCTCATCCAGCATAGAGGCAGGGCAGAATGCTGGTTGCAGAGTGCTATTGCATTTGTATTTTCCCATAAACAGGTAGGAACTAGTGTTAGGCACCACTCCATAGAGGCGACCTTGACGTGGTGAGTGGCTTATTACACTTTGGCCAAAATGTACACCAATGCCTCATCCAGCATAGAGGCAGGGCAGAATGCTGGTTGCAGAGTGCTATTGCATTTGTATTTTGCGTTTGTATATGTATTTCGCCATAGCGATGTGCACCTGCATACAGGGTTGTGCTGACTGAATCACCCACATTTTTTCTTTGTAGTATATATTGGGGGCGTGGCGATCTCCATGCAGTCATGCACACCTGACCAGTCAATCTGTCCTGGAGGCTGCTTTTAAAGTCAGTATAAAACTGAGTCTGCTTATATTGCACCTACCAGTAGCCATTTGGCTCCAGGAGAAGTATATAGTGGGCTCAGCATGCATGTTGGCACTTGCATCTCTGGATCCGATGAAAGCTGTAATGGCACCGGACGGGGTTAAAGCAGAGTGTGCTTGGCGTGCATGCTGCACATGCATTCCCGGGACTTTGTGTGGCTGTCATGGCCCATAAACAGGTAGGAACTAGTGTTAGGGACCACTCCATAGAGGCGACCTTGACGTGGTGAGTGGCTTATTACGCTTTGGCCAAAATGTAAACCAATGCCTCATCCAGCATAGAGGCAGGGCAGAATGCTGGTTGCAGAGTGCTATTGCATTTGTATTTTGCGTTTGTATATGTATTTCGCCATAGCGATGTGCACCTGCATACAGGGTTGTGCTGACTGAATCACCCACATTTTTTCTTTGTAGTATATATTGGAGGCGTGGCGATCTCCATGCAGTCATGCACACCTGACCAGTCAATCTGTCCTGGAGGCTGGTTTCCAAGTCAGTAGAAAACTGATTCTGCTTATATAGCACCTACCAGTAGCCATTTGGCTCCAGGAGAAGTATATAGTGGGCTCAGCATGTATGTTGGCACTTGCATCCCTGGATCCGATGAAAGCTGTAATGGCACCGGACGGGGTTAAAAGCAGAGTGTTCTTGGCGTGCTTGCTGCACCTGCATTCCCTGGACTTTGTGTGGCTGTCATGGCCCATAAACAGGTAGGAACTAGTGTTAGGGACCACTCCATAGAGGCGACCTTGACGTGGTGAGTGGCTTATTACGCTTTGGCCAAAATGTACACCAATGCCTCATCCAGCATAGAGGTAGGGCAGAATGCTGGTTGCAGAGTGCTATTACAATTTTTAAATTGCCTAGGTACTTTAAACCGGTGATATTCCTCTATTTTTTCATTAACCTTTGCCCTGAATTTTTACACATGTCCAAAGTATATGTGAATCGTCCACTCCTATCTCTCCACATTTTTGACCGCCAAAAGCCTTAGATTTATAACACTTCATTAAGGTCTTGGGAGAGTAGTAGAGACTGTACAGTATATTAAATTGAATAATTCTATGTGAGAAATTATTTGAGACCCTGTTTTTTTCCTGTATGGCCAGTTCCAAAAACTCTTCCCGCTGGGGATTTAAAGCCCCTTGCCATTTATACATTAGACTACTAACTGCTCTACTCTTAGTTTTTTGATGTAGCAAACCTTCATATATTTTGGAAGCTAATTTCCTCCCTGGTATCAATTCCATAATTTTTACTAGTGGCAACGGTAGGGTAACAATTTGTGTACCTTTTCCTATCGTCTTACTCAATGTTTGTTTGAAATTGTAGATAGTAAAACCTCAACTCTATATTATTCAATCGGTACTTGTCTTTAAGATCTTCATAAGGAATTATATCCCCCTCTTCCCATACCTGTCCCAGTTTATATATTCCGTATTTCCACCAGGTTTTCTGTTCAATTAGCTTTAGTTCTGTGAGATAAATATTGCCCCACAGTATGGTATCGGTATGGGACCCGCTCTGCGGCCACAGTTCTCTGGCCTCCTTCCAAACTTTAGCCATCAACTCAAATAGTGGTATCTTTTTACCTTCCTGTTGCAGCAGGATACCTGCTTCCAATATTTTATTAATCCCCGCTATCATATTCTTATATCTTTGCGTATTGCTCCATATTAACATATTTTTTATATGGCCAGAAATGAAGTAGAGTTCCAGGTCCGGTACTGATAATCCGCCCTTCTATCTTCAGTTTTTTTCCTCGCCATATTAAATCCGTTAGTAAACTGGTTATTATTTTAAAGTCTTTTTGGAATTGTCACCGGCGTATTCCACAAAAATGTAATTTAGGCCAGGTATTAAACACATCTTCACCAGTGAGATGCGACCTGCCATCGAGTTTTTTCCATATCTAAATTTTTTTCCTGATTTCCTGTATTTTTGGGGCAACGTTCAGCTGGATGTAGTCCCTGGGATTTAGGGTAATCTGAATGCCTAAATACTTAACAGGTTCATTAGTCCTCTTAATTTCCAGTGGTCCCAGTCTAAAATTGTTCAGAGGATCAATCGGGACGCAAGCCGATTTGGACCAATTTATACTAAGTCCAGCATATTTACCATACTGATCAAAAACTTGAAAAATCTTAGTTAGAGATCCATGTGAACCTACAAACAGCATGATGTCATCTGCATAAAGAGCAATTTTTTCCTCATAACTGCCAAACTTAAACCCTACAATTTCTTTATCTTGCCTGATCATATCGGCAAGCGGTTCCATGGCTATAGCAAATAGCAGGAAGAGGGCAACCCTGTCTAACTCCCCTGCCAATATGTATATTGTCGGAGTATTCTCCATTTACTATCACCCTTGCAGAGATATCAGTATACAGTAACTTTACCCAGGAGATAAAATTTTCACCAAATCCCATTTTCTTCAATGTACTAATTAGAAAAGGCCATTCTACAGTGTCAAAGGCCTTTGAGGCATCTATGGTTACAATCATTCGTTCCCCGCAGTTTGTAGGTTCAAGTTGAGTATTCACAGAATAACGCATAATATTGTCAGTTGTAGTCTTTCCTGTCATGAATCCCGTCTGATCCTCATGAATAAGCTCCGGGACCACGCTCCTAAGTCTAGCTGCCAAAACCCTGGCTAAAATTTTGTTATCTGTACTAATTAATGAAATGGGCTGTATGAGTCCGGGCAGGATAAATCCTTTCCGGGTTTTAAAATGAGTGTAATTAAGGCTTCTCGCAAGGAGTCTGGTAATTTTCCTACCTTCCTCGATTCCACCCACATTGTGAGCAATTTCGGTCCTAGTACTTCTTTGTATTGTGCATATGCCTCAAACGGAATGCCGTCTATTCCTGGGGCCTTATTTTTTGCTATCCTAGATAGTGTATCATCTACTTCTAAAGAAGTTAGGGGGACTTCCAGGCTCTCGCATTGGTCTGCTGTTAGTCTAGAAATAAAGATTTTATCCAAAAACTGTTGTATTTCCTCTAGGTTCTTATTTATCTTACTGCTATATATGTCTTCGAAATGTTTTTTAAACAGTTCTATTTTTGCCGTTTGTTCAGTAATTTTATAACCCGATTCATCAACTAAGCAGTGGATATAGTTATCCTTTTTTGTTTGGGCCGCTACCAAAGCTGCTAGCTTTTTACCCAGTATGTGTGCATAAATATAATTATCTCTTACGTAGTTTTCTTTTTGATGTTCTGCCAGTAAAAACAATTCATCCTGTAATTTAGAGGCCTTCTCTATACAGTCTTTATAGCTTTGCTCTGTGGCATTTTCAGTATGCTTTTTTTTTATTTTTTTCCATTTCTTTTTCCATTTTTGTTATTTTTCCCTTATTCCTTTCTTGTACCTTATTGTATATTTTATAAAGATCCCTCTAATAAAAGCCTTTGCAGCCTCCCATACCATGTTAATTGCTGCATCATTTATCTAAAAAAAACTCTGTTATCTCTTTCAAGACCTTCTTATGTACTCCCATTATGTTTATCCATCCTATGTTTATATTCATCCCTCTTTTTTTTATTTTTATTGTTTTTATATTTATATTCATTGGATTATGATCCGAAATTCCACGTTGTCCATATTTAACATATTCAATCTCTAGTGAACCTTTATTATTTGTAAAAACTAAATCAATCCATGATAGACTCCTATGAGTCTTTGAAAAACATGAATATTTCCTTAATTTTGGATGCATTACCCTCCATATGTCAACCTAACCCATTTCCTCTGTGATATTTTTTAAGTTTGATCCTGTGTAAAAAACTTGAGCGTTACCTATTCTACATCTATCTATTCTTCCATCCATTACATTATTAAAGTCTCCCATAACTAAAAGTGGTTTATCCCCCGCCTTGAGTGCATAATCGTGTATTTTTAATAAGACGTCTATCTTGAAGGGTGGCGGTATATAACACCAGCTATTATCCATTCTCTTCCTTCCAATATGCAGTCCAACAGAACATAGCGACCCTCCCTATCTGTAACTACTTTCACTATTTTAATATCTATATCCCGATGTATTAATATACTCACACCTCTCGTATATGATGAATAAACTGAATGAAAGGAATACTGCATCCGAGGCCTGGAAACCCCAACCATCGTCTCATCTGTCAGATGTGTTTCTTGCAAGCAGATTATAGCAGGAAGAAACCTGTGTATGGCATCAAAAACAGCAACTCTCTTTATACCCCTGCTCAAGCCCCTAATATTCCATGAGATGATTCTCATATGGTGTTGTTTGTACTTCTACCCGTTTCCAAAGTATTATCAAAACCCCGGAGAGGAGGGGATAGGAGGAGCGATATCGGGGGGAGAGAAGGAGAGAAAGGAGGAAAGAATAAAAAAAAATAAAAAAACACAACAAGCGGCACGCATATACCCAACCATCCCATCCCTCCTAAATGAGCCAGGATAGCCTAAGCCCTGGTTCTCTAATTTAGCATTCCCCCTCTCGGCCCCCGACCAGCCCTGTTCCTACTCAGCTCTTAATCTTATCTCTAACCTAATCTCCAGCCGCCTCTGGTGAATTTAAAAAAACAAGTTTTATTTTCCCATTCTAGCCTCAACCTGGCCGGGAACAGCATTGAGTATTTCACGTTCTTTGATCGCAATATTTTTTTAACTTAAAAAAAATGGCTTCTTTCATTTGCTGTTTCTTTTGCGTAATCAGATAATACCATTATTGTTGTATCTAAATATTCCAGCCTCCCTCTCCTCTTTGCCCTGCGTAATATCTCCTCCTTGTCTCTAACTGATAAAAGGTTTATCATCATTACTCTTGGTCTTGTTCCTGGGGGAGGTATCTTTGCCGATAATCTATATGCCCTTTCCACAAAGTTTTTATAATCAGAGATGTCTTGGCCCAGTTGTTCCATCAACCACGTTTGTATGAAGGCGCGGGGGTCTTGCCCCTCCGCGCCCTCTGGGATTCCCAGACATCTCAGATTGGCCCTCCTAGAGCTGTTTTCTAAGTGCAGTAGTTTATTTTTTAATTCCTTATTTTCTGCCATTACATTTTTTTTTTCTTTGGCTACTGTCTGCATTAAATCCTCCTCTCCCGATGTCCTTTTCTCCACTTCCATCAGCCTATCTTTATATTTTTGTAGATCCGCCCTGAGGAGTCCCACTGACTCCCTAATGTTCCCAGTCTGGAGAGAGAGGTCTTGTATCGCCATATTACATTTTTTTTATTTCTTGAAATATATCTTGCAGGCTTGGAGCCTGCTCCGAGGCATTTTTTTCCGCCTCATTTAACTGTTTATTACCACTCTTCCCTGACTGAGAACCCTCCTCAGGTAGCACCAGGCCGGAGTTTTCCCTCAAAAGAGATTCGCCCTCTTGATCTAAGAGCCCGTCTTCTTTCTTTTTCTTTGTGGGGCTACTCTGTCAGCGCATATTAGTCAAGAGGAGCTGCTTAGATCTTTCAATTCTTTTGGGCATTGGGGAGACCGAAGTATTCAACTCGAATGTCCCTTTGTCTTTTTCCCTGTGGCCTGTCTCGCCATCTCCGCCCTTAACCACCCTTCCCTCTTCCCCCCGCAGGCCCAGGATGTTCTAACAGTAAAAAGACCCGCAAAAGGGGAAAATACACATGGACACCCCAATGAGCAACAATATGTCAGTCCAACATGCACGTACACATTCAACCACCAAGTCCGCTTTCCTATAGTCACTATCAATTAGCGGTCCTTCCTTGCTTTAGTAGTTTAGTGACGTTGTTAAATTGTAAGATTTTATAGTTTATATGTCCATTTATTTCAAATAGTTAGAAGTCCATAGGTCATTGGCAATCCCCAGTTAATTAGATTATTAGGGTTAGTTCATGTTAGTTCTTATTAGTTCATTATTTGCCGGTGTTTCCCCACGTCCTGTGTGATATTGCTCTTCAGTAGCAGCTCTCTCATACTATAGCGTCACCGTCTTCCCCAAGTCCGTTAGGGATAAACCCATAGAGGTAGATTGAGCAGCTTTCCCTTAGTATGTCACCAGCTGTTCTGATTACTCCAAATACATGCAGACAGGTCATCTATATCAATTCTGATTGCCCTCCGTCTTCTTGAACCCACCAAGTTGTGGACTCCCCCTGCCGCCTGCAGCTTACCATTTGAGTTCTTATATCCTGGATCCCGCAATCAATTTCATTCCTCCTCCTCTGCCGTGGTCTAAATTTTAGGTGCCTGCTGTATACGGAGGGGGGGGGGGGGGGGCGGACCACACAAATCCCTCATATATATTTTAGGATCTGCTATCATGGCCCCCTCTAACCCCCCAATCCGCACCTTCACTTGCTGCTATGTCCAATATTAAATGACAGTTCCAAACAGGAAATACAAAAATGTCTTTCTCACCACGCTGCCAAGAAATGGAGGGAGGAAAAAGGACACTCACGCCCGTCGAGCCGAGTCACCTACTGTCACTCCTGGATCTTGCGTGCAGCTCCGCTCTGCTCTCGATCTCCTGAGACAGGGGGCGCTCCGCATGCTTGTCCCACGTGCAGAGATGGAAGGCGGCCAGCAGGCGGCAGGGTAGCAACAGGCAGGGTGGTGGTTGGACGATCACCTAAGAAGCTTGCTAGGCGATAGCCGAAGTAGTAGCAATAACAGTTTCAGGGCGGTAGTCAGGGCAGCCCCAGTGCAAGTATCGAATCAGCCAGGACGGCATTGAGGCGGTAGCTGGAGCGGCCTCAGAACGGTGATTGAGGCGGCGTCAGTGCATTGGGTCAGAGCGGGCTCCCATCGGGCTGGGAGCTCGGGCGCCGGAAGGGGGGTGCGCACGTCACCTGCGTGCGTCTGCACGCATGCTCCTCCTCGCTCTGTTAACTTTTGGATTTTTTATAAATAAAGGTAAAACTTATTGACTCAAATTCACCATTAACATGAAGTACAATGTGTCACGGGAAAACAGTCTCTGAATGGCTTGGATAAGTAAAAGTGTTGTAAAGTTATTACCACATAAAGTGACATATGTCAGATTTGCAAAATAAGTCTGGTCAGAAAGGGGGTAAATGGCCCGGTCTGGAAGTGGTTTGTGCTGCAGAAAACAAGCGCTCATAACCCCTATGTCATGGACGTTCCCGTGGCAGGTACCAGGAGATCGGAGAGACTGGCAACTCGTGGTTTAAATTGACAAGTTCACTGTGGATCGTATTGTGTCTGTGTTTTGGTGAATGCCACACCCCTTGCTTCAGGTGTTGCTTGTTGGTAATTTACTTTTCCCATAAGTAGCTGCTTCTCACTCTTGGAGGTGCGGTTTATAGATTTTCTTCCTGCCTTCTAACTAGCTGGTCGGTTGTACTCTGTGGGGCTTCTGGAGTTGCCAGTTTTCTACTTTCAGATAAGTCTTGTCTTTTCTTATTGTTTTGTGTTTGTTATATTCCCTGTTGTTTGTATCTGGGCCTGAGACAGAGACTTCCATTCGTCCACCTGGGGAGAAATGGGTTGTCTCTGGTCCTAACCTCATTCCAGGGCATTATAGGGATATAATGGCCTAAGTATCCAGCATATGAATATTCCTACCTTCAAGGTATATTCATATTGATAGGTAGTTAGGGCCCGGATTAGGGTTGTTTAGGAGGTGACCTGTTCCTTCCCTAGTTTCCAGGCTCAGTTACTGTTCCCCTTCCTTCCTGTGTTTAGTGTGGAGTTTTTCCCCCACACTGATTGTGACACCCTAGCAGTTGTGCTAGTTAGTGTGTTTCTGTTTTAGTAGCTGACGCAGGGAAGAGAGCAGAGAACGGGACTTCCAGTGATTGGTGATGACAGTAAATGTACAGTAACACAGCAAACTTACTGTCAGCACTAAGAGACAGATTGGGAAATATTTATTTTGATTATGAGCACGGAGAAATATTAAACTGATGACAATTCTCTAGCCCCAGGATGGTTTTGAGATGTGACATACACCTTGCCCCCTTTTAGCTGCAGGAACTTCCTCGAAGACTCTCATCTGGAGAAACTGTTGGACTGAATCTTCTAAAATAGATTGCCTGTTGGTTGGGAGAACTCTGGTCTTCATAAAACTGTCTAGAGGAGGAGCTACAAACTCTATGGAGTAGCTTGAGTGGATGATGCTTTTGAAGAATTTTGAAAATGCATCAGATGACCCTACTACAGGGATGTCCTCTAGCTGGCTCAAAGGTGAGGCTACAGAGATTATTTTTTTAAGGCACCATTTGTCACCCAAGTCTTCAGCCACAAAGACTCTCTACCTGCAGTAGATAGCATCATAGCTGAGAGCAAGGATCACAGATAAAATCCCAGACCAGATTTATATATGATATGCGGGATGATGGAAGATCATCCATGGGTATGCCAGAATCTATATCTTTCTGTAATTGCAGAATTCACTTACGAAGGCTTTTGGCTACTTCATTAGAGGAACATGCGGCGAAGGCAACATCATGCTCATTTCTGAGGGAGGAATCCAACAAGTCTATCCATAAGATCTTGAAGGTTCTCTAAGGTACTATAGTGCAACGAGAGAGTTTGGCTATGGCCATATCCTTCTTGAGCGTAGAACTCCACTCACACTGGTCCTCCTAAAATGGGATCTGATGGATAGATTCGGACCCTTCTCTGGATTCTTCCATTCGGCCATCATGACCTTTTTTAATGTCTCATCCACTTTTAAGGCCCTAGGTTCCCTAGAAGTGGACTCTGGAGCATCCCCCTTATCAACATCCTGGCCCCCTGATCAGATGAAGCTTAATAACTTCTGTATCTCAATGGGAAAGAAGGGTCGAGTGAATTCCTACAAATGAAGAAGAAGAATAGGTTTCATCCACAGACTGAAATTCCTCCACTGAACGTTTGAGTGCGGTGACTAGTCCTCTCAGAAATTGACATGAGCCGTTGACCCATGTTACATCTCAGGGGTCTCAGGAGCTACTGTGGTCTGTATATTAGATACAGTTTGGGCTTCGTACATTTTGCACTATTGTTCATATCTTCTTTGGGTAATATTTATGGTTCTGATGTTGATGCGTTGTTCCTGATGGTTGTTTTTGATCATGCTACCACATTGTAGCTTCCTGTTTGTGGGTATGGATCTTTTCTCTTTTTAATTATGTTTTTAATTTAATTATTTCTAAGAAAGATTATGGATGTTTTAATTTGGATTGTGTGGTATCACTATTATTGTTGGGATTAGGTGTGCATATACGATGCTACTTTATTGTATTGAGCCCATTTTGTATAGAAGTAGCCATGTTACATCTTGTAACAAGGGTTCACTTGCAGGATTAGGGTAGTGGAATTGCTGGCAGCGATTATACTTATACTGTAGCTGTAAGGAAATGGGATGTCGCAATCAATACAGCACAAATGTCTGCGCTTCTAAGCAGTCTTCCTTCCACCAGTTCCCCTATCTCCAGATTCTGCAGCCAACAAGAGATATTAAAATCAACATAGTAGGAGAAGCTAAGATACACATTGAGTTCCTGTCACACACAGAGAAAAAGCCACTAGCTAAAGAGTGTCAGCCAAGGTCGAAAGGAGGGAGAACTAACAGTAAACTCACTTTAAACATAATAAGTGAGGAGAAAACCCCACCCACAGGAAACGATACTGCTCCAGAGGAAGCAAGCATAAGAACTCCTCATAATACTACCAAAGAGTTGGCACCTGTGCCAGGCTTTCCCTCTGAAGAAGTTTGGCTGAGTTCATATCACTGTTTAGCTTTCCGTTTTTCTGATCCGTCAGAAAAAGAGGAAAAAAAAACAGGATTCTGTAAAAAAAAAACGCATCCTGTTGCATTAGTTTGAGCCATTTACGTCTGAGACCTGTTTTTTTTTTAAAATAAAAAAAGTACTGCATGGAGGACTTTTTTCCCTCTAAAAAATGGATCTCAGACGGAAATGGCTTAAAGGGAGTCTGTCACCAGATTTTGACCTAATAGACCGCTTACATAGCGCTCTAGCATAGCAGTCTATGATTCTAATGGTACCTTTGATGTTTGCTTGTGAAGTTCCCCCAAGGCAAAAACAGACTTTTATTCATATGTAAATTAGGGCTCGCAAGTGCCCAGGGCGGCGCTCACCTCGTTGGAGCCCAGGCTGTTCTGCCTCTTTTCGTCATATCCCCGCCCCAGCCTCTTCCTCTGCCCGCCCCGCTCTTCCTTTGCGTCCTTCTTCTCTGCAGCAAGATCCCGCTCCTGCGCTATCCATTGCTTGGCCGGGGCATGCGCACTGTGATGCCCATTGTGGGTGTCTCTGGTCCGCCTCCTCGCCGTTGGCCGGCGCATGCGTAGTAGCTACTGCGATGCCGTGCCCACAATGGGCATCGCAGTGCGCATGCCCCGGCCAAGCAATGGATAGTGCAGGCACGGGATCTCGCTGCAGAGAAGGAGGACGCAAAGGAAGAGCGGGGCGGGCAGAGGAAGAGGCTGGGGCGGGGATATGACGAAAAGAGGCAGAACAGCCTGGGCTCCAATGAGGTGAGCGCCGCCCTGGGCACTTGCGAGCCCTAATTTACATATGAATAAAAGTCCGTTTTTGCCTTGGGGGAACTTCACAAGCAAACATCAAAGGTACCATTAGAATCATAGACTGCTATTCTAGAGCGCTATGTAAGCGGTCTATTAGGTCAAAATCTGGTGACAGACTCCCTTTAAAAGGATGATAACTGATGCAAGGATCCGTTTTTTTAACAGGATCCTGTTTGTTTTTTTCTCTTTCTTCTCACGGATCAGAAGAACGGAAAGCTAAACTGTGATGTGGACTAAGCCTTAAAAGGGCAGAAGTTATGAAACAACTTTACTTCGGCCCAAAAAGCAACGCAGAAGCGGCAGGAAATGAAAAAAATAATGTCACCTCCGCTGATTAGCAAGCAGATGGAAGCGACACAAAACCAGGTGACATTCCCCTAACCTGGCCTGCAACAACGCAAACAGAAGTACAATGTAAAAGCACATTGCGCCCAGCGCAGCGATCCAGGCAACCTCTTCAAATGAAGGAGCAAATACAACAAATATTAAAAGGTAGGAAAAATGACTCCCCAAACACAAAGGGGACAAAAATAAAGATGCACAAAGATGCCAAAGGATTAAAGGACAAACAAAAATAAAATTTCGGTCCACAAGGCACAGAACCACAAAATATGAATACTTTCGGGTGCATTCTGCATTTTTCTCACTCGTATCAATGGAAATGGGTATTGTTGGCTAGAATAGGACATGTTCTATAATTTGCGGAATGGCCACCTGAATATGTGCATGGCACTATAGAAATGGATGAGCCAATGTGCTGTTGCCAAAAATTGCGCATAGCACACGGATGAAAAATACAGTCATGTTCTTCATTAATTAGAAATTTCATCTGTACCTACCAGTACACGGGGGCAAAAATACCCCATTATTACGCTGCTGGTTAGGACGTAAGGGAATACGGCAATTCTGCCATGGTTCTTTGGGTTTTGTTAAAAATGACAATATTCTGCTGGTCAGTATGATTATAATACCAAACTCATATAGTTTTTTTGTGGGATGAGCTGTGGTTTTTATTGCTACCATTTTGTGGTACATAAGACTTTTTGATAACTTTATTTTCAATTTTTTTAGTGGGGGTGACCAATAAACAGCAAATTGCCAATTTTTTTCTCTTGCAGCATTCTCCGCGCATGATACATGTTTTTATGTTTTAATAGTTTGGACATCTCCGGACACTGTGACAACCATTATGTTTATTTTTTTTTATTATGTATTTTTATATATAAAATTGGTAAAGGAGGTGGTTTGAATTTTAATTAGTTTTGTGTCTTTTACATAAAAAAAAGGCATTTTAAACTAATTTTTAGTCCATTCAGGGGACTTGAATATACAATCTTCCTGTGTCTAATACCGTAGACTGCAATAGAATACTATTGCAGTATTTGGGATTTTTACAAGCTTTCTATTTATGTACGCCTCAGTCAGGGACAAACAGATAGTTTACTGTAGCAGACTGGTAAGCCTTCACAAGGTACCAGAAACCTGTAATTTCACCGTGGGGGCTCCGATTGGATGACAGAAGAAACCCCCTCCCGCTAACCCCTCAAACGCTGCAGTCGTTGCTGACCACAGCATCTGAGGGGTTACCTGTTCAGAATAAGAATCATCTCTGATCCCAGTCATTGCGTCCAGGTGTCAGCTGTGTTATACAGCTGGCACAAGCCGCATATGGAGCAGGATCACCTAGTGAACCCACTCCATACATCCCTCTCACACCTTGGACGTACAGTTATACTATGGTGCAGAAAGTGATTATTGCAATACTGCTGTTTTTTTTTTATTCAAAACTAATATATGACAACATCTATGGTCACATTTTTGACATCTAGAGTGACTTCACTTGTTTCATCTAGAAAGCTACAAGACGAGGAGCAGAGTCACACAACTGCTGTGTATTTTACTGTGAACCCAGCTTCAAGATGTGTCATGATGAACAGGAAAGCTGGGAAATATATTTTTCTGTTTACTCCCTTTCTCTTATATACTAGAGAGAAGGAGCTGGGTCCCACTGCCATGTCCAAAGATCGCCCTCCATACTTTGACAGGGCCAGTTTGTTATTAAGTCCTTTGCTTCTTCCATCACTCTGGGCTGAGGAGAGCTCTAAAACACACATAGAGTATTCAGTAAGCCTCATGGGGTTCCTGAGGAAGGTTGACAAGGACCCTTGAGACTAATGACTGGAAGCTTCATATATGTAATAAAAGTAATGATATAATGTAATGACACTGATGAATTTATATACAGATTTATATTCTTTAGCCATACAATGTGATACTTTATATGAATTCTGCGAAGTGTGCTTCATCTATGACATGATCTGTTCCTTCCAGTGCAGGACCCATTATGAAGTCAAGACTAGAGATGAGCGAATTTATCAAAAATTTAATTCGGACGGTTTGCCGACTTTCCCAAAAATGTTTGATTCGATCCGAATTTATTCGCGTAAAAAAAACAGCTATATAGTGGTGTAGAACACTGTGCCTTGCAGTAACACGCATAGTGAGTCTGCTGTGGAAGTGAAACAATACTGTAAGTCAGTATGACATGCAGATGACAGGCATCGCTCTTAGAATCACTGCACACTTCACTCATTTGGTCAGTTACGGGGCAAAAACTGACCAAAAAATTGCATGATGGCTTAATTCTGTGGATCAGTACGATTACGGCAATATCCAGCTTCTAAAGTTTCTGTTATGTTTGACTACTTTTAAAAAGTAAAAAGCTTTAAAAATATTTTTGCATCGCTATATTTTGACACCTATAACTTTTTTCTATTTTCATCTACAGAGCTGCATATGGGATGAATTTTTGTGGGGTGAGCTGTAGTTTTTAGTGGTACTATGGCTTACATATGACTTTTTGTTTGCTTTCTATTACATTTTTTGGGGAGCAACAAAAAAAAAATTGTCATTAACATCAAATCGATGAGGGTCCGACACCCTGTTCCCCCTACAGATTAGCCATTTTCTGCAGCCTCCAGTGCTGGAACTTTGAATGGAACAGGAAGCACAGCTCTGTTCAAAGTGTGGCCATACTGCAGCTCAGTGGCTCAGTTACCATTCACTTCAATGGAAGCTGAGTTGTAGTACCCAGTACTTTGAAAGTGTCATTTCCAGCGCTGGAGGCTGCAGGGAACAGCTGATTGGTGGGGTAGCGGGGTGTCAGACCCTCACTAATCAGACACTGATGACCTATAGGATAGGTCATCAATATCAGGACCCTGAAAACCCCTTTAAATCATCTTCTTAGTTGTACTAAACTTGACTCAGGATGCCATTTGCTGCAGTATATGATCCCCACCATCAAATTAATTGAGGCAGAATAGTGGTGCAATTTGAACAGTGTTCCCTTGTACTTTATTAACCCGATGACCAGTCAAGGAAGACAGAATAGTTATTGGTAGGTAGCAGCAGTGGATGCATTTCTTCTCCATCACATGACAGCTCTCGCTATCTGAGCACATTGCAGCAGTGCTTCCCCTCGTGTCACTATGGGAGGGGCACAGATGATTTTGGTAATAGCTTGTATAATAGAAAATTCAACCCAGAGGAGTAGTTTGAAGCACAAAGGCCTCAATGCAAAATCTGGTCCATGTTTCCAGTCATATAATATGCAATGACTTTACTCTCGAACAAAATTGGGCTCTAAATAATAGTATCATAAAAGTTTCTTTCAGCCAGGGAAACATATTTCCATTCAGAATTCCGAAGTCTTCCTATGTTGTCTACTTGCCGAATGTCGCATATTGGTAGATGGCGGGGTCAGCCAATAGTTTAATGTGTATGGGGAGCTCCCAACAGGTAATATCAGGGTAAAGAAAGATGGGGCGAAGTGAATATTTTTGTCCGATCCTTTTGTTCTCCCGGGAGATAAGCAGCCATTGGAAGTGTCTGGCAGCGGCTTTCTCCTCTCGCCCCATTGAATACACACGTATAAATAAATACCCCACCATGCCTTTATGGACCTTGCTTTGGGCACTGAGGTACAGTCATGCTAGAACAGGATAAGGTCTTCCTCAAACTGTTCCCACAAAGTTGGAATCATACAATTGTCCAATATGTCTTGGTATGCTGAAGTGTTAAGATTTCCCTTCTCTGGAACTTAGGGCCTGGGCCACTTCTGAAAAACAACCAGTATTATAACTCCTCCACCAAAATGTATCTTTGACACAATGAAGTCAGGCACCGTTCTCCCAGTAGTCACTAACCCGAGACTAATCAATCAGACTCCAGATAGAGGAGCATGATTCATCACTCCAGAGAACACAATTCCAGTTTGCCAGAGGCCAATGGCGGCGTGCTTTACATTACTCCATCCGACGCCTGGAATTGTGCTTGGTGATCAAAGGCTTGCATTCAGCTGTTCAGCCCTGGAAACCTCTGCAATGAAGGTCCTGGCACAGCAAAGTTTTGTGCCGATGTTAACTCCAGGGGAGGTTTGGAGCTCTTCAGTTATGGAGTCAGCAGAGCATTGGTGACTTATATACACCATGTACCTCAGCACTCAGTGACCCTTTTCCGTAACTTTATGTGGCCTCCACCACATGGCTGTTAGTTCCTGGACACTTCCACTATGTAATAATACCACTCAAGGTGGCAGAAGAATATCTAGTAGGGAAGACATTTCAGGAACTGACTTGTGGCATCCTATAACAGGACCATGCTGGAATTCAGTGAGTGCTTTAGAACGAGCCATTCTTTCACAAGTCTGTAAAGGCAGACTGCATGGCTAGGGGTTGAAATTTATACACCTGTGGCAATGGAACTAAATGAAACACCTAAATTCAAGAGTTGTGTCCCAATACATTTGTCTATATAATGTATATATATTACAGGGCTTTGTTGCGACTGCAACCTTTGCACTGCCTAAAGCTGTGCCATAAATCCTTTGTTTGCCAGGTTGACTATTAAACAGAATTACTCTCTTTCATGGGTGGTTTCTAGTATTGCTCAACATACTAGGTAGATACATATGAAAATGTATGTCTGGAATTCTTCACTGTGCTCAAACAGATCTGAATAACATTTCCACTATGAATGTAATACGAGGTGCTGATTTATAGACCGAGTCAGAGTTGCCCAGCAACTGCAAAATGAAAGAAACAGCATGGCACAGTGCCAGCCAAGACAGGTGGACGTGACTGAGGGACTCAGTGCTTATGAAGGGTCAGGTAGACATGTTTAGGTCCAACAACATACATAATTCTTTGCATGACATAACACATCACTTGATGAGCTGGCTGTATGTGTACGATCTGAGAATATGTTATCACACAGGGTGTCACAGCTTCCGTGATGTTGTGGCCAAGTTAGTCTTTGCCGTCACTCCGTGTTTTGCATGGCTTGGATCAGTACTTTGAGAGGCAAAAGTTAGGGGCGGGAGGAGTAAGGGGGCAATTCCTCCTCGCTTCCATCTCATCTGGTAGGACAGGGTTACAGCAAGCATCTGTATTTATCACTATGGCATCTACCAACTGGTGGGGAAACGGAGGGGTATTCATTTGGTTGTTGCTGCATTGCGTCCAGATATTATTTAAATAAAAAGTGTAAAAATTTGTATTAAGCCACTCTAATTAACAAAAAAGGACTGGTACATACACTATTGCAGGAGATTTTTTTGCTCCAAAGCATAATAAAAAAATGAGGCATGTTGCATTATTTTTTATAAAAAAAAGCACTGGTCAATGTCAGTATAGCACTGACGTTAATATGCAATGCACTATAGGGATAATGCATTGTATTTTAGAAGCAATCAAAAGATTGCCTGTTATAGTCCTCTTGTGGGCCTATTAAGTGGTAGAAAAAAGTAAAAAATAAATGTATTAAATTAAAAAAAAATCCAATAAAAAGCTTTTATTCCCATTGAAAATTATCCCCTATTGTGAACGCCATAGAAAAAAGAAAAATGCCAGAGTTGCTAATTTATTCTCAGTCGCCACTGAGAAAACTTAAAGGGTTTCTGTCACCCCACAAAACTCATTATTTTTTTTTTGGATAGTTAGATTCCTTATAGGGCGATATAGGAGAATATAATAGTCTTACTTACTTTCATGCGGCCGATTCTTTATAAAACGAAGTTTTATAATATGTAAATGAGGGCTCTACCAGCAAGTAGGGCGTCTACTTGCTGGTAGCTGCTGCAGAAATCCGCCCCCTCGCCGTGTTGATTGACAGGGCCAGCCGTGATCTCCTCCTCCGGCCGGCCCTGTCAGTAATTCAAAAATCGTGCGCCTCTGGTCATTCGGCGCAGGCGCTCTGAGATGAGGAGGCTCGTCTCCTCAGCACTCCCTCAGTGCGCCTGCGCCGATGACATCACCGAAAGAGAAGACGTCATCGGCGTGAGCCTCCTCATCTCAGAGCACCTGCGCCGAATGACCAGAGGAGCGCGATTTTTGAATTACTGACAGGGCCGGCTGGAGGAGGAGATCACGGCTGGCCCTGTCAATCAACACGGCGAGGGGGCGGATTTCTGCAGCAGCTACCAGCAAGTAGACGCCCTACTTGCTGGTAGAGCCCTCATTTACATATTATAAAACTTCGTTTTATAAAGAATCGGCCGCATGAAAGTAAGTAAGACTATTATATTCTCCTATATCGCCCTATAAGGAATCTAACTATCCAAAAAAAAAAAAAAGAGTTTTGTGGGGTGACAGAAACCCTTTAATAACAAGCGATCAAAAAGTGAAAATGAAAATTACAAGTCATCCTGCAAAAATCAAGCCCTTACACAAAATAAAAATAAAAAAGTTATGGGTCTTGGGATGAGGTGATGCAAAAAGATTTTCTTCTTAACCACTTCCCGTCCGCCCATAGGATATAAACGTCCTATGGGTGGACCTCTATTTCTGAAAGCACGTTTTAAAACGTCCTTTCAGAAATAGCAGCTGCACGCTAATCGTGCAGCTGCTGATCGGGTTGCCCGCTGTCAGTGACAGCAGGGCAACCCAGAGAGGAGGCAGGGACAGTGCCCAGGTGTCCCTGCCTTCAGGATCGCTGCAGACACAGCGCTCAGCTATGCGCTTCCTGTTCCGGCCCGGCGGTCATGTGACCGCCGGGACCGGAGAGTGCAGGGGCTGTGTGAGGTCTCTCAGAGACCTCGATCAGCCCTGCTCTGAGGCTGTACAGCGCTGGATTGCTGCTGTACAGCCTCTCTAGGGGTGCATTTCTTCTGTAACTGGGGCTACTATGTCAGCCCCAGTTACAGGAGAAATCAACAGTGGAAAAAAAAAGTGAAGTAAATGTCCCCCAGAGGTCTTGTATGACCTTATGGGGGACGAAAAGTGTAAAATAAAAAAAATAAAAATAAAAGGTTGAAAATAAAAAAATAAAAAAAAGTTTCACATGTAAAAAAAAAAAGTCCCCAAGTAAGGAATGCAAAAAAAATGTTAAAAATAGAAAAAATAAAATAAAATAGACATATTTGGTATTGCCGCGTCCGTAAAAACCAGCTCTATAAAAATATCACATGACCTAACCCCTCGGGTGAACACCGTTAAAAAAAAAAAAAAAACTGTGTCAAAACAAGCAATTTTTGTCACCTTGTATCACAAAAGGTGCAACACCAAGTGATCAAAAACGCGTATGTCCCACAAAATGGTACCAATAAAACCGTCACCTCATCCTGCAAAAAATGAGCCCCTACATAAGAAAATCTCTCAAAAAATAAAAAAAACTATAGCTCTTAGAACATGGAGACACTAAAACATCATTTTTTTGGTTTCAAAAATGCTATTATTGTGTTAAAATGAAACAAATAAAAAAAAGTATACATATTAGGTATTGCCGCGTCCGTAAAAACCAGCTCTATAAAAATATCACATGAGCTAACCCCTCAGGTGAACACCGTAAAAAAAAAAAAAAAACTGTGTCAAAACAAGCAATTTTTGTCACCTTGCATCACAAAAGGTGCAACACCAAGTGATCAAAAACGCGTATGTCCCACAAAATAGTACCAATAAAACCGTCACCTCCTCCCGCAAAAAATGAGCCCCTACATAAGAAAATCTCTCAAAAAATAAAAAAACTATAGCTCTCAGAACATGGACACATTAAAACTATTATTGTGTAAAACTTTAATAAATGAGAAAAAGTATACATATTAGGTATCGCCACGTCCATAACAATCTGCTCTATAAAAATGTCACTTGACTGAACCCCTCAGGTGAACGCTGTAAAAATAAATAAATAGAAACTGTGCTAAAACAACCAATTTTTTGGTCACCTTGCCCCATAAAGTGTTATAATGAATGATCAAAAAATCATATGTACCCAAAAATAGTACTACTGGCACCTTATCCCCTAGTTTCCAAAATGGGGTCACTTCTTGGGAGTTTCTACTGTAAGGGTGCATCAGGGGGCTTCAAATGGGACATGGCATCTAAAAACCTTTTCTTCTGCGCCATGCCGTGTGCCCATACAGCAGTTTATGACCACATGTGGGGTGTTTCTGTAAACCGCAGAATCTGGGTAATAAATATTGAGTTTTGTTTGGCTGTTAACCATCAATGTGTTAAAGAAAAAAATTGATTAAAATGGAAAATCTGCCAAAAAAGTGAAATTTAAAAATTTGATCTCCATTTTCCTTTAATTCTTGTGGAATGCCTAAAGGGTTAACAAAGTTTGTAAAATCGGTTTTGAATACCTTGAGGGGTGTAGTTTCTACAATGGGGTCATTTATGGGGGTATCCACTATGTAGGCCCCACAAAGTGACTTCAGACCTGAACTGGTCCTTAAAAAGTGGGTTTTGGCAATTTTCTTAAAAATTTGAAGAATTGCTTCTAAACTTCTAAGCCTTCTAACGTCCTAAAAAAATAAAATGACATTTCCAAAATGATGCCAACATAAAGTAGACATATGGGGAATGTTAAGTAATAAATATTTTATTAGGTATCACTTTCTGTTTTAAAAGCAGAGAAATTGAAATTTAGAAAATTGCGAATTTTTCAAATTTTTGGGTAAATTTGGGATTTTTTCATAATTAAAGGTGAAATATTTTGACTCAAATTTATGACTATCATGAAGTACAATGTGTCACGAGAAAACAATCTCTGAATGACTTGAATAAATAAAGGCGTTCCAAAGTTATTACCACATAAAGTGAGATATGTCTTTTTTGCAAAATTTGGCCTGGTCAGGAAGGGGGCAAATGGCCCAGATGGCAGGTGGTTAAAAAAAAAGGGGGTTTATTGCACAAAAGTAGTAAAATGTAAAAAAGACTATATGTATTTGGTATCGCTGTAATCGTACTGACCCAAAGAATAAAGATATTATGTTATTTATGCCAAAACATGAATGGTGCAAAATTTATAATGTAAAAACTCAGTGGCAGTTTTGCAGTTTTTTTCCCATCTCCTTCACAGAAAGAGTTAATAAAAGTTAATCAGAAATTTACCCCAAAATGGCACAATTAAAAACTACAACATGTCCCACAAAAACCAGCCCTCATACAGCTACATAGATGGAAAAATAAAAAATGTATAGTTGTCGGAAGGCATCAATGAAAAAAGGATATTATTTGGTCAGTAAGGCCCAAAACAGGCTGGTCACTATGGGGTTAACATTGGGGCATATGAGCTGAGCTCTTATTAAGATTAGGGGTCTGATTTGGGGTTCTGAGCTGAGGTCTGATAAACATTGGGGGTCTAATCTGAGGTCTGATGAAAAAAAAATATTTTTTTTATTTTCCTCTAAAACCTACAGTAGATGCATCTTATGAGCAGGTGCATCTTATAGGGCAAAAAATATAGTGCATAATCGATCTGCGCTTTTTATTGCCCCATTTCAGTCCTTCTAAAAGCATCCTTACTCTGCCTCTGCCCCTTTATATGCAGTATGATGATTTAGGGCAATGTTTGTCTGGTGCCAAGGCCCAGGAGGAGTGGAGGATGGGAGTAGTAGTGGTATTAGCTGTAACAGTTATACATATATTAGTTATAATATATTTTGAATGGGTACAAGACAGATGATGTAGGTGCTGTGGCCAGAAAATGTTGCAAGAGTCAGTAATCAGGCCAGTTGTAGAAGATAAATAAGTCTCTCTACAAAAAGGCAGGATGGGAGTCAAATCTTTCCCAATAGCAATGTATGGATTATGAGCAACAATGGGGCTTGTAGTACTCCTTCCCCCTATTTCTCCAAAAGGGGGATATGTACCAAGACAGTACACAACTGTGATACCTCTTGGCGCAAACACGACTCCAGTAGATATTATTACAACATTTTTTATTTAGATTTTTTTTTAAAAAGTGGAGTGACAACGCGTTTCGGAGTGGATGTACTCCTTTTTCAAGTCTAAAAATCAACATAATGTATATAATCTAATATAATGTAATATTTGTTAAAAAATAGCATGTAGCGTAAAAATAGATTTAAAAGTAAGAATAAATTAATTGATTAGTTAGTTATTTCTCCAAAGTCTTTCTGTCTCTCTCTCTGCAGAATATAAAGCTGGTCATAAGGTTCTTGCAAATTTGTCTATAATTCCCAGCTGAGGGGAAAAGGATTGAGATACAGCTGGCCAGGACCATGTCCAGGTGTGGAACACTGTATTAGTAATGCTTCAGCAAAGTCTCTATCAGCCTTAGGCCTCATGCACACGACCGTTCATTTTTTAAGGTCCGCAAAAACGGGGTCCATAGGTCCGTGATCCGTGACAGTTTTTTCGTCCGTGGGTCTTCCTTGATTTTTGGAGGATCCACGGACATGAAAAAAAAGTCGTTTTGGTGCGGACCCAAACGGATCCGTCCTGACTTACAATGCAGGCCGTGCGGACGGATCCGCTTGACGTTGACACAATATGGTGCAATTGCAAATGGATCCGTCCCCCATTGACTTTCAATGTAAAGTCAGGAGTCCCTATTATACCATCGGATCGAAGTTTTCTCCAATCCGATGGTATATTTTAACTTGAAGCGTCCCCATCACCATGGGAACGCCTCTATGTTAGAATATACTGTCGGATATGAGTTAGATCGTGAAACTCAGATCCGACAGTATATTCTAACACAGAGGCGTTCCCATGGTGATGGGGACGCTTCAAGTTAGAATATACTAAGAACTGTGTACATGACTGCCCCCTGCTGCCTGGCAGCACCCGATCTCTTACAGGGGGCTGTGATCCGCACAATTAACCCCTCAGGTCACAGACAGCGCAGCCGGTCACAGACAGCGCAGCAGGTAAGTATGAAGCTTCTAATATTGCTAAGTAACCATGGCAACCAGGACTGCAGTAGCATCCTGGTTGCCATGGTTACCGATCGGAGCCCCAGGCCGCACACTGTGCCACCAATGAAAATAATACAATAGAGGGAGGGGGGGCCGGGGGGGGGCGCACACTGTGCCACCAATGAAAATAATACAATAGAGGGAGGGAGGGGGGCCGGGGGGGGGCGCACACTGTGCCACCAATGAAAATAATACAATAGAGGGAGGGAGGGGGGCCGGGGGGGGGCCGCACACTGTGCCACCAATGAAAATAATACAATAGAGGGAGAGAGGGGGGGCCGGGGGGGGGGCGCACACTGGCCACCAATGAAATTAAAACTGGGGAGGGAGGGGGGTCTGCCCCCTGCTGCCTGGCAGCCCCTGATCTCTTATAGGGGCCTATGATATGCCCAATTAACCCTTTCGGTGCAGCACCTGAGGGGTTAATTGTGCGGATCACAGCCCCCTGTAAGAGATCGGGTGCTGCCAGGCAGCAGGGGGCAGTCATGTACACAGTTCGTAGTATATTCTAACTAGAAGCGTCCCAATCACTATAGGAACGCCTCTGTGTTAGAATATACTGTCGGATATGAGTTTTCACGAAGTGAAAACTCAGCTCTGAAAGCTTTTATGCAGACGGATCTTCGGATCCGTCTGTATGAAAGTAACCTACGGCCACGGATCACGGACGTGGATGCCAATCTTGTGTTCATCCGTGTTCTTTCACGGACCCATTGACTTGAAAGGGTCCGTGAACCGTTGTTCGTCAAAAAAATAGGACAGGTCATATTTTTTGGACGGACAGGAAACACGGATCACGGCCGCTGATGAACAACGGTGCATTTTCCGAGTTTTCAACGGACCCATTGAAAGTCAATGGGTCCGCAGAAAATCACGGAAAACGGAACAACGGCCACGGATGCACACAACGGTCGTGTGCATGAGGCCTTAAGCGGCAAATACCTTACTGCAGGGGTGCACAACCTGTGGTCTGGGGGCCACATGCTGCCCTCGATACCATTCTATGCAGCCCCCAACCATCTGGTAATAGACATGTATGTCTATGTGTGGCCGCTCAGATATATCTTTTTATGTATTCTCCCATTAGATGGGAGTACTAGAAGTGTAACTAGACATTTATGATATATACTATATGTTCAATATACCATAAATATAGTATTTCAGTTGGTAATACTCTTTTAAGTTTTATTTTCGGCCCTTGGAATTTGTTCAGGCTGACAATGTGGCCCTCCAACCAGAAAATGTTGTGCACCCCTGCCTTACTGTCTGACTCGGCCTTGCGGGTTCTAGGCCTTCTTTCTTTCTCTTTCTGGAGTACTGTGAAGTACAGATGGCTTTCTTGATGCAAATTTTCAGGTGATTCTATGGGACTCAGGCCTATTGTCTTCAGGGAGTAAGCACATGTAGCTTCTGTTTCTTCTTCAGCTAACTCTAGACTGACACACTAAACTAGGGGTAGAACATGGTCTATCTCCTAGGCTGCCACAAGGGCAGAAATAAGATTGTTAACCCTGACTTATCCATACAAAACTATCCAGGTACAATACATCAGAACATTACATGGAACCAAATAACAATAAACAATTTTGCAGGTACCCTATTCTGTACATACAGTATAATTAAAGCATATGTCATTACTAGGCGACATATTATAAGGCCTGACTATTGTCCAATTTGCATAATAGCTGCCTAGAAAGAACTCAGCATAGTTACACAAGGCCATTATATTTGTGAGGTGAGGGCTCCACCTGTCACTCCCACCTTATTCATCACTTCTGTACTCTTGGGCAGACTCTGTCTGGTGTTCTTTATGGTAGCACTCTCCAACTTGTACTGTTTATGGGGGCACTCTGGTTGAAACTGTTTACGAATGCAGACTCTCTTTATGGTGTGTATGGGGGCACTCTCTGGCTTGCACTGTTTATCAGGGCATTGTTTATAGAATGCACTCAATCAATCTGTCAGGGCAGACTCTGCCATTGTTTATAGGAAGTACGCTTTGGTTGGCACTGTTTATGGGGCACTCACTAGCTGACCTGTCTTGGGGCACTGTAGCTGGCACATTCCAAGAGGACTCCATACACTTGGCACTGTTTAAAGGGGCATTCTCCGACTTGAAGTATTTATGCAGACACTCTTGCACAGTTTGTGGAGGCACTGGCTCTGGTAATGGGGATGTGATAGGGAAAATTCGATGAACTATGAGTAATAATTGTGTAAATTGGACAGATGTATTCTGAATGCTTGAATGATAAAGCTAGTGGTGAAGATAAACTTCGTGGCACACTGCTATGATTAAATGCCCGGAGTCGGGTTCCCACCCCGTTTTCAGTGAAAGCAAAAACTCCAGCAATGATGTAGCAGATTTGTTGAGTTCAATTAAGGAACGCGGCTGTACAGATTAGATGTGACGTTTGGGCCACATACGGCCTTTTTCAAACTACAGCAGAAAACAACAAATAAAGTAGACATACGGTAAATAAAAGGAATATACCAGGGCAGTGGTGGTACATCTTAGTAACATAATGCAATAATACAGTAATACAAATGTTATACAGCTTTGCTGCCGAAATGTACTGGTCCCGCGGTTAAAGTCAAGAGAAGTCCAAAATGGGGTCCATGCACATGGGGATCCACACGTTAAAGAAAATAACAGCCAATGTCTTACATAAAGCAACATTACATACCAATCTCATGTACTTCTCTCTCTCTCTCTATATATATATATATATATATATATATATACAGTACAGACCAAAAGTTTGGACACACCTCATTCAAAGAGTTTTCTTTATTTTCATGACTATGAAGGCATCAAAACTATGAATTAACACATGTGGAATTATATACATAACAAACAAGTGTGAAACAACTGAAAATATGTCATATTCTAGGTTCTTCAAAGTAGCCACCTTTTGCTTTGATTACTGCTTTGCACACTCTTGGCATTCTCTTGATGAGATTCAGTGTGAATCTACAATCTTCATAGTCATGAAAATAAAGAAAACTCTTTGAATGAGAAGGTGTGTCCAAACTTTTGGTCTGTACTATATATATATACAATATGTACACTATATGAAGTTAAGCTTGTGAGTATGCTTCTATGATGGCAACTAGTGGAGGTATAGCGATATGTCAGCAATTTAGGCTACTTTCACACTCGCGTTTTGGCTCTCACAAGAGGTCCAAAACGGATCAGTTTTGCCCTAATGCATTCTGAATGGAAAAGGATTTACTCAGAATGCATCAGTTTGCCTCCGATCAGTCTCCATTCCGCTCTGGAGGCAGACACCAAAATGCTGCCTGCAGCGTTTTGCTGTCCGCTTGATGAAACTGAGCCAAACGGATCTGTCCTGGCACCCAATGTAAGTCAATAGGGACGGATCCGTTTTTTCTGACACAATCTGGCACAATAGAAAACTGATCCGTCCTCCATTGACTTTCAGTGGAGTTCATGACGGATCTGTCTTGGCTATGTAACAGATAATACAAACGGATCCGTTCATAACGGATGCATGCGGTTGTATTATTGTAACGGATCCATTTTTGAGGATTCATGACGGATCCACCCAAAACGCGAATGTGAAAGTAGTCTAATACTTCCCCCTGAAAGTATATTTAGTTCCATGGGTCACTCTAGTGGCAAGATTGGTAGAATCATATACACTTATTACATGGCAAAAAGATCGAACTGAAAGGGCCACAATAAGGAACAAAAGGAACAAAATTACTTGGTGTCGCTGGAGGAAAGGTGCAAATGGACTGTAAGGAGAGCGCATGGTAAGCGTGGGGAAGCGCGCCCTATTTGAAGCAGTCCGCGGCAGTCAGCGTGCGTTGCGCATGCGCAGATAGGAGCTTGGAGCGCTCCTATGTGGAGAATCAGAGTAAGCGATGGATAGGAGGCAGATAACAGAATGAAATGGGTATATGAGAGAGGATAAGATTAAGAATGGAATAAGATAGAAACATAGAAACATAGAATGTGTCGGCAGATAAGAACCATTTGGCCCATCTAGTCTGCCCAATATACTGAATACTATGGATAGCCCCCGGCCCTATCTTATATGAAGGATGGCCTTATGCCTATCCCATGCATGCTTAAACCCCTTCACTGTATTTGCAGCTACCACTTCTGCAGGAAGGCTATTCCATGCATCCACTACTCTCTCAGTAAAGTAATACTTCCTTATATTACTTTTAAACCTTTGCCCCTCTAATTTAAAACTGTGTCCTCTTGTGGTAGTTTTTCTTCTTTTAAATATGCTCTCTTCCTTTACCGAGTTGATTCCCTTTATGTATTTAAAAGTTTCTATCATATCCCCTCTGTCTCTTCTTTCTTCCAAGCTATACATATTAAGGTCCTTTAACCTTTCCTGGTAAGTTTTATCCTGCAATCCATGTACTAGTTTAGTAGCTCTTCTCTGAACTCTCTCTAGAGTATCTATATCCTTCTGGAGATATGGCCTCCAGTACTGCGCACAATACTCCAAGTGAGGTCTCACCAGTGTTCTGTACAGCGGCATAAGCACTTCACTCTTTCTACTGCTTATACCTCTCCCTATACATCCAAGCATTCTGCTGGCATTTCGTGCTGCTCTATTACATTGTCTTCCCACCTTTAAGTCTTCTGAAATAATTACTCCTAAATCCCTTTCCTCAGATACTGAGGTCAGGACTGTGTCAAATATTCTATATTCTGCCCTTGGGTTTTTACGCCCCAGGTGCATTATCTTGCACTTATCCACATTAAATTTCAGTTGCCAGAGTTCTGACCATTCTTCTAGTTTTCCTAAATCCTTTTCCATTTGGCGTTTTCCTCCAGGAACATCAACCCTGTTACCTATCTTTGTGTCATCAGCAAAAAGACAAACCTTACCAGCGAGGCCTTTTGCAATATCACTTATGAAGATATTAAACAAAATCGGTCCCAGTACAGATCCCTGTGGAACCCCACTGGTAACATGACCTTGTTTTGAATGTTCTCCATTGACTACCACCCTCTGTTGTCTGTCACTCAGCCACTGCCTAATCCACTCAACAATATGGGAGTCCATGCTCAATGACTGCAGTTTATTGATAAGTCTTCTATGTGGGACAGTGTCAAAAGCCTTACTAAAATCTAGATATGCGATGTCTACTGCACCTCCACCGTCTATTATTTTATTCACCCAGTCAAAAAAATCTATAAGATTTGTTTGACATGATCTCCCTGAAGTAAACCCATGTTGTTTTTCATCTTGCAATCCATGGGATTTTAGATGTTCCACAATCCTATCCTTTAATAGGGTTTCCATTAATTTGCCTACTATTGATGTCAGACTCACTGGTCTATAGTTGCTCGATTCCTCCCTACTACCTTTCTTGTGAATGGGCACGACATTAGCCAATTTCCAATCTTCCGGGACGACTCCTGTTACTAATGATTGGTTAAATAAATCTGTTAACGGTTTTGCCAGCTCACCACTAAGCTCTTTTAATAATTTTGGGTGTATCTCATCAGGCCCCTGTGACTTATTTGTCTTCACCTTAGACAGCAAACTTAGAACATCTTCCTCTGTAAAGATACATGCATCAAACGATTTATTAGTCATTCTTTCTAGTGGAGGTCCTTCTCCTTTTTCTTTTGTAAAAACTGAACAGAAGTATTCATTAAGGCAGTCGGCTAGCCCTTTATTCTCTTCTACATACCTTCCGTCCTTTGTTTTTAATTTAGTTATTCCTTGTTTTAAGATGTAGAAAATGATAGACAAAAGAAAATAATATGATAAATTGGGGAGGATGATGAAAATGAAAAGATAGGAAAAGGAATAGGAGAGATAATGAATATAAAAAAAATAGGAAAAATAATAAAGCATTAAAGAAAATGAAATAGAAGGAAAATATATACATAGAGAAGTATATGAGATTGGTATGTAATGTTGGCTGTTATTTTCTTTAATATGTGTGCATGGATCCCCATTTTGGACTCCCCTTGACTTTAACCGCGGGACCAGTACATTTCGGCAGCAAAGCTGTATAACATTTGTATTACTGTATTATTGCATTATGTTACTAACATGTACCACCACTGCCCTGGTATATTCCTTTTATTTATGTCTACTTTATTATGTTGTTTTTACTGCTGTAGTTTGAAAAAGGCCGTATGTGGCCGAAACGTCACATCTAATATGTACAGCCGCGTTCCTTAATTAAACTCAACAAATCGACTCCATCATTGCTGGAGTTTTTGCTTTCACTGAAAACGGGATGGGAACCCGACTCCTGGCATTTAATCATAGCAGTGTGCCACGAAGTTTATCTTCACCACTAATTACAGTCTATCACAAGCTAAATGATGACCCCACAAATGATGACCGTCACAGATTAGATGTGACGTTTCGGCCACATACGGCCTTTTTCAAACTACAGCAGAAAACAACAAATAAAGTAGACATAAATAAAAGGAATATACTAGGGAAGAATACAGACAAAATAGAGTATTGAACCACTACCATACCCTGAACGCTATTGATAATTCCACTCTCACCTTCCTTACCAATACTAATCCGATGACCCCAGTATTCTACACATTGCCCAAAATACACAAAGATCTATACAGTCCTCCGGGCTGCCCTATAGTTGCCTCCACCAATGTCCTGTCAGCACTATCAATCCTCTTAGAAAAAGTCCTGACCCCCATTAAAGAAACAAGATCCTTTTTACTTGACACTTCCTCTTTTTTGAATATTATTGACAGCTTACCCACGCTGCGGCCCGAAACCATACTGATAACCTGGGACGTCACAAGCCTTTACACGTCCATCCAACACGAAAAGCGCCTAGCTGCAGTCCGTAAACGACTCCTTTCCACCAATATGGAACCCATTACCATACACAATTTACCCTGAATTACAGTTTACTTTCCTCCACGATGTAAATTGCATTAACTTCTTGGACACCATGGTGATAAAAGAACCGACAGGGACTCTCTCCACAGAGTTATACAGAAAACCGACAGATCGCAATAACCTTTTACATTATTCAAGCTTCCATTCACAACATACCAAAAAATCTCTCCCATTGTCCCAGTTTGAACATATACGACGCATAGTCAAATCAGAACCCCGACAACAAAGAATTTCTAAAATGAAAAAAACGATTCTTAGAAAGAGGATATCCACAACGTCTCCTTCAGTCCTCAGAGAAACCTAAAATGTCTAAACCGATTCAGCAAACTGCACGTATCCCCTTTGTGCACACTTGCCATCCGAATATCAATAAGATAGTTAACAGTATCAGAAATCATTGGCCCATTCTACAGAAAGCTTACCCCCAGGTGGCTGAATTTAAAAACCCAATATTGGCCTGTACCCGTCGCCCCAAAAAATCTGCGGGACCTACTAGTCAAAGCCGATATCGGGTCCTCCACAAAGGTCCCTAGACAAACTTTTCTAGGTACACAGAGGACAGGAAAGTACCCGTGCATACATTGTTTACAATGTTCTAATGTCCAAAAGGGCTCACACTTTTACCACCCACAATCGGGGAAAAGCTTTCCAGTTAGAGTTTTTTTCACGCGTGATTCCACCTTTGTGGTGTACCTACTCAAATGTTCCTGCGGGAAAGCATATGTTGGCAAAACAACACAAAAAGTACGTGACCGCATTTGTCAACACAAATCAAGCATCAGACGGAAGAACTTGTTACTACCGGTTCCTTTACATTTTGACCAAGCAGGCCACAATCTCGCACAATTAAAGTATCAGGTCATAGAACATATAGCACCGTATAGAAGAGGGGGCGATCAGATCAAATTATTAAAAATGAGGGAGGCCTATTGGATACATAAACTTGACAGTTTAGAATCCAAGTTGTTAAATAGAGAGTACGAAATACAAGGTCTAATCTAAGCTTTGTTGATCCTTTTCTTCAGTGTTAAATTGTAAAAATTGATGGCTTCTTATGGACGTATAATAATCCTTTTTCTTCCCCCTTTTCTTCCAGATGAACTGACTAATAATCCTGGTGCCCTTTGGAGTATCCTTTTTTCAGTAATTCTCCTCCTTTTCACCACCCTCACTTTTCCCTCCTGTCAATTTGTCACTCCTTCTGTTTTTCATAATTTATCCATACTTTATAAACAATTTTCCTTCTATTTAATTTTCTTTTATGCTTTATTATTTTTCCTATTTTTAAATTTTTTTATATTCATTATCTCTCCTATTCCTTCCTATCTTTTCATTTTCATCATCCTCCCCAATTTATCCAATTAACTATATTATTTTCTTTTTTCTATCATTTTCCACATCTTATTCCATTCATCCTCTCTCATATACCCATTTTATCCTGTTATCTGCCTCCTATCCATCGCTTACTCCGATTCTCCACATAGGAGCGCTCGAGCCTCTGTTTGTTTCAAAACGAGGCTTGACACGCTCCGCTCCTATCTGCGCATGTGCAATGCACGCTGACTGCCGATGTGCTGCTTCAAATAGGTCGCGCTTCCCCACGCTTACCATGCGCAGCTCTCCTTACAGCGCAATTGCATCTTACCTCTAGCACACGTCCTTCCACCTTTCCTCCAGCAGCACCAATTTTGTTCCTTATTGTGGCCCTTTAAGTTCGATCTTTTTGCCATGTAATAAGTGTATATGATTCTACTAATCTTACCACTAGAGGGACCCATGGAACTAAATATACGTTCAGGGGGACGTATTAAATTGCTGACATATCGATCTACCTCCACTAGTTGCCATCATAGAAGCATACTCACAAGCTCCATTAACTTTATATAGTGTACATATTGTATATATTATTATTATATTTAAGTACATGAGATTGGTATGTAATGTTGCATTATGTAAGACATTGGCTGTTATTTTCTTTAACGTGTGGATCCCCATGTGCAGGGATCTCCATTTTGGACTCCTCTTGACTTTAACCGCAGGACCAGTACATTTCGGCAGCAAAGCTGTATAACATTTGTATTACTGTATTATTGCATTATGTTACTAACATGTACCACCACTGCCCTGGTATATTCCTTTTATTTATGTCTACTTTATTTGTTTTTTTCTGCTGTAGTTTGAAAAAAGCCGTATGTGCAGTGGCGACTCTAGGAACAATAATTAGGGGGGGGGGGGGGGGTACATAAGATACCACAGTCAAAAATGGGGGGGCACTAATAATTTTCACCACTTAATCATACTACTGGAAAAAAATAAGTATATATAAATAAGACTACAAAATATGAGCGGTATGCAGGTGGATGCAGGGATAACCCCTACATACAGGGTAAGGCCTCATGCACACGACCGCTGTTTTATTCCGTGTCCGTTGCGCAGTTTTTTGTGATTTTCTGCGGACCCATTGATTTTCAATGGGTCCGTTGAAAACTCGACTAATGCACCGTTTGTCATCCGCGTCCGTGATCTGTGGTTCCAGTCCATCAAAAAAATATAACCTGTCCTATTATTTTCGTGGAAAACGGTTTGCGGACCCATTCAAGTCAATGGGACCTCTAAAAAACGCAGAGGCACACAAGATTGTCATCCGCGTCCGCGTCCGTTTTTTTCCTATCATTTGCATGGCAAACCTGTCTTAGACTTTTTTTTACATTCCTTTATGTCTGGTGGTCCTCCAAAAATCAAGGAAGACACACGGAAACAAAAATGGAAACAGATCACAGAACAACGGAACCCCATTTTGCGGAACGGAACACAACAACGGTCGTGTGCATGAGGCCTAATACAGCGCCAAATGCCTCTTACATCCAGTGACGTCTCTTTGATGTAGATGTTCTCCTTCTTTATCTTCTCCTTTCAGACCTAAAGACTAGACCACCATTTTTCAGCCATTTCTCGTCTCTGCAGTTTGACAAACAAAATCTTAATTTACTACTTTTCCATCATCCTCCCATCTTCTGGACAAATCATCCTACCACCCCCAATACTGTGCCGCTGTGCTCCCCAATACTATACTGCAGAAACAGATAAACCCCCTGATAATAGTAGTACCATGCAGATAGTGTCCTTCAATAATTATTGGCACACAGTGCCCTAAAATAACTGTGCCCAGCAAATAGTGCCCCTGACACTAATAGTGTAAACATAACGTCCCCCAAAAATAATTGTGGTAAGCTGATACTGTGCCAAGGTGCCCCCACAGTAATAGTGCTCTCAAAAGTCCCACCAATAGGAATAATTCTCTGCTAGAGCACACATGGTAGTAATAGTGCTCCTACACTTCCTCTAACATGTCCCCACCGTGCCCCAGAAGTAATAATGCTTCCATAGTGCCCATACTAGTAAGCATGTTCCCCATAGACCCCTAGTAGTAATAAAGCCCATCATAATGCCCCCCAGTAGTAATAATTCTCCTTATAATGTGCTAGTGCAAAAAATACTCCCTTTTAGGCCTCATGCACACGACCGTTGTTGTGTTCCGATTTTTAAGTCTACAGCTCATTTGTAAGGAAGAATACATTGTCCCACTCAATAGAAATTTTTTCACTACAGTAGTTCTTTTTTTTCACTCCATAACATAAGTGGTGGGGCACATGAGTAGGATCTAGACCCCCTATGACAAGCTGTATAAGGGTAGGTTCTGATGCATCCCCTACTTCATACATGGGGTGTAACTCAAGAATCATGTCCCTGAAAAAATGATGCAACAATAGGGTTGTTTCAAATTCTTATCACTGCAAAAGCTTAGCCTTATTAACGTGTTAGTTTTAATAAATATTATTACAAATACTCAAAAATTAAATGAACAAAATACATTCCAAAGCATCATGCAAGAAGCCATATGATTATCCAAGGCAATGAAAGGAAACTGTCCACTACTCACACACACTTACAGGTCAGTGGCCCAGGAGGTAGATCCAGCAGACCCACTGGTGTACACAGACAAAAAGTTTTGATTGAGGCTTAATAGTCAGGATTGATCCCAACAGTATCCAGAAGGCCATTGTGGTTTGGAGGGTAAATTGTTGTTATGTGAACTGATTTTCTGTACACTTACCCTGGTCTTAACCTGCCAGGCTCCACAGACCACGGCTGATACTTGTTCCATCAATGTTAAGTCCTGTAGATCAATAAATGCTCTAGCTCAAAGGCATTTCCTCTTCGGGTTAAACAGAAGATATTGATCATAAAGCAGTTAAAACACCAGGGTACCGGTCTGGGAAACTTGTGCCTTAAATTCTGGCATCCTGCATAGACTGGCATGTGCACATGCCACCCTGGTGTTGCCAGTTTGAATACAGTAGAGCTCCTACAATACTTATTTGCTAGTCAGAAAGCATATACATAACAGGTTTAGATACCAGTTGATAGCACTGTAGTGGATCCTATTCACTGTCCACAGCTGCGGGTCCATCGCTGATGTTGGTGTTCATGTTGCTGGACAGCGCATCTGTGTACTCCATGCTCAGGCACACCGGTATCCCTGAAGCTAGTGAAGGAGCCAAGATAAGTACCTGCTGAGTCATATGCTTGCCATATATGCACCACTTAGGGCGGGTTCACATCAACGTTATGAATTCCGTTATTGCTTTCTCTTCTAACATGGTTAAAACGGAAAATAACGGAATTCGTAAGAAGGAATTAAAAGAGAAAACCTTTCGATGCATTCTGTTATCAACGGGACTTTCTTTTCCGGATCCGTCTGGCTGGTTTCCGTTATTCTTGTCCATAGACTTCTATTATGACGGATCCAAACTTATCCAAACGGAAGGTTTCCGGTTGAAATTCCGCCTTACGAATTCCGTTATTTTCCGTTGTAATCGAAAGCAATAATAGACTTCATAACGTTGATGTGAACCCACCCTTACATGCACCCACGCCCAGCGCTTGTGGTTGCTAGGATAACTTTTCTTTCCATTACTAGGACATACCGCGCTTGCACCCGCCTATGATGGCTGTCTATTGCATACCGTGTTACTGGAATACATGGAAAGGATTAAAATGTTGTCATTTAATACCTGTATAGATCCCTGTAAACCTAAAGTAGCGAGGATACAGATACTATTAGGTGTTTAGTCATCAGTTATGATCTACAATGACTATATAGTCATTGTACTAAGTACTAAGTAGTCTCACTCAACGGATGAAATAAAAGTATGTATAATTCTGCAGTAGCCTCTATATCGGACCTTGCAGTCAACCTCAGCCAATCAAGAGGACAACATAGACACGTCTCATAGGTGATGTATATTTTCTCAAACAGAGAGGCGACATGTATTCTCATTTATTTATTTGATAGTAATAAAGGTTGTAGCTAATGGCAGGAGAAGGGTCGTTTTAGTTAGTGTTGTACGGAGAGCTAGCACGGGACGACAAACACTGTGGGTAATCGGTGCTGTCCATTTCAAAACCAATATTTCTCACAGTTAGGAAGACTTGTTATCCATTGTAATGGACCGTTCAGCACACAACTCCGTTCAGACGATATCCTCCTTTCAATGCACAGGCAGCTACTGCAAGCACCAGTCTGCCGAACTGCAAACTACACGAACACTGGAAACTGCGGAACAGGAAAAGCATACAATCGGCTTACACTCCTGGCAATCAGCATACAATCCAATTCACCCAAGAACGAGATGACACTTCGTTTTGAGGTCAAGCAGAACTCTTTAATGGGTTATTTTTCAGCCTTTTAAGCAGGTCTCCTAGCAAGGGACACTCCCCCTGGGGCCCTTGTAAAAGACTGTGACAGTTTATATTTTAGCCAATCACATGCATTTACAGTATTCAAACCTTCCCAGCAATTGTACACAAAATCCCCTTCCCTCTGTCTGTAACACAATCAACAAAATACAATGAGCATTGTCTGTGACGCAATTAACTAACACACTGAGACGCAATCCACAAAATACAATTACCAAACGTAATGGGCTAACTTAATCACTCACAGACAGAAAACACACATTTTTCCCCCAAACACAGAAAACACCCCAAAACCCCACATATCCCCATAATGTATACATCCATGGATAGCTCTGATCTGGGTGAACAACATATCCAAAAATCACCCAGATCCGAGCAGGGGTTCCCGAATTCCATGGAAGTAACATTTGGCCGGCATGGCTTTCCTGTCCAAAACTGTTCCACAGATTTAAGCTGTGCGGCCGGTCTGTCTTCTCCTTCAAAGTTAGTATGGGCCATAACCCTGGGGCAGGAGGCGGGCAAACAGCCCCCTCCAAAACACTGTGGCGAAGTGGCTTTCGCCACATCCATATTAACCAATCCGATACCAGTTCTCAACAACAACCTAATTTGCCGCTATGACTGTATTTTCTTGATCTGAGGGACTATGACTACTGTGAACCTTAAATTGTAAAGAATCGCATCCTTATATCACAAGGGCAGATGACAACAAATGTCTTGAGGAACTGCATGGCCAGAATGATAGACTTCATATTATCGTAACAGAGCCTAACTAACAAGATGAGTCCAAAATAAGTATGAGGATCCACCGAATCACATTTATAACTTCTTTAGAACTTTCTTCTTTTTTTATAACTTTGTTATACAACTAAACATCTCAGATGGGAAAAGCAAGTGAGATTAATTCCCAAATTATTACTCTTTGTCCTTGGAGATGAGAGTTCACGAGATGTTAAATCAGTACACCTCCACTGCACTGAATATATATATATATATATATATATATATATATGTCTCTACTTAGTGTTCAGTTGCTTCAGGTAATACTCAGAGGTATGATTCATTGTTTATTGAGTTGACAGCTGGAAGATCAGAAGGCAGGATTTGCAGAATAAGGTGATCAGAGTCGTCGTCTCTTGCGTTTGATGGATCAACTTGCAGGAGAACAGGCTGAACTGGATGGACAGATGTCTTTTTTTCAGCCTTATAAACTATGTTACTATGCCATATAGCAAACACTCACCAGAGGATCATAACCAAACATAGCATTAGTGTAAGTACCTAATCGCCATAATCATCTTGATCTGGTCATCAATGCCAAGTAAATCTTATTTTTTATTTTTATTTCAGGACATCAATATTCAGGACAAAAATTATGTTTTTACTGGCACCAATGATTTGTAAGGTTGTTGCTTCTTTAAGAGCCTGACTATTGTTTGAGTTTATACGAATCGAATGCCATTTTCTTCTAAACTTAGAGAATTAACAACCTCTAAAAGAAAGAACCTTCTGATGAATCCTTCATGACAGCTCAGGTAAAAAGAAAATTTTTTGTAAAAAATTTTGTTCCATTGATCTGGTTCCAGTATCAGCTTACCAACCAAGATCTTTGACTGCAGTCCAGGAAAAAGATTGTATTACGCGCTAACAAATATGGTGTCTTCTGCACAGCCCCACTAGATGAGTGTATCATCTACTTCTCCGATTACTCGCTATTCTGCCTCAATGCTTTTGCTTACGAGGTGCTTCTCTCATGACATAAATTTAAGGGGTCAAGTCGTGGCATTATAGAAATCAGGCCACTGTAAAAATGTCCCTCATGTTCAGGAATTGCACCAATAAGGGTAGACTTCTCCCCTAAACTTTCAGACAATTCTTTAAAATGAGATTCCTTCTATCTTTTGAAACTTCACTATCTGTACTCACTGGGAGTGCCCTAGAGAAGAAGCAGGACAAGTGTTGTTTTGATACATGGCCTCCATAGTGTTCCTGTTCTTACACAGGTGGTATCCACTGTATATTTGCAAAATAAATAAATGATGGTACAGGGGTACACTGACTTCACAGGCATTAAATAAGGCCCCATGGTAGACAGAGTCCCTGGTTGTAGGACAGTAGTCACGTACCGACATCATATCATAAGGTGGTAAAACACTTCAACTCTGAACAGGGGACACAGGATCACAGCATTTTTTTAAAACCTGGGAAACACCTTTAAGCCTATTTTTTGACACAAACCTTTTTAAAGATGACATTTCATTTTTATTTAAAATGAACACAAATATTTGTAAGAGTCTCTACTGCAATAATTTCATCCAGTTCCCTCAAATTACATCCGAGTAGGAGGTTCACACTCACTGGGCTCCATCATAAAATATCTCCTAATGTACTCACTCTGTCTCCACCAAATGTCTATCACCGATTTCCTGCTTGTACAGATTATAAGAAACTTTTTCAAAATCAATAAATATACGGTAATTTCTTTCACTTTTCACGTGTCCCCTTTATCTCACCACAGTATATGACAATTATGACATTGACCACAAACCTCTCTCCTTCTTAAATTATAAGAAGAGGACATGAAATCATCATCGCTGGTAATCATTGATTGTGGAGCTTAATCATTTCTATTCTGCTTTAGCTTTATCATTTGGGCTCTGCTTTAGCTTTATCATTTGTATATTGTTTTTTGTATATTTAAAAAAAAAAATTCTGGGTGATGGACAATAAGACATATCCTCAGGCTTTTTATATTTTGGCATTTTCAAATGAATCTGAATCGAAACCATTTATTATCATTGGATTTCTTCTGTTATATCTGACTGGGCTCCTTATGAATGGGGCTATTATTATGGCGGTATATCAGAGTGCAGAATTACACACCCCAATGTACCTATTCCTCTCCAATCTCTCTATTCTTGATATTATTTATGCATCAGGCACGGTCCCGAGTCTGCTCCACATGCTAGTGTCTGGAGATTATAAACTTCCGTTCAAACATTGCTTTGCTCAGATGTATATTTATTGGGGTAGTGGTTGTACAGAAGACTGTCTTTTGTTCATTATGGCTTATGACCGCTACGTGGCTATCTGTAGACCCTTACACTATCACCAAATATTCAGTAGGAAACACTGCATCCAACTTGTAGCTTTCATTTGGCTATTTGGATTCTTGGGTTCTTCCCTAGCTACCATCTCAACGTTGACTCTGTCCTTCTGCTACCCATATGAAATGCAACGATACGTCTGTGACGCCAAAACATTCATGGACCTTGCTTGTGGAAGTACAATAATATTTTATACAGTGATTTACATAGAAATGTTGATTTTTGGATTTTGTCCATTTATTAGCAGTTCAATGTCTTATATAAAAATTATTACTACCATTGTACAGATTCAGTCTCGTGATGGAAGGAAAAAAGCCTTCTCCACCTGCTCATCTCATCTCATCGTCCTCACCATGTTTTATGGGACTGCATTATTTGTGTACTTGATTGCAATTCCTGAGCACTACAAGAGCGTGGAGATAATTTTAACAGTAATGTACACGGCAGTTACACCCACTGCGAACCCTCTGGTCTATAGTCTACAGAATAAAGATGTAAATCGAGCACTAAAGAGGTTAATATGGGCAAATTATAAACATGACAATTCTGGAGCAGGTAAACGTGATAAATAATATATTAAATGAACTGGATGAATAAAATAAGCCCTGGGCAGCCAAACACCCACATAGGCACCACAACTCTATTAAAGGACATGAAGTGGCATTACCCCATCCTGTGGGCAAACAACGACGGCAGCAAGCTACCGCAAGAATAGTTTCATCTTTCTCTCAGTCTCCCTTTTGGTAACCAGGCCACATCCACGGTGTCTTTCTCATCAATATCAGAATGCGTGGCCAGGAAACAACTTTACAAGCCCAGCAATACGGTGGTGCACAAGCCTATTTCCCACCTGGCCAAGTTGCTGGTGGTGCAGTTGCTGCTCTACCATTTAGTAGAGTCTGCTAAAGCTGATGGCATGTGCTCTGCCTCTTACCTGCTTAGCTGCCATTATTTATCCCAAAAAGCCATCCTTTACTTGTACTCTCAGGTGGCAGAGAATGTGGGCTGCTCCTTGCGATTTTCACTATGCAGCAAGGTGCATGCCACAGTGGACACCTGGAGCAGCTGTTATGGGCAAAGTTAGTATATATGTGTCACAATCTACTTGGTCAATGTTTTTTGTGGCAGTGGTGAAGCAGCACCCGAAAAAAGCCAAGTCCTTTTGATCCCCCTCAATTGTGTTGCCTGGCTCCTGCACCAGGCACTTACTTCCACCTCCTCTTCCATTAACACGCTCCCGTAAGTCTAAGTCAAGTTTGCCATGCAAATGATAGGGATAAAAAACATAGGGATAAAAAACGGACGCGGACGCGGGTGACAATCTTGTGTGCCTCTGCGTTTTTTCATGGTCCCATTGACTTGAATGGGTCCGCAAACCGTTTTTCGTGAAAAAAATAGGACAGGTTATATTTTTTGGACGGACTGGAACCACGGATCATGGACGCGGATGACAAACGGTGCATTAGCCGAGTTTCAATGGGTCCGCAGAAAATCACGAAAAACGGAACAACGGACACGGAATAAAACAACGGTTGTGTGCATGAGGCCTTAATGCCCCCTGTTGAGCTAATGTCCCCATAGTGCCCCCATAATGTGCCAGTATAAAATACCACTATATAGTACCCCCAAGTAAATGCCCCCATAGTGCTCCTGTCCCCCCTTCTTCCTAGTGCCCCCCATAATGTACCAGTATAAAAAATGCCCCATATATAGTGCCCCAGTAGATGCCCTCATTGTCCCCCATAATTTGCAAGTATAAAATATCCCTTCTTAGTGCCCCCCATAGATGAGCCCATAGTCCTCCTCTCCCCCCTTCCCCCATATAAAATGTCCCTTTGTGGCCTCAGTAGATGCCCCCATAGTGCCCCCAATAATGTGCCAGTAAAAAGTGCCACCAATAATGTGCCAGTAAGAAGTGCCCCCACTGTGCCTCCCAATAATGTGCCAGTAAGATGTGCCCCCATAGATGCCCCCAATAATGTGCCAGTAACAAGTGCCCACATAGATGCCCCCCAATCATATGCCAGTACCAAGTGTCCCCATAGATGCCCCCCAATCATGTGCCAGTAACAAGCGCCACCATAGATGCCCCCCAATCATGTGCCAGTAACAAGTGCCCCATAGATGCTCCCCAATCATGTGCCAGTAACAAGTGCCCCCATAGATGCCCCCCAATCATGTGCCATTAACAAGTGCCCCCATAGATGCCCCCCAATCAAGTGCCAGTAACTAGTGCCCCCATAGATGCCCCCCAATCATGTGCCAGTAGAAGTACCATATAAAAAAATGGAAGCGCTCATCTCCCTGTGCCCTGCTGCCGCCCCCCCACGTCACCAGTGGCCAGCGGGGCTCAAGAGGCAGATGCCTTGGGCCCCCCAGGAGCAACTGGGCCTGGGGCAGCTGCCCCTTTTGCCTCGCGTTAAAAAAGGCCATGAACAGATCGCCGCTGTACTAGCCAGCGTTTTAAAGGGGAATCAGTGGGGGGCATGCTGGGGTCAAGGAATAACCTGTTCCCCTGTAGCGACGCCTATGCGTATGTGGACGAAACGTCACATCTGATCTGTACAGCCGCGTTCCTTAATTAAACTCAACAAATCTACTACATCATTGCTGGAGTTTTTGCTTTCACTGAATGATAAAGCTATACAGGAAGGAGAAACTTATTGCAAACATGATTTCCAATTTTATGTGACAATGCTGCCACCTAGTGGCACTAACATACATTTTACCATTAAGTTTTTTCAGGATTCATATATTGACAACCTGTCCTCAGAATAGGTCATCAATATCAGGTTTGTTGGGGTCCAACTCACGTAGGTCTTTGGGGAGAAATGTGACCTCTTCCTAGGCCCTTGAAGTCACAGACTTTGGTCACATTGCCCATCGAATGGGGCTGAGCTGCGATACCAAGCACAGCAACTATACAATGTATGGCACTGTGCTTGGTTATCTGTGAGGAGGCTGCAGCACTGACCATAGAGCCATGCCAGGCCCCTTATCACCACAGGCATATAGGGCAAAATCTGCCTCTATGGTGAAAGTTCACTGCCTAGACATCCAAGAGTTGCCTGGCCAGGTCAAGACATAGAGTACAAACACATACAGTATAACGGTATCTATCTACCTGGCCATATTTATGGTCTAGTATATACTAGACAGCGGTGGAATAGTAAGCAGAGACAGCCACAGCGACTCCATAAAAGAGTCAGCCAAAGTGCCAGTCATAGGGGAACAGTTGACCCTGCACATACATGTGCCACTTTTGCCTTTCTCTGGCAAGAAGTTATCTTGAGAGCCCACTGAGCAAGTGGCAACCATTCTCCTCAGCCAGAAAGAACGAAAGGGTTAGGGATATCCACATAGGCTCATGACAGTAATTTGACATGTTGTGTTTGGCCTCCTGACTGGCACTCAATTGAGTGGGCATAATTACACCGACAATGTCAGCCATAATTGAGCATCTAATATACCCTAATTTACATAGACTTGCCCTGGCGACTTATTTACTGAGCTGAGCATGCATGTGTATTCAAGGTTGGGAGGAATAGCTGGACACCTTTACTTGATTTGTGTTCCAAAATGAGTAATATGCAGTGATAAAAAAAAAAAAGATTGCCCCAAAAGTGTCCATAGCCTTTAATTACCTGAGTGGAAGCTCAGTGTCTGAAAGTGATGGGGTAAATTTGAGTGTGGCACTGTGGCGCTTCAGGCTGGATTATCTCCTGAGGGTGGGAATGTGGGTGGTCGGCTACAGGTTGTGGCAGGTTCTGCAGTTAGGGTGCTGTCAGCCTGATTAAAGAAGCACACAAGGATATTTTTTTCTTTGCAGGACATGCCATTATTAAAGAATAAAATAAAGGCTCTTGTATGTGCCTTGTGTATACCTGTTTTATTTGATGTGTAATTTGTGGGTTGTCTACCTTCTTGAGTCCTTTTCCCCTCACATATGTTTTTTCTAATGAATTCTACATTTCCCATCATGCTTGTATTTTCAGAGACAGAGGGGGAGAGTCTCACCACACTGAAATGCTGTGTGTAATAGCAGCCATTGTGTTACAGTCGTTACCTCTGGCTGTGACCTTCCGTCCTTGCTCGTTCAGCGCTCCTCGCTGAAGTTTCATTTCTGTGTTATTTGTGGTTCTTTATGGGTTAACTCCCCTGTGTTCCTATTAGGAGTTAATCCTCTCTGTCTGCTCCATGGGTGTGGCCTCTCTGCTGCACCCATGGAACCTGTATAGGCTGAGGTTTCCTCAGTTCTGGGTCAGCTCTCATGGTGTGTGTTGTCCTGTCCTGCTCCTTGTTTGTACTCTCTCTCCCATGCTGCTGACCCATGGGATCCGTGTCTGTCTGTCTGTGCTCTGTGGGTTTCCCTACTTGTTCATTGATGTCCTCTTTCCTGTCTTTCTGTTATCTGTTCTGCCAGTTATGTTTTAGTTACTTTGTGTTTATTCATATGTCTGTGTTCTGCAAGCCCTTGCTGCACCTTTCTTTGCAGCAGAGTGGCATGCGCAAGGCCACGCAGTATACCACTGGTGGAGCAAGTCCTTCTCTGCTCATTGTCACTCCTGTTTCCTTGCTATGTATTTCTGCCTGTGTTATTAGTGGCCCTGTTTTGTATTTGCCTGTCTGTTATGTTTGCCTATGTGCCGTCGGTACCTTCTGGTACCTGTTGTCCATTCGTTCCTGCTGTCACTGTCTAGTTCACGCTCCAGAGTGGACCCTGGCAACTTCCTGCGGCAAAGCCTAACCCTACCTTCTGGGGCCCTAGTGAATACCAGGAGTTGCTTAGTCACGCCCCTCTGGAGTATTACTAGACAGTGGCGCAGTGGGGGTTTTCTCCCACTGTGCTGATGGTACATAGAGCTCATGTTTTGTCTGTGCTGCCTTCCTTGGTTTTTGTTTGTGCAATAAACTCTTGTGTGTCTGTACCTGATTTCCATTTGTTTATTGCTTGATGACGCGGTGGTCTCTCCTGGGACCTCCTACTCGTGACACATGGCAGATCAGTGACACAGAGCTGCTGTCCCCTTACACTACCGGGTCTCCATGTTTTCCTATGTGATGCAGTCCTGCCATCTCTCTCTCCCCTGTTAGCTCTTATGTGCAGAAACCTACATCCCATAGAAATACACTGGAGAGTCAGCACACACAGATAGTACAGTCGTGGCCAAAAGTTTTGAGAATGACACAAATATTAGTTTTCACAAAGTTTACTGCTAAACTGCTTTTAGATCTTTGTTTCAGTTGTTTCTGTGATGTAGTGAAATATAATTACATGCACTTCATACGTTTCAAAGGCTTTTATCGATAATTACATGACATTTATGCAAAGAGTCAGTATTTGCAGTGTTGGCCCTTCTTTTTCAGGACCTCTGCAATTCGACTGGGCATGCTCTCAATCAACTTCTGGGCCAATTCCTGACTGATAGCAACCCATTCTTTCATAATCAATTCTTGGAGTTTGTCATAATTAGTGGGTTTTTGTTTGTCCACCCGACTCTTGAGGATTGACCACAAGTTCTCAATGGGATTAAGATCTGGGGAGTTTCCAGGCCATGGACCCAAAATGTCAACGTTTTGGTCCCCGAGTCACTTAGTTATCACTTTTGCCTTATGGCACGGTGCTCCATCGTGCTGGAAAATGCATTGTTCTTCACCAAACTGTTGTTGGATTGTTGGAAGAAGTTGCTGTTTGAGGGTGTCTTGGTACCATTCTTTATTCATGGCTGTGTTTTTGGGCAAAATTGTGAGTGAGCCCACTCCCTTGTATGAAAAGCAACCCCACACATGAATGGTCTCAGGATGCTTTACTGTTGGCATGACACAGGACTGATTGTAGCGCTCACCTTTTCTTCTCCGGACAAGCCTTTTTCCAGATACCCCAAACAATCGGAAAGAGGCTTCATCAGAGAATGGACTTTGCCCCAGTCCTCAGCAGTCCATTCACCATACTTTCTGCAGAAGATCAATCTGTCCCTGGTGTTTTTTTTGGAGAGAAGTGGCTTCTTTGCTGCCCTTCTTGACACCAGGCCATCTTCCAAAAGTCTTCGCCTCACTGTGCGTGCAGATGCGCTCACACCTGCCTGCTGCCATTCCTGAGCAAGCTCTGCACTGGTGGCACTCCGATCCCGCAGCTGAATCCTCTTTAGGAGACGATCCTGGCGCTTGCTGGACTTTGTTGGATGCCCTGAAGCCTTCTTAACAAGAATTGAACCTCTTTCCTTGAAGTTCTTGATGATCCTATAAATTGTTGATTGAGGTGCAATCTTAGTAGCCACAATATCCTTGCCTGTGAAGCCATTTTTATGCAAAGCAATGATGGCTGCACGCGTTTCTTTACAGGTCACCATGGTTAACAATGGAAGAACAATGATTTAAAGCATCACCCTCCTTTTAACATGTCAAGTCTGCCATTTTAACCCAATCAGCCTGACATAATGATCTCCAGCCTTGTGCTCGTCAACATTCTCACCTGAGTTAACAAGACGATTACTGAAATGATCTCAGCAGGTCCTTTAATGACAGCAATGAAATGCAGTGGAAAGTTTTTTTGGGGATTAAGTTAATTTTCATGGCAAAGAAGGACAATGCAATTCATCTGATCACTCTTCATAATATTCTGGAGTATATGCAAATTGCTATTATAAAAACTTAAGCAGCAACTTTTCCAATTTCCAATATTTATCTAATTCTCAAAACTTTTGGCCACGACTGTACAGGCCAGGGGAGGATTGGCCATAGACCTTACAGAGAAATTTCCCGGTGGGCCTTTCTCACAGCCGACCAGTGGAAGTTTTTGGGGATGTATTTTGTGCTGCTGGCAGTATTTTGTAATGGTATGTAGTATTTGGCTCTGTTGGGGTGGTATAATGTGCCACAATATGATATTGCTGGCCCTGCCTTCCATCAATTTGGACCCAACTAAAAAATGGGGCCACCTTAAGTATTTTTTACCAGGGCCACTTTAAGTTCCCAGTCCGCCCCTGGTACAGTCAGTATGATTCGGGGTAGGGGGGCTATATAACTTCAGCTTATCACTGTATACACTTAACTACTATATACAGTCATGGCTGAGAGTTTTGGTGTCCCTGAAATTTTTCCAGAAAATGAAGTATTTCTCCCTGAAAATTATTGTAATTACACTTTTTGTTATACACATGTTTATTTCCTTTGTGTGTATTGGAACAACACAAAAAAAAAGAGAGAAAAAAAAAGCCCAAAATGATATAATTTCATGCAAAACTCAAACAATAGACTGGACAAATTTACTGCTACCCTCAACTTAATATTTCTGATGCACACCCTTTGGAAGAAATAACTGAAATCAGTCACTTCCTATAACCATCAACAAGCTTCTTACACCTCTCAACTGGTATTTTGGACCACTCTTCTTTTGCAAACTGCTCCAGGTCTCTCATATTTGAAGGGCGCCTTCTCCCAACAGCAATTTTAAGATCTCTCCACAGGTGTTCAGTGGGATTTAGATCCGGACTCATTGCTGGCCACTTCAGAACTCTCCAGCACTTTGTTCCCATCCATTACTGAGTGCTTCTTGAAGTGTGTTGGGGGTCATTGTCCTGCTGGAAGGACCTAGGATGCAAAACCAGCTTTCTGACACTGGGCCCTACATTGCGACCCAAAATCCTTTAGTAATCTTCAGATTTCATGATGCCTTGCACACAGTGAAGGCACCCAGTGCCAAAGGCAGCAAAACAACCTCAAAACATCTTTGAACCTACACCATATTTGACTGTAGGTACTGTGTTCCTTTCTTAGTAGGCCTCATTCCGTTTTCAGTATACAGTAGAATGATGTGCTTTACCAAAAAGCTCTATTTTGGTCTCATTTGTCCACAAGACGTTTTCCCGGATTTTGGCTTACTCACGTACATTTTGGCAAACTGCCGTCTAGCTTTTTTATGTCTCTGTGTCAGCAGTGGGGTCCTCTTGGGTCTCCTGCCTTAGCGTTTAATTTCATTTAAATGTGTACGGATAGTTTGTGCTGACACTGATGCCCCCTGAGCCTGCAGGACAGCTTGAATTTCTCTGGAACTTGACTGGGGCTGCTTATCCACCATCCGGACTATCCTGTGTTGCAACCTTTCAGCTATTTTTTTCTTCCGTCCACGTCCAGGGAGATTAGCTACAGTGCCATGGGTTGTAAACTTCTTGATTATGTTGCGCACCGTGGACAAACGACCATCAAGATCTCTGGAGATGGACTTGTAACCTTGAGATTGTAGATATTTTTCGCCAATTTTGGTTTTTACTAGTAAGACCCTTTATATGGTCACTATCTTTTCAACTAACTTGTGATAATTTAATAGCCAGTCTAACCACTGTCAAAAATCCACAATTCCATATTTACCAAATTTACTAGATAGGTCATCAGTATCTGATCGTGGGGGCCCGACACCTGGGACTCCCGCCGATCAGCTGTTTGAGAAGTCACTGGTGCACGCAGTAATGCTGCGACCTTCTTGCAGCTTTGCCTAGCCCAGTGATAGGCAAACTGCGGCTCTCCAGCTGTTGCAAAACTACAACTCCCACCATGCCCTGCTGTAGGCTGAAAGCTGTAGGCAGTCTTTGCATGCTGGGAGTTGTAGTTCTGCAACAGCTGGAGAGCCGCAGTTTGCCTATCACTGGCCTAGCCCATATGATGTCACATTCATTGGCCACATGGCCTAGGCGCAGCCAAGATACCAAGCACAGCCGCTATACGGAGCAGAGAGAAGGATGCAGTACTATGGCAAGCGCTGGTGCCTTCACTAACAGCTGATCAGCGAAGCCCCAGGTGTTGGATCCCCACTGATCTGATACTGATAACCTATCCAGATGATAAGTCATCAGATAAAAAATCCCGGAAGACCCCTTTAAATCGTTTATTTATACCATAACAATTATTGGGTGGTTACAATACAAGCCGATCATTTTCATAATATAAATGAATGAATATATTCATTCGGATAAAACTATGGAAAATAAGGCCTAAAATAAAGTTACATCTTTGCTTTAATGTGCACACCTAAAACATGGCCAAAACAGGATTCTTTTCTTCTTCACAGTCTCAAGACATAATAGACATAATAACCTTATATTCCTATGAGGTACGCTAATTAAAAATTGGTCTCTTGCCAAGATATAGCCAAGGTCATGTTATTCGATCAACAGAGACAAATACCTGTATAATTGGAATTTGGCCTCAAGAACGTGTTTTTGACATTTCCTATAATTGAGAGGAAGTTGAACAGTGAAGTTTCGTCTTTATATTCTAAGAAACAAAACTTTACAGCTACATACTAAAATGGAGAACACACTAATATGGCAGGTACCTCCACAATATTTTCTACATTGTAATTCATGTGGCTGTTATTTTCATGACACAAGTATTTCAGGGTCTGATATTGTCTCAGCATGCAGTTAAGGGTATAGGGTATACAAAAAAGGCATCCATTCACCATAGAGTTCCATTGAAAAGAAAAACGTATACGTTTTTTTTTACCGGACTGTGCAGGATACAAGAATGTTGTGTGCTGTGTTTTTGTATCATTTTTTTGGGGGATGTATACATCAGACAGAGGGATAAAACGCGATGTGAACCCACCCTATGAGAACTTAAACTGCTGCCTGTATCTATGAGAAACCAGCAGAAGGTTGAAAGCAAACATTTATCTAAATATTAAGTAGCTGTCTAGTAGTTTTCCAGGTGATGCATTGCCGATATGAGTTGAAAATTAGATGATTTGGTTTTCTAATACACAAAGTACAATAAAGATCTCCATTTAAAGGAGATTTTGATATTGATGGCCTATCCTATCTGGGTCCAACTTCCCGCATCCCAACTGATCAGCTGTTTAAGGATACCACCCTTCCGGTGAACGCTGTGGCTTCTTCCTTGGCCAGTGATGTCACGTTCATCAGTCGCATTGCCCAGGCACAGCTCAGTACCATTCAAGTAAATGGGACTGAGCTGCGATACCAGTGGCAGAAGCTGTGCTTGGTAAGCTGTGAGGACGGCGTGGCATCCTCAAACAGCTGATCGGTGGAGGTGCCTGGCATCAAACCCCCACAAATCTGATACTGATGACCTATCCTGAGGATAGGTAATCAACATTAGGCACCAAGAAAAGCTCTTTAATAGACCAGGGCTGAGGTGGAGTATCATCTCTTATAGAATAGCATCTCAATGGCTTTCCTTATATCCTGGTTTCTCAGACTGTAGATGAGTGGATTGAACAATGGAGTTATGACTGTATACAGAAGATATAGTGCTTTGTTTACTCTGAGTAAGTGTCCTCTTCTAGGAACAACATAAATTATGGTTAATGTTCCATAGTATGTACCTACCGATGTCAGGTGTGAACTACAGGTGGAAAAAGTTTTCTGCTTCCCTGAGGTGGAGGAAATTTTGAGGACTGCTATAAAAATGTTTACATAGGTTACCACAATGAACATAAATGGAATTACAATTATAGGGATAGACAATACAAAGACAATAACTTCAAAAGAAAATGTATCTGAACACGACAGTTTTAGAAGAGGTGTAAGGTCACATATGAAGTGGTCAATAACTTTAGGTCCACAGAAATCTCTGTGAAACAACATAATAGAAGTACAAAGTGTAATTAAAAATCCTGACAACCAAGAGCCACCTACAAGCCTAAGGCAAACATCAAGGTTAATGATGGAAGTATAGTGAAGTGGGTTACAGATGGCCAGATATCGGTCGCAGGACATCAGTGTAAGGATGTAACATTCTGCAACTGTGGATGCTCCGTACAAATAGAACTGTGATATACAGTGTTTCATGGAAATTTTTCCAACATCATACAGTATGTTATGGAGCATGGTAGGAGCAATATTTGTGGTAAATACAATATCACAAAAAGAAAGATGAAGGAGGAAGTAGTACATAGGAGTATGGAGTTGATGGCTTCTGGACACTAAAATAATGATCAGGAAATTTCCAAGCAATGTAGCCATATAAACCATAAAGAAGACTGTGAAGACCAAATGTCTAAGACTGTTAAGTCTTCCAAATCCAACTAGAAAAAAATCCTCTGTTTGGTTCTTCATGATCAACCTTACATGACCAGAAATGTAGAATGCAAGAGAAGATTCATAGAAACCCTATGTGTACATAAGGTTATAAAAGGTATACTATTTTAGAATTTTTCCAAAAAATGTGTTGGCTGATTTTCAAACATGATGAGTAAACGAGTACAAGAAATTATAGGTTTGACTAATCTTCTCTTGGAAAAAATATCCTCTAGAAGCACATTGAAAAATATACAGTTATGGTGTCTTGCAAAGAAAGACCAAATAGCCCCATGTAGAAAGTCTGTGCAGTGAAGAGTTGACAGGAGGAACAGTTTGTGTATTTTAACAACTCAATCAAATACTCCAAAAACAATGGTTTAGATTTGCTAATACTAAGTACAAATGTATATCCCCTTAGCATCTCCCTGCAATGTCATTAAAAAACAAGATACAGTATGATGATATAAAATAATATTTTATTAGGTTAATTATTAGACACAAATATCTCTAATCCATACAAACATTAAAACATAATGAGGATAGAGACTGGTATCATACTCTATCTTTTGTTTGTTTTTGTTTATTTATTATATTTATTTTTATATTTTCATATATAAAAAAAACATCAAACAATATCCCATCTGATTCACTCAGATTAGGAGTTTATACAATCAAATATAGTATACATGTAAAACAAATTCCCCTTTTCTCCTCCCTCTCCCCAAACCCCACTACCCTCGAAACAAGGAAGGCATGGCAAAATAAATCATATTTTACTATATTTACAAAAGATAAATATAATCCAATAATGATCTTGATAAATACATATTTATTTTTATATATTATACACAATATTGCTCTATATATATTACATTTAAATATACTACTATTCACTAATAGACCATCTGTGTGTCTATATACAGTACAGACCAAAAGTTTGGACACACCTTCTCATTCAAAGAGTTTTCTTTATTTTCATGACTATGAAAATTGTAGATTCACACTGAAGGCATCAAAACTATGAATTAACACATGTGTGCAAAGAGTGTGCAAAGCAGTAATCAAAGCAAAAAGGGGCTACTTTGAAGAACCTAGAATATGACATATTTTCAGTTGTTTCACACTTGTTTGTTATGTATATAATTCCACATGTGTTAATTCATAGTTTTGATGCCTTCATAGTCATGAAAATAAAGAAAACTCTTTGAATGAGAAGGTGTGTCCAAACTTTTGGTCTGTACTATATATATATATATATATATATATATATATACAGTGGGGGAAATAATTATTTGACCCCTCACTGATTTTGTAAGTTTGTCCAATGACAAAGAAATGAAAAGTCTCAGAACAGTATCATTTCAATGGTAGGTTTATTGTAACAGTGGCAGATAGCACATCAAAAGGAAAATCGAAAAAATAACTTTAAATAAAAGATAGCAACTGATTTGCATTTCATTGAGTGAAATAAGTATTTGAACCCCTACCAACCATTAAGAGTTCTGGCTCCCACAGAGTGGTTAGACACTTCTACTCAATTAGTCACCCTCATTAAGGACACCTATCTTAACTAGTCACCTGTATAAAAGACACCTGTCCACAGAATCAATCAATCAAGCAGACTCCAAACTCTCCAACATGGGAAAGACCAAAGAGCTGTCCAAGGATGTCAGAGACAAAATTGTAGACCTGCACAAGGCTGGAATGGGCTACAAAACCATTAGCAAGAAGCTGGGAGAGAAGGTGACAACTGTTGGTGCGATTGTTCGAAAATGGAAGGAGCACAAAATGACCATCAATCGACCTCGCTCTGGGGCTCCACGCAAGATCTCACCTCGTGGGGTGTCAATGGTTCTGAGAAAGGTGAAAAAGCATCCTAGAACTACACGGGAGGAGTTAGTTAATGACCTCAAATTAGCAGGGACCACAGTCACCAAGAAAACCATTGGAAACACATTACACCGCAATGGATTAAAATCCTGCAGGGCTCGCAAGGTCCCCCTGCTCAGGAAGGCACATGTGCAGGCCCGTCTGAAGTTTGCCAATGAACACCTGAATGATTCAGAGAGTGACTGGGAGAAGGTGCTGTGGTCTGATGAGACCAAAATAGAGCTCTTTGGCATTAACTCAACTCGCTGTGTTTGGAGGAAGAAAAATGCTGCCTATGACCCCCAAAACACCGTCCCCACCGTCAAGCATGGGGGTGGAAACATTTTGCTTTGGGGGTGTTTTTCTGCTAAGGGCACAGGACAACTTATTCGCATAAACGGGAAAATGGACGGAGCCATGTATCGTGAAATCCTGAGCGACAACCTCCTTCCCTCTGCCAGGAAACTGAAAATGGGTCGTGGATGGGTGTTCCAGCACGACAATGACCCAAAACATACAGCAAAGGCAACAAAGGAGTGGCTCAAGAAGAAGCACATTAAGGTCATGGAGTGGCCTAGTCAGTCTCCGGACCTTAATCCAATCGAAAACCTATGGAGGGAGCTCAAGCTCAGAGTTGCACAGAGACAGCCTCGAAACCTTAGGGATTTAGAGATGATCTGCAAAGAGGAGTGGACCAACATTCCTCCTAAAATGTGCGCAAACTTGGTCATCAATTACAAGAAACGTTTGACCTCTGTGCTTGCAAACAAGGGTTTTTCCACCAAGTATTAAGTCTTTTTTTGTTAGAGGGTTCAAATACTTATTTCACTCAATGAAATGCAAATCAGTTGCTATCTTTTATTTAAAGTTATTTTTTCGATTTTCCTTTTGATGTGCTATCTGCCACTGTTACAATAAACCTACCATTGAAATGATACTGTTCTGAGACTTTGCATTTCTTTGTCATTGGACAAACTTACAAAATCAGTGAGGGGTCAAATAATTATTTCCCCCACTGTATAATCAAACACAATGCAACAGCACTTTGCACAAATACAGTGTATATGAATAAATGAGAGGTTCTTAGCAAATATATTAATCAGATTTTTTTGTGCCCATCCACCACGGACAGGCGACCTCTTTTGGACAGGAAGCTACACTAAATGCTGCATCTTTTGGTGCCAATCAGCCTCCAATGAATTTATTGAAGGCAAGTTCCAGTCTGAGACCACTCTGTATTTTACCTCTCCTGGTGCCAAATGGCCTCCAATGAAATACAGGGAGAGCAGGCTTTAGCTTTATGCTACACTAATTAAAATCAAACTGTGAAAAAGATGCCACACCTCTAAATGCATACTTCAAAAGCAAAAGACAAACAGCACTCTGCAAGCACACAATATATGATATATTGCTATACTCACTATATAAATAAATGAGAGGTTCTTATCAAATATATTTTGATCAAAATGATTTGTGCCCATCCACCAGGAACCTATGGTAAATGCTACCTTTTTTGGTGCCAACCCACCTTAATATGAATTTAAGGAAGGCAAGTTCTACATATACTGTGTGCACAATCATTAGAAAATTGAGTCTTTTGACCATATCATTTTTATGCATATTTTCCAACTCCAAGATGTATAAACATGAATGTTTGTTGGATTCAGGTGATGTGCATTTGTGTGATGAGGAAGGGTGTGGGCAATGGAGATCAAGACCCTATATCAATTTGTGGATAATTATTAGGCAACTTGTTTTCCTCAGGCAAAATGGGTAAAAAATAAAACAACTGATTTAACTGACGCTGAAAAGTCAAGAATTGTTATAGGTTTATCAGAGGGATGCAACACTCTGGAAATTGGTAAGATATTGGGGCGTGATCACAGAATCATCAAACATTTTGTTGCAAATAGTCAACAGGGCCGCAAGAAACGTGTTGAGAAAAAAAGACGCAAATTAACTGGCAAAGATTTTAGAAGAATCAAACGTGAAGCAAACGTGCTGTCATATTCCAGAACTGCAACCTCCCTGGGCTGCCCAGAAGTACAAGGTGTTCAGTGCTCAGAGACATGGCCAAGGTAAGGAAGCCTAAAACCCAACCACCACTGAACAAGACATATAAGTTTTAGGCTGCCAGCACACGACCGTATGTGTTTTGCAGTCTGCAAATTGTGGATCCGCAAAAAAAAGGATGACGTTACATATGGCTGTTTCTTTTGCGGATCCGTTTTTTTGCAGATCCATTGTAATAATGCCTATCCTTGTCCGCAAACTAGAAGAAAATAGGACATGCACTATTTTTTTGCGGGGCAATGGAACGGACATACTGATGCGGACCGCACACAGTGTGCTGTCCGCGTTTTTTGCGGACCCATTGAAATGAATGGGTCTGCATCCTATCCGCAAAAAAAAGGAATGGACATGGAAACAAAATACGTTTCTGTGCATGTAGCCTTAAGAAAACACTTTCTTCAAGCAGTGGTACAGGAAAAAGTCTGCATCTTTTAAAGAACAGTACACCTCTCTGAACAGTGTCTGGGAGGCTATGGTTGCTGCTTCACAAAAAGGTGATCGTCAACGGATTAAGAAACTGGCAGACTCCATGGATGGAAGGCTTTTGACTGTTAATGAAAAGAAGGGGGGCTATATTGGTCACAGATTTTTTTAGGAAATGTCAGAAATGTTTATTTGTAAATTTTATGTTGTTTGTTTATTATTTTCACCAGTGGCATACACACAATCCATGGGGCCCCGGTGCGAAACTGATCCATGGGGCCCCCTCCCCGTCGACGCCCCCCCAACCCGCTGCCACCCCCCGCCGCGCGCGTGTGTATGTATGTGTGTGTGTACATATATATATATATTCACTCACCTAAAGAATTATTAGGAACACCTGTTCTATTTCTCATTGATGCAATTATCTAGTCAACCAATCACATGGCAGTTGCTTCAATGCATTTAGGGTTGTGGTCCTTGTCAAGACAATCTCCTGAACTCCAAACTGAATGTCAGAATGGGAAAGAAAGGTGATTTAAGCAATTTTGAGAGTGGCATGGTTGTTGGTGCCAGACGGGCCAGTCTGAGTATTTCACAATCTGCTCAGTTACTGGGATTTTCACGCACAACCATTTCTAGGGTTTACAAAGAATGGTGTGAAAAGGGAAAAACATCCAGTATGCGGCAGTCCTGTGGGCAAAAATGCCTTGTGGATGCTAGAGGTCAGAGGAGAATGTCCGACTGATACAAGCTGATAGAAGAACAACGTTGACTGAAATAACCACTCGTTACAACCGAGGTATGCAGCAAAGCATTTGTGAAGCCACAACACGCACAACATTGAGGCGGATGGGCTACAACAGCAGAAGACCCCACCGGGTACCACTCATCTCCACTACAAATAGGAAAAAGAGGCTACAATTTGCACGAGCTCACCAAAATTGGACTGTTGAAGACTGGAAAAATGTTGCCTGGTCTGATGAGTCTCGATTTCTGTTGAGACATTCAAATGGTAGAGTCCGAATTTGGCGTAAACAGAATGAGAATATGTATCCATCCTCTGATGGCTACTTCCAGCAGGATAATGCACCATGTCACAAAGCTCGAATCATTTCAAATTGGTTTCTTGAACATGACAATGAGTTCACTGTACTAAAATGGCCCCCACAGTCACCAGATCTCAACCCAATAGAGCATCTTTGGGATGTGGTGGAACGGGAGCTTCGTGCCCTGGATGTGCATCCCTCAAATCTCCATCAACTGCAAGATGCTATCCTATCAATATGGGCCAACATTTCTAAAGAGTGCTATCAGCACCTTGTTGAATCAATGCCACGTAGAATTAAGGCAGTTCTGAAGGCAAAAGGGGGTCCAACACCGTATTAGTATGGTGTTCCTAATAATTCTTTAGGTTAGTGTATATTATATACTGTATATTACTATATACAAGAGGATGATATTCGGTATAACATCTTCTTGTATATAGTGATATAGTGGACCACGCTGATTATATAACCTAGGTGTCTCCTTATATGATTATATATGTACAGCTGGTATAAGTTATACATCTTAATATACCAGAAGATGTATAATTTATACCAGGCCAGCTCACATATAATAATATACAGAACATACCAAGGTCAGATAGTAACTCTTACCTGAGCTTGCTCTGGCTGAAAGCTGCTGAATCGACCTGCTGAAAGTCTGTGGCAACTGGCAAGGCTGATTGCTGGAGGCTGTCTGGGCTCAGTGTGGGCTCTGGCTGGATGAATGAGTGCTGCTCCTGGGCCTGGCTCAGGCTGGCATAGAGAGAGAACGAGGAGAGGTGGGGTGAGTGACTGTAGTATAGAGTCAGACTACTGGGCAAGTGGGCAGTGGCAGACTAGCAGTGGCTCCCGCGCTCCTCTGTTCTCAACTTCCTGCCGGACCTGCAGCGCTGATAACATTGTGACGTCACGTAAGCACGCGCAACTGCGACCCCTGTATGTACGCCCCAACTACAACTTCCAGCATCACCAGACAGCAGCATGCCTAAATTTGTATTTCCACCAGGTCTAGAGAGCCACAGGCTGAAGACTAATGCAAGAACAAGAAGGTATACCCCAATGTGCACAGTCTGTTCATCCCTTTATAAGCAGATGTAGCAGAGCAGAGTTAACAAATGGCCTCAACCATAACTATGTACTTTTACCCAGAACTGCAGGTGTCAGCATCAGGTACCAGCAATGCATTTCTCACATAAAACCAGCTCTGCTACATTATGTAGCAGAGCTGGTTTTGTTATGCATTTCTTTTGCCATCATATGGTAAAATACTTCATTGGCCTATCAATGGCTTTATAACTAACTCTGCTATATTTCTGTAGCCTGCAACCTCTGACTGCCCAGTTGGGCTGAAATTACTACACCCAACATGTTCTGGCAGTGATAGTAAATGGATATTGGTGCAATTCTGAGCTACTAGTCTATATAATACATATGTAGGCTACATTCCGGCGATGGAACTGCTTGCCGGATCACTCTGCCACAAGTGTCAAAGTAGCCTTACTTTCATAAATACCATATTTTTCGGACTATGCACTTTCCCCCCCACCTAAAAGTGAGAAAAAAGTGTCAGTGTGCCATTATAGAAGTGGTCATCAGCATGCGGGAGGCATGGGGAGGTGTGGGCAGTGCTGAGCTGGCTGTACTCACCTTTCCTGGTCCCGCTGTGCACTGTGTCTTGACCAAGTACAGCGTCAGGACATAGTGCATGTAGGCGCCCACTATGACCTGACTCTGTGCGCCGTCACTGTCACAGTACACAGTGGGACCCAGAAGAAGTCATGCAGTGAGTTCTGGATCTGCAGCGCTGACCGGAGTAAACAAGGTAAGTTTATTTATTATTTTTTGTAATGTCTGATCTGAGGCTGATGGAGGTTAGGGGGGGTCTGATCTAAGGCTGATGGAGGTTGGGAATCTGCTCTGAGGTCTGATGGAAAATATTTTTATTCTTATTTTTCTCCTCTTAATCCTAGGTGTGTCTTATGGTGCGGTGAGTCTAATAGTCTGAAAAATACGATATTCAGGTTTGAGGTTTAGGCCCAATTTACATGACAATGGGGCACCCATGCTCGTGTTGTGGACATCAGACACACGGGCACCAGCCATGTGCACTCCGCATCGCGATGGCCTCAGAGCCAGATCTCAACATCATGGAAAAGACAGAAAGATTTGATTAAGGCTACATCCACAGAACAGCTGTGGTTAGTTCTCCCAGATGTTTGAAACAACCTCCCTGCCAAGTTCTTTAAAAACATTGTGTTCAAGTATACTTAGAAGAAATAATGCTGTGGTCATACAAAATATTTATTTGATTCTTTGATTCTTTTGTTTTTTTCACTTTGTATTTTGTAAATTGATAAAAAAGAAACTATTGACATTTCTATTTTTGAAAGCATTCTTATTTTGAATTATTTTTTTCACTTTTGGACAAGTATTGTATGTAGGTAAAAAAAAACCTTACTTTTTATTGCTGTAACTTAGTATATTGAATATATACATAGACCAGGACCACCTGATGAATTTGTGTAGTTTTTAATAATGTACTTAATAAAGATATGAATTATTAGCTCTAACCAGTTGGCGCCTATTTTCCTCTTTTTCCATTATTTTCCTTTTTTTCGTAGCTTTATACTGCATTTTATTACCTGGTTGTGTTGACCTTCCTAAAAAAGCAAGCTGATACATACCTCAGTCGGTAGCTGGATACCAATATATTCACGTTTGATACAGAGTTCTAAAAAAAGGAGGAATTAAATATTTTGCACCTGCAAGCATTGTGATGTTTCCTTCACATCAAGTTATGATATAAAATGTCCTCCTGATCTTTATCTACCAGGAGTGACAAGTGGAATATATTATTGTACCCATATCATTGGGGAATAAGATGATACAACATTGCCTATTGAGACATAGTAATTATCGCTATAATTGTAGTTTTTACATAAGCTCAGAATTTCCTATTTAGATAAATATAAAGATTATATATTTTTTTTTCTATGAGTTTCATTTTTTTGCACAATATACAGTCAGGTCCATTAATATTGGGACATCGACACAATTCAAATTTTTTTGGTTCTATACACCACCACAATGGATTTGAAATGAAACGAACGAGATGTGCTTTAACTGCAGACTGTCTTTCCTCACTCAGTTGAAGGTGCTCCCAGTGTAGTCCCTTGTGAAGGGAAGCAGTAATTGCTTGCTCTCACATGTCGCGTGCTGTCACAGCCCTTGGTAAATAGCTTTTGACAGGTCCCAGGGGGGCACATTTGGATTCTGCACTTCCTGCAGAAAAACGTCACAGTTCCACAAACAGTGCCCTTCCTGCCATGCTGCTCCTGCTCTATATAGCGTACCTCACAGCAGGGGCGGGCTGGGAGGCAATTGCCCCCCAGGCCGCCCTAAATAAACGGCCGCTGGGCCGCCCGTCTTTAAAAAAAAAGTATTTTATTTTTTATTCTTCAGGGCCGCACCGCCGATCACCACAGGCGGCGCGGCCCTGGATGTAATTGCGGCCGTGCTGTGGGGCAGGGGAGGGAGAGGCGTGTCCCTCCCCTGTTCTTCTGATAGGCCGCAGGCACTAATGCCTGCAGCCTATCAGAGGCCGGCTCAGGCAGCGCGATGACGTCATTATCATCGCCGGGCAGCTCACAGCAGGAATACAGGCCGGCAGAGGCTTGCATCGCTGCTGATGGAGGTAAGTATTAGTGTTTTTTTTTTTTTTCTTCTTTGCGGTGGGCTGGCACTATGGGGGGGGTGGGATCTGGCACTATGGGGGGGATCTGGCACTATGGGGGGGCTTGCACTATAGGGGGGCTTGCACTATAGGGGGAGCTGGCACTATAGGGGGGCTGGCACTATGGGGGGATCTGGCACTATAGGGGGGGCTTGCACTATAGGGGGGCTGGCACTATGGGGGGGATCTGGCACTATGGGGGGATCTGGCACTATGGGGGAGCTAGCACTATGGGGGGGCACTATAGGGGAGCTGGCACTATAGGGGGAGCTGGCACTATAGGGGGGCTGGCACTATGGGGGAGCTGGCACTATGGGGGAGCTGGCACTATAGGGGGGCTGGCACTATGGGGGAGCTAGCACTATGGGCGGGCACTAACAGGGCCGGCCTTTGGGGTGTGCGAGCTGTGCGGCCGCACAGGGCGCCATGGCAACAGGGGCGCCCGGCGGCCGACACAGCTCGCAGTCGGTCTCTACAGGCTACAGCAGCCGGCCGGCCCGACCTGAGCCGAGATTGGGCGCAAAATTGCAGGGGGTGCCAGGTAGCAAACACTAAAATGAGGATCATGGGAGCCTATGGCTCCAGTCCCCTCCGTTCTTCCTCATAGGCTTCAGCGCCTGAAGCCTATGAGGCAGTAGAGCGAGCGTAGTGTCTAGAATGTAGTTGATCCTAGGAGGTATGATGTCAGGGGAAGAGGCGGAGTCTCATCATCCAGGGGGCGGGACCTAAAGATGTGCAGGAGATTCTACAGAGCAGGAGCAAAGTCTGCAGGTAAGTATGTGGAGGAGAATAGTGACTGTTATTTTTACTTGGGGGGCTTTTTGCAGGGGCTGAAGGGAGAAGGAATCATCTTTGTACTGGAGACTGTATGTTAGAGGGGTCTGAAGAGAGGGTAGTTGGGGTGATATTATTTACATGGGATTGTATGCTGGAGAGGCTGAAGGCAAGGGGGTGATATTATTTTACATAGGGCTGTATGCTGGAGGGTCTGAGGCAGGGAAGTGATGTGTCTTACATGGGACTGTATGCTGGAGGGGCGTTGTATCTTACATGGGACTGTATGCTGGAGGAGCTGAAGGCAGGGGGAGTGATATATTTTACATTGGACTGTATGCTGGAGGGGCTTAAGGCAGGGGGAGTGATGTATTTTACATAGGACTGTATGCTGGAGGGGCTGAAGGCAGGATGAGTGATGCATTTTACATGGGACTGTGCAAGAAGGACTGGAAGGCAGGGGTGTGATGTATCTTACATGGGACTGTATGCTGGAGGGGCTGAAGGCAGGCGGCAAAGAGAGGGAGTGTGATATTATTTACATACTACTGTATGTTGGAGGGGCTGAAGGCGGGGAGTGATGTATTTTACATGAGACTGTATGCTGGAGGGGCTGAAGGCAGGAGAGTGATGTACCTTACTTGGGACTGTATGCTGAAGGGGCTTAAGGCAGGAGAGTGATCTACCTTACATGGGACTGTATGCTGGAGGAGCTGAAGGCAGGGAAGTAATGTGTCTTACATGGGACTGTATGCTAGAGGGGCTGAAGGCAGGGGGAAGGTTGTATCTTACATGGGACTGTATGCTGGAGGGGCTGAGGGGGGGGGGGCATAATTATTACTATAATACTACAGAGGGGGCCATTATAATATTAATAATAATAATACAGAGGAGGAAATAATAATAATAATAATAATAATAATAATAATAATAATAATATAGAGGGGCCAGTATATATTATAATTATACAGAGGGCATTATAGTTATGGGCACTACGGGGGAGGGGAGGTCTGTTATCTGAGGATGATAGTAAAGTGAGAAATCCCCAAAATTTTCTGTGAAACTCTACAGAGATGAGACGCGGCTGAAAGAAGTTATCATGACGGTCCTATCTCCGAATGAAGATGCTGAGAAAAGTCTACATCACAGGAGATGTCACTGGATGTAACAGGTATGGTACGGTACTCTTTTTTTTTTTTTACCAAATATCTTTCTTTAAATGGGGCCTGGGGGCAGGGGACTGGATAAGGATAAGGGTGACAGACACTGGGTATGATTAAGGGGGCAGAGGACTGGATAAGGTGGGTGACACCGTGACAGTCACTGGGTATGATTAAGGGGGGCAGCGGACTGGGTAAGGGTGACACTGGGTATGAATAAGAAGGGCAGGGGACTGGGTAAAGGTGACAGGGTATGATTAAGGGGGGCAGGGGACTGGCTATGGGTGACACTGTGTATGATTAAGGCCCTTAATCATACCCAGTGTCACCCAGAGCCAGTCCACTGCCCCTCTTACTCATAGAAACATACATTGGACTGTATGCTGGAGGGGCTTAAGGCAGGGGGAGTGTCCTGGAGGGGCTTAAGGCAGGGGGAGTGTCCTGTCACCCTTACCCAGTCCCCTGCCCCCCTTAATCATACCCTGTCACCTTTACACAGTCCCCTGCCCTTCTTAATCACACCCAGTGTCACCTTTGCCCAGTCTCCTGCCCCCTTAATTAGACCCTGCCCCCCTTAATCATACCCAGTGTCACCCATAGCCAGTCCCCTGCCCCCCTTAATCATACCCTTTCACCTTTACCCAGTCCCCTGCCCCCCTTAATCATACCCAGTGTCAACTAAAGCCAGTCCCCTGCCCCTTTGTCATACCCAGTGTCACCCTTATCCAGTGCCCTTCCCCCTTAATCATACCCAGTGTCTGTGACCCTTAATTTAAGGGGGGCAGGGTCTAATTAAGGGGGCAGGGGACTGGGTAAGGGTGACACTGGGTATGATTAAGAAGGGAAGGGAACTGGGTAAAGGTGACAGGTTATGATTAAGGGGGCAGGGGACTGGGCAAAGGTGACAGGGTATGATTAAGGGGGGCAGGAGACTGGCTATGGGTGACACTGGGTATGATTGTACTTGTTTGCACTTGCACTTAAATTATCTGTAATTAAAGAAAACTGTTTGTTACAAAGATTGTTTATCTCTTTGTGTATGTTTAGGTGAACGGGGGGGGGGGGGGGGGGGGGGCACGAGATTAGCTCGCACAGGGTGCCTGAATACCTAAGGCCAGCCCTGGGCACTATGGGGGGGGGGGGGGGCTGGCACTATGGGGGGGCTGGCACTATGGGGGAGCTGGCACTATAGGGGGGGGGGCTGGCACTATGGGGGAGCTGGCACTATAGGGGGGGCTGGCACCATGGGGGAGCTAGCACTATGGGGGGGGCTTGCACTATAGGGGGGGCTGGCACTATGGGGGGGGCTGGCACTATGGGGGGCTGGCACTATGGGGGAGCTGGCACTATAAGGGGGCTGGCACTATGGGGGAACTGGCACTATAAGGGGGATGGCACTATGGGGGGCTGGCACTATGGGGGGGCTGGCACTATGGGGGGCTGGCACTATGGGGGGGAGCTGTCACTATGGGGGAGCTGGCCCTATGGGGGGGGAGCTGGCACTATGAGGGGAGCTGGCACTATTGGAGGAGCTGGCACTATTGGGGGCATTTCTTACTGGCACATTATGGGGGGGCACCATGGGGGAGAGGAGCACTATGGGGGTATCTGGGGGCTCTAAAGGGGCTTTTTTAAAATTATTGGCACATTTTGAGGGGCACTATAGGGGAGAGCAGCACTATGGGGCATCTGGTGTTACTATAGGGGCATTATTTGGGGGCACTATGGGGAAGTGGGGGCTCTAAAGGGGCCTTTTGTATTGGAACATTATGGGGGGCACTATGGCATTTGGTGGCACTAAGGGGGCATTTTTCACTGGCACATTATGGGAGGCAATATAGGGGAGAGCGGCACTATGGGGCATTATTTGGGGGCACTATGGGGGAGTGGAGCACTATTGGGGCATATGGTGGCACTAAGAAGGGGCATTTTTTTACTGGCACATTGTGGGGGAGAGGAGCACTATAGGGTCATCTGCTGGGGGCACTAAGTGGCATTTTTTTACTGGCATATTATGGGGTACACTATGGGGAAGGGGGAGAGGAGCAGTATTAGGGCATTTACTGGGGCACTATATAGAGGTATTTTATACTGGCATACATTATGGGGACATTAGCTCAACTGCGGGCACTAAGCGGGGGTATTTCATGTACTGTCATATTATAGGGAAAATTAGTACTACTAGGGGGTATTATGGGGAGCTTTACTACTACTGGGGGGCTATGAGGAACATGATTACTAGGGCACTATAGGGGCATTATTACTACTAAGTGTGCTCTGGCAGAGAATTATTTCTATTGGTCGGATTTTGGGGAGCACTGTTACTTTGGGGGCACCCTGGCATAGTATTAGCTTAGCACAATTATTTTTTGGGGACATTATCTTTATACTATTAGTGTCTGGGCGCAGTTATTTTTTAGAGCACTGTGTGCCAATAATTGTTTAAGGGGGCACTATCTGTGTGGTAGTAGTATTTCCAGGGGGACTGTTTCTGCAGTATAGTATTGGGGGTGGCAGGAAACTAATGTGTGTTTCTCAATCTCTGCAGAGACGGGAGATGGCAGAAAAATCATCATGGCGGTCTGGTCTGAATTGAGAAGATGAGGAAAGAGAACATCTACATCAAAGGTGACATCACTGGATGTAAGAGGTATGTGGTGCTATGTAGGAGAGGAGATGCTCCGGCTCCTCCTCCTGCCATTTGCAGAAGGAGGATTCAGAGCTGGGTGAGGACGACGAAAGGGGGCAGCAGGCCACGGGCGGGTGGCAGATGGTGGGGGGAACCACAAGCCTTGAGCATGATCAGGGGAAGGAGGAGAGCGGAGGAGCTTCCTGGTTGTAGCTTGTTATATAAGCAGGCAGTGCAGCCAGGACAGACCCTCCTCTCTCCGTATGATGTGTAGACAGGCCTCAGCTATAGAATGTCAGCTGTACAGTGTGTGTTGGGAGTGGCCTATTATATGTAGGAGGGGCTTTTAATAATGGGCGGGGCTAAAAATGGGCCACTTGACTGGATTTGCCCCCCAGGACTAAGGCTGCTAGCCCTCCCCTGCCTCACAGCTTTCGAAAAGTCCAAAGAGGGACAGTAGCAGTGTTGGCTCCACCACTATCAGGCCCGGTTTCTCCAATTTGACCTAAATAACGTTCACACCTCTTTTGAGCCAGACCTCCTCTATGTCTCAGATGCAAACCTCGCTGTCATCAAATGAGTGTCCTTTGTCCTTAACACCGCAGGTGTTGGCTCTTTTGTGCTGGCCCATACGCTGGTGTTGCCGCTGTTTTGTTTCCCCAATGTACAATTCTTGGCACTCCTCATTGCACTGAACTGCATACACAATATTGCTCTTCTTCTGTTTCTATGTTGGGTCATTTGAGTGAACCAGATGCTGCTTTAGTGTATTAATAGGTTTAAAGTAGAAAGGCATATAATGTTTATATGAAGTTTTTCAGAAACCCCAGTTATATATGGAAGAACAAAGTTCTTCCATCTCTCCTGCATCGCACCTTCACTGGCAATCTTGGCATCCTTTCCTCTTCTTTTCTCAGTTTTAACAAAGGCCCATCTGGATATTTGCAAGTTTTAAAGGCCCCTCTCAGGGGTTTTAATATCTTTGTCTTAGCCTCTGGCTGGTTGAGATCTTCTCTTTCCAGTAGTGTAGGGTTCTGATGACCTTGCATGTTCCGCAGTGCAGTATACACTGCGTGCAGAATTATTAGGCAAATGAGTATTTTGACCACATCATCCTCTTTATGCATGTTGTCTTACTCCAAGCTGTATAGGCTCGAAAGCCTACTACCAATTAAGCATATTAGGTGATGTGCATCTCTGTAATGAGAAGGGGTGTGGTCTAATGACATCAACACCCTATATTAGGTGTGCATAATTATTAGGCAACTTCCTTTCCTTTGGCAAAATGGGTCAAAAGAAGGACTTGACAGGCTCAGAAAAGTCAAAAATAGTGAGATATCTTGCAGAGGGATGCAGCACTCTTAAAATTGCAAAGCTTCTGAAGCGTGATCATCGAGCAATCAAGCGTTTCATTCAAAATAGTCAACAGGGTCGCAAGAAGCGTGTGGAAAAACCAGGGCGCAAAATAACTGCCCATGAACTGAGAAAAGTCAAGCGTGCAGCTGCCAAGATGCCACTTGCCACCAGTTTGGACATATTTCAGAGCTGCAACATCACTGGAGTGCCCAAAAGCACAAGGTGTGCAATACTCAGAGACATGGCCAAGGTAAGAAAGGCTGAAAGACGACCACCACTGAACAAGACACACAAGCTGAAACGTCAAGACTGGGCCAAGAAATATCTCAAGACTGATTTTTCTAAGGTTTTATGGACTGATGAAAGGAGAGTGAGTCTTGATGGGCCAGATGGATGGGCCCGTGGCTGGATTGGTAAAGGGCAGAGAGCTCCAGTCCGACTCAGACGCCAGCAAGGTGGAGGTGGAGTACTGGTTTGGGCTGGTATCATCAAAGATGAGCTTGTGGGGCCTTTTCGGGTTGAGGATGGAGTCAAGCTCAACTCCCAGTCCTACTGACAGTTTCTGGAAGACACCTTCTTCAAGCAGTGGTACAGGAAGAAGTCTGCATCCTTCAAGAAAAACATGATTTTCATGCAGGACAATGCTCCATCACACGCGTCCAAGTACTCCACAGCGTGGCTGGCAAGAAAGGGTATAAAAGAAGAAAATCTAATGACATGGCCTCCTTGTTCACCTGATCTGAACCCCATTGAGAACCTGTGGTCCATCATCAAATGTGAGATTTACAAGGAGGGAAAACAGTACACCTCTCTGAACAGTGTCTGGGAGGCTGTGGTTGCTGCTGCACGCAATGTTGATGGTGAACAGATCAAAACACTGACAGAATCCATGGATGGCAGGCTTTTGAGTGTCCTTGCAAAGAAAGGTGGCTATATTGGTCACTGATTTGTTTTTGTTTTGTTTTTGAATGTCAGAAATGTATATTTGTGAATGTTGAGATGTTATATTGATTTCACTGGTAAAAATAAATAATTGAAATGGATATATATTTGTTTTTTGTTAAGTTGCCTAATAATTATGCACAGTAATAGTCACCTGCACACACAGATATCCCCCTAAAATAGCTAAAACTAAAAACAAACTAAAAACTACTTCCAAAAATATTCAGCTTTGATATTAATGAGTTTTTTGGGTTCATTGAGAACATGGTTGTTGTTCAATAATAAAATTAATCCTCAAAAATACAACTTGCCTAATAATTCTGCACTCCCTGTATATATATATGGTTAATAAGCTACTTCTCAATTAAACACACAAATACAAACTAGGTCAGTGGTGTACAGGTATGGAACTTGAATAATCATTTGAGATGGGCCAACCTTGGGGTGGCACATGCTCTCTTGGTGTCATGATCTCCACTCACTGCACATGTAACTGCAACTGTAAAGGACTAGGCAAATTTTCACTAGTGATAGAGCTCTCCAGCAGAGAACAGCCTGTCAGAGCTCTATGGATCTGCCACAGCTGAGTGTTACCGCATACCCACTAGCCCCTATTGACTATAATAGGATCCGGAGGAGATCCAGCAGCTACCCGATAAATATGCTGGGACGAATCCAGCCGGACAAAAATGTTGCATACCAGTAGACCGATGTAATACATGTGAAATATGTATTGTGGTAAAGTGTACGGTAAAGTCCTGGAAAGGGTGTATATGCCACCCAGGTTCCTTAACTGGGTGAGGTAAGTAAAATCCATAAAGATGGCGCTGGCTTCAGCAAACGTAGTTGCTGGAGCTCTTGTTGTTAAAGTTCAAGGGCTGGATTTTATTTGGACTGGAAGGTAAGTTTGGTAGTGGGACCTCCCCAGTCTGCCCCCCTTCCAGGGCATGTTTTCCCCTAGCCTGAAGGATCCCCAGGTGTAGTCCAGCTGGGATCATTAGTAGGAAATAAAGCCCATCCCAGGCTGTCAGTCTGGGGGGTTTATTCCTGGAAAAGCCTAGGAAGCTGGGTGGCTTGCTGGCTATTGAAGTCTGATTCCCTGAGTGTGACCTGCGCCCAATAGGTGAGCTAGCTCAGAACTTTGTGTTAGTTAGAGCCCATACGAACAGGAGTTTATTTAGTTTTGTTTATGTTTTGGCAGTGCTGGAACCTCACCTCACCCAGTGAGTTAGAACTGGGAATGAATAACCTGTATTTGCTGTGGTGCCTAAAAATAAAGCACAGTTTGGACATTGAAAGGGTGGGCAGATCACAGTGACATGTTGGTGAGGTGGAGCTACTTGCAATTACTTGCTGCGGATGTCAAACCATCTCAGTATCATTTTAAGGGCTCATACACACAACCTTTGGCTGTTTTGCGGTCTGTAAATTGCAGATCCGCAAAACATGGAGATTGGCCATGTGCACTAGGCATTTTGCGGAATGGAACATCCAGCCCCTAATAGAACAGTCCTATCCTTGTGTCACACTTCGGTGTGGGAGTGAAACAACACACCGAGCCTGCGAGGTAAGGAGGGAAATCAGGCCTGAGAACTAGGGAAGGAAAATGGACACCTCCTAGTGAAAACCCTAACCAAAATCCTGACTGACTACCAGTATGAACAGACCCTAAAGGTAGGTGAGTTCATACGCAGGAATACCTAGAATCCTATCAAGCCCTAAAGGACCCTGGTACTAATGGCAGGGACGAGACTACCTGTTTCTCCAAAAGGAAGGACGAACAGGAGTCTCCTTCAGGCTTAATACAAACAATAGGGAAATGCAACATACAGAACCCAAACAAAATACAAAAAGGAAAAGAAAGACTTCGCTTCAAAAGAGCAATGGAAGCACCAGGAGCTCAGCCGAGATCCAACCACAATCTATCCAAAAGGTTCAAATAGAAGCTATAAACCGCACAGCATTGTGGGGGAAGCAACTATAAATAGAGAAGGTTAAATTACCCTAATAGCCACACCTGGGGAAAGAAGGTGTGGCAAACACCAGAAACAACACAGATATCATTTGATCCAAATGGAAAACATGTCAGATCAAACCATGTGTTGCCAGTCTCACTGATCTCCTGCCACATGTCGCGGGAACGTCCGTGACAGTACCCCCCCTTCTATGGGTGACCTCCGGACACCCAGGACCGACCTGTGAAAAGCTTTCACCAAACGACTGGCATTCACATCAGATGCCGGTACCCACATCCTCTCATCTGGTCCATAACCCTTCCAGTGAACAAGATACTGAAAAGATCTACGGAGAACTCGAGAGTCAATTATCTTGGCGATCTGAAATTCCAAACTACGGTCCACCATGACGGGAGTGGGTGGCAAGGAAACCGGCTCCAAAGGTTCAACATATCTCTTCAACAAAGATTTATTATGAATTTTCAGGGCCTGAGGGAGTTCAAGACGAAAAGCTACAGGATTAATAATGGCAGTTATCTTATATGGACCAATAAATCTTGGACCCAACTTCCAAGAAGGTACCTTCAACTTAATGTTTCTTGTGGACAGCCACACAGAATCCCCCACTCTTAGGTACGGACCTTTCATACATTTCCTGTCAGCCACACGTTTATACTTGTTGCCCATACTCATAATTCTCTGTTCCCCACATAATAATTTCTCTCTGCGGAAGAGAGTTTTTAGAGAAAAAGGCACATGGACGCCATTTACCAGGTGAAAATGCTCCTACTGCCACCTCGGACGCGTCCACTTCCACAATGAAAGGTTGTGATACATCTGGCTGCACCAATATAGGGCCGGAAGTGAAGCATTCCTTAATCACAGAAAAAGCTTGCAACGCCGAATCAGACCACACTAAAACATCTGTCCCTTTCTTAGTCATGTCATTTAAGGGTTTTACTACTGTCGAATAGTTCTGAACAAATTTTCGGTAATAGTTGGTGAACCCCAAAAACCGAATGAGAGCCTTCAGATTTTCGGGTCGACCCCAGTCCAATATAGCACAGACTTTCTCTGGATCCATTCGAGAACCTGAAGATTACATCAGGGAGCCCAAAAACTGCACCTCGTGTACAGCAAAAACACACTTCTGTAATTTTGCGTACAATTTATTATCTCTTAGGATCTGTAACACCTGTCTAACACCTGATGTATCTCCACATCTGGAGAATAAATTAAAATGTCATCCAAATACACGACTACAAACCTCCCCACAAGGTGATGAAAAATTTCATTCACAAAATGCTGGAAAACCGCCGGAGCATTGGTCAACCCAAAAGGCATGACCAGGTTCTCAAAGTGCCCCTCAGGAGTATTAAAAGCCGTCTTCCATTCATCCCCTTCCTTGATCCTAACCAGATTATATGCCCCCAGCAGCTACCCGATAAATATGCTGGGACGAATCCAGCCGGACAAAAATGTTGCATACCAGTAGACCGATGTAATACATGTGAAATATGTATTGTGGTAAAGTGTACGGTAAAGTCCTGGAAAGGGTGTATATGCCACCCAGGTTCCTTAACTGGGTGAGGTAAGTAAAATCCATAAAGATGGCGCTGGCTTCAGCAAACGTAGTTGCTGGAGCTCTTGTTGTTAAAGTTCAAGGGCTGGATTTTATTTGGACTGGAAGGTAAGTTTGGTAGTGGGACCTCCCCAGTCTGCCCCCCTTCCAGGGCATGTTTTCCCCTAGCCTGAAGGATCCCCAGGTGTAGTCCAGCTGGGATCATTAGTAGGAAATAAAGCCCATCCCAGGCTGTCAGTCTGGGGGGTTTATTCCTGGAAAAGCCTAGGAAGCTGGGTGGCTTGCTGGCTATTGAAGTCTGATTCCCTGAGTGTGACCTGCGCCCAATAGGTGAGCTAGCTCAGAACTTTGTGTTAGTTAGAGCCCATACGAACAGGAGTTTATTTAGTTTTGTTTATGTTTTGGCAGTGCTGGAACCTCACCTCACCCAGTGAGTTAGAACTGGGAATGAATAACCTGTATTTGCTGTGGTGCCTAAAAATAAAGCACAGTTTGGACATTGAAAGGGTGGGCAGATCACAGTGACATGTTGGTGAGGTGGAGCTACTTGCAATTACTTGCTGCGGATGTCAAACCATCTCAGTATCATTTTAAGGGCTCATACACACAACCTTTGGCTGTTTTGCGGTCTGTAAATTGCAGATCCGCAAAACATGGAGATTGGCCATGTGCACTAGGCATTTTGCGGAATGGAACATCCAGCCCCTAATAGAACAGTCCTATCCTTGTGTCACACTTCGGTGTGGGAGTGAAACAACACACCGAGCCTGCGAGGTAAGGAGGGAAATCAGGCCTGAGAACTAGGGAAGGAAAATGGACACCTCCTAGTGAAAACCCTAACCAAAATCCTGACTGACTACCAGTATGAACAGACCCTAAAGGTAGGTGAGTTCATACGCAGGAATACCTAGAATCCTATCAAGCCCTAAAGGACCCTGGTACTAATGGCAGGGACGAGACTACCTGTTTCTCCAAAAGGAAGGACGAACAGGAGTCTCCTTCAGGCTTAATACAAACAATAGGGAAATGCAACATACAGAACCCAAACAAAATACAAAAAGGAAAAGAAAGACTTCGCTTCAAAAGAGCAATGGAAGCACCAGGAGCTCAGCCGAGATCCAACCACAATCTATCCAAAAGGTTCAAATAGAAGCTATAAACTGCACAGCATTGTGGGGGAAGCAACTATAAATAGAGAAGGTTAAATTACCCTAATAGCCACACCTGGGGAAAGAAGGTGTGGCAAACACCAGAAACAACACAGATATCATTTGATCCAAATGGAAAACATGTCAGATCAAACCACGTGTTGCCAGTCTCACTGATCTCCTGCCACATGTCGCGGGAACGTCCGTGACAGTACCCCCCCTTCTATGGGTGACCTCCGGACACCCAGGACCGACCTGTGAAAAGCTTTCACCAAACGACTGGCATTCACATCAGATGCCGGTACCCACATCCTCTCATCTGGTCCATAACCCTTCCAGTGAACAAGATACTGAAAAGATCTACGGAGAACTCGAGAGTCAATTATCTTGGCGATCTGAAATTCCAAACTACGGTCCACCATGACGGGAGTGGGTGGCAAGGAAACCGGCTCCAAAGGTTCAACATATCTCTTCAACAAAGATTTATTATGAATTTTCAGGGCCTGAGGGAGTTCAAGACGAAAAGCTACAGGATTAATAATGGCAGTTATCTTATATGGACCAATAAATCTTGGACCCAACTTCCAAGAAGGTACCTTCAACTTAATGTTTCTTGTGGACAGCCACACAGAATCCCCCACTCTTAGGTACGGACCTTTCATACATTTCCTGTCAGCCACACGTTTATACTTGCTGCCCATACTCATAACTCTCTGTTCCCCACATAATAATTTCTCTCTGCGGAAGAGAGTTTTTAGAGAAAAAGGCACATGGACGCCATTTACCAGGTGAAAATGCTCCTACTGCCACCTCGGACGCGTCCACTTCCACAATGAAAGGTTGTGATACATCTGGCTGCACCAATATAGGGCCGGAAGTGAAGCATTCCTTAATCACAGAAAAAGCTTGCAACGCCGAATCAGACCACACTAAAACATCTGTCCCTTTCTTAGTCATGTCATTTAAGGGTTTTACTACTGTCGAATAGTTCTGAACAAATTTTCGGTAATAGTTGGTGAACCCCAAAAACCGAATGAGAGCCTTCAGATTTTCGGGTCGACCCCAGTCCAATATAGCACAGACTTTCTCTGGATCCATTCGAGAACCTGAAGATTACATCAGGGAGCCCAAAAACTGCACCTCGTGTACAGCAAAAACACACTTCTGTAATTTTGCGTACAATTTATTATCTCTTAGGATCTGTAACACCTGTCTAACACCTGATGTATCTCCACATCTGGAGAATAAATTAAAATGTCATCCAAATACACGACTACAAACCTCCCCACAAGGTGATGAAAAATTTCATTCACAAAATGCTGGAAAACCGCCGGAGCATTGGTCAACCCAAAAGGCATGACCAGGTTCTCAAAGTGCCCCTCAGGAGTATTAAAAGCCGTCTTCCATTCATCCCCTTTCCTTGATCCTAACCAGATTATATGCCCCCCTTAGGTCCAACTTGGAGAACACCTTGGCACTACAGTTGAGCGAACACCTGGATGTTCGGGTTCGAGAAGTTCGGCCGAACTTCCCGGAAATGTTCGGGTTCGGGATCCGAACCCGACCCGAACTTCGTCCCGAACCCGAACCCCATTGAAATCAATGGGGACCCGAACTTTTGGGCACTAAAAAGGCTGTAAAACAGCCCAGGAAAGAGCTAGAGGGCTGCAAAAGGCAGCAACATGTAGGTAAATCCCCTGCAAACAAATGTGGATAGGGAAATGAATTAAAATAAAAATTAAAAAAATTTAAATTAACCAATATAATTTGGACAGAGGTCCCATAGCAGAGAATCTGGCTTCACGTCAGCAGAGAATCAGTCTCTTCATGCCATAGCAAAGAATCTGGCTTCATGTCAGCAGAGAATCAGTCTCTTCATGCCATAGCAGAGAATCTGGCTTCATGTCAGCGCAGAATCAGTCTTCATGTCATAGCAGAGAATCAGGCTTCACGTCACCCACCACTGGAACAGGCCACTGTCACATATTTAGGCCCCGGCACCCAGGCAGAGGAGAGAGGTCCCGTAACAGAGAATCTGGTCTTATGTCAGCACAGAATCAGTCTTCATGTCATAGCAGAGAATCAGGCTTCACGTCACCCACCACTGGAACAGGCCACTGTCACACATTTAGGCCCCGGCACCCAGGCAGAGGAGAGAGGTCCCGTAACAGAGAATCTGGCCTTATGTCAGCACAGAATCAGTCTTCATGTCATAGCAGAGAATCAGGCATCACGTCACCCACCACTGGAACAGGCCACTGTCACACATTTAGGCCCAGGCACCCAGGCAGAGGAGAGAGGTCCCGTAACAGAGAATCTGGCCTCATGTCAGCACAGAATCAGTCTTCATGTCATAGCAGAGAATCAGGCTTCACGTCACCCACCACTGGAACAGGCCACTGTCACACATTTAGGCCCCGGCACCCAGGCAGAGGAGAGAGGTCCCGTAACAGAGAATCTGGCCTTATGTCAGCACAGAATCTGTCTTCATGTCATAGCAGAGAATCAGGCTTCACGTCACCCACCACTGGAACAGGCCACTGTCACACATTTAGGCCCCGGCACCCAGGCAGAGGAAAGAGGTCCCGTAACAGAGAATCTGGCCTTATGTCAGCACAGAATCTGTCTTCATGTCATAGCAGAGAATCAGGCTTCACGTCACCCACCACTGGAACAGGCCACTGTTGTTGGCTGGTGCAGATGATGCAGAGAATAATCAGACATATATGGATGGCTGTAGTTTACTTGGATTTATTTGTATTGAAGAGACATTCAGCAGAGAGCATGGTGCTCATGTTAGCACAGGAGATATAGAAGAACAACAACCATAGATAACAGGAAAATGCAATAACAGATAGTCAACACATAGAACATTATGATAGAGTATTTGTGTATAGTGACATCTAGTGGTCATACTCAATACTACAAATACACAGGGAAATAAACCAAGCAATGTATAACATAGCATGAAACAATGTTCAGTCTCCAACACCCCTTCTCATTGTGAAGTGCTTAATTAGACAAACCGATTCTTCTTGTAAGATCCATATGTCTCTTTGCAGGCAAAGGCTTAGTAAGGATGTCTGCTAACATTTCCTCAGTGGGACAGTATCGTAGATCCATCTGTCCTTGCTCTTGCAAGTCTCTTAAGAAGTGATATCTCACGTCTATGTGTTTGGTTCTCGGGTTTATCCGCTCTGTCTGTGCGAGTGCTATACATCCTTGATTGTCCTCATAGATTGGCGTGGACTCTTTCTGGTTCTGATCTAGATCTTCCAGCAATTGTCTCAACCAGATTACCTCTTGCCCTGCTTGTGATGCGGCCACATATTCTGCTTCGGTGGAGGACAGTGTCACTGTAGACTGTTTTCTGGTGGTCCAGCTGATCAGGCCGTCTTTAAATAGAAACAGATGTCCACTGGTGGATTTCCGATCACTGGGGTCACCTGCCCAGTCTGCATCCACATATCCAGTCAGACCACTCTTCCCTGTTGATGAAAGTTTCAGTTTAAAGTCTATTGTTCCCTTCAAATAGCGTATGATCCTTTTTGCTGCGTTCCAGTCCATCTGGGTTGGCTGGGATACTTTTCTGCATAAGAATCCCACTGCTGTGGCTATGTCAGCCCTTGCCACTGTAGCAATGTATAGTAACTTCCCCATTGCCCTTCTGAATTGTGAGTCATTTTGCAAGGGGTTAATTGAGTTGTTTAATTCTTTAAGATAATTTGTCTCCATAGGCGAGTTGACTGGTTTGGCATCATTGAGCCCAAAAGTTTCAATTACTTCCTGTATTTTGTGACTCTGGTTAATAAGAAAACTACCATCTTCTTCTCTTTCTATCTGCATGCCTAGGAAGTGTTTGACATCACCTAGATCTTTTGTTTCAAAGTCCATGTTTAAGACCTCCAGCAGTCTGGAACAATCCCCTTCTTGGTCATAACATACTAACAGATCATCTACATAAATGAGTACAAAGATCCACCTACTATTTAGTTTCTTGGTGTATAGGCAGGGATCGGCCTTGCTCCTCTGAAAGGATTCTCTCAAAAGCGCCTCATTAATCTTCATGTTCCATGCTCTGGCTGCTTGCTTGAGCCCGTAGATCCCCTTCTTAAGTTTACACACCTGTTCTGGCTTTTGTGGGTCTACAAAGCCCTCTGGTTGCTCCATGTAGATGTCTTCTGTTAAGTCACTGTGTAGGAAAGCAGTTTTTACATCAAAGTGCTTTACTAGCATTTGTTTTGTAGTTGCAATTGTGAGTAGAGCTCTGATTGTGGTATGTTTGACCACTGGGGCAAATGTCTCATCGTAGTCTTCTCCATATTTTTGGGAGTATCCTTTGGCTACGAGTCTCGCTTTATATCTCTCAACTGTACCATCAGTGTTGTACTTGACCTTGAAAGTCCATTTACAGCCAATTGCCCTATTTTTGGCCGGCAGTTGCGTTAGCACCCAAGCCTGCGTGTCCTATAGTGAGATGATTTCTTCCTCAGCTGCCTTTATCCATCTCTTGGCTTCCCTCTCCGGGAGTTGTGATATGTCTTTCCAACAAGTGGGTTCTCTTACGCAGGATGTTTCTACTTTGTACGAGAGTCTGTTGGGGGGTTTACCTTTGTTTTCCCTCATTGAGCGTCTTGGTTCAGCGTCATTAGCTGGTTCAGTTTGTTCCAGTCTCTTCTGTGACACAGTATCACTCTCGGGGGTTTGTTCCATAGCATGGCTGGCTCCGTTACTTCATTTCTCGGGTCCTCGATAAATGTTACGCTGCTGCTGATTGTCACTTTATCGGTCTTCGGGTCTAGGATTCTGTATCCATTGGTGTTGTCGGCATAACCAACAAAGACACCTTCAATTGCTTGATTTTGGAGCTTGCTGCGCTTTTCTCCCGGAATGTAAGCAAAAGCTTTGCTTCCAAATATCTTGAGGTGTCCTATGCTTGGTTTTCGACTGTACCATAGCTCGTATGGAGTTTTGGTTGTTGCCTTGGAGTGTAATCTGTTTTGTAAGTAGGTGGCCGTTTGTGCTGCTTCTCCCCAATATTTTTCAGGGAGTCCAGAATCAGTCAACATGCATCTGATCATTTCAGTCAGGGATCTGTTTTTCCTCTCTGCTGCCCCGTTCTGCTCTGGAGTATATGGGACAGTCTTTTGATGTTCTATTCCTAGTTCCCTGAGTGTATTCTCTACTTGAAACCCGGTGTACTCCCCACCATTATCACTTCTGAGTACTAATGGTTTTCTGTGAAATTTATTGCTTACTTTGGTAACATAGTCCTTCAGCTTGTCGAATACTTCTGACTTATTCTTCATTAGGTATGTCACTGTAAACCTTGAGTAGTCGTCTATAAAAGTTAATATGTATTTATTTCCTCCTGGGGTGGTTGTTCTCATAGGCCCGCATACATCTGTGTGTATTAGGTCGATCGGTCTTGTTGCTCTGCTTTCACTTGCCTTTGGTGGGGTTACTCTGGTGGCTTTGGCCTTGATGCAGCATTCACACCTTAGCGTGTTTGGGCAGCCTGTTAACTTGAAGCCTTTCGTTAAATCCCGTCTGGCCAGCTCCTGTATGCTGTCAGGGTGCCTGTGGCCCAGACGTCTGTGCCATAAATGAATACAGTTCTTGTGCTTATGTGTGCAGAGCTTTGTTTCTTGCTCAACAACATCAAGTTCATAAAGGTGCTTACCCGCTTTAGCTGTTGCTATCACTCTTTCCCCATCTTGGATAGTGCGTTGGTCACCTTTAAACGTTGTGGTTAGTCCTTTGCTTGCCAGTCGCCTGACTGATATAAGGCCGCCATTGAGTCCGGGAACATACAATACATCCGTCATTGGTATTTTTAACACTTGTCCATCCTCATTTTTACAAGTGACTATTCCATATCCTGTTCCTTCAGCAGTTGTGCAACTCCCGTCTGCAAGATATATGGTTTCTTTCTTGTCTGGATTGAGCTCTACGAAGAATTCTCTATCGTTAGTCATGTGACTTGTTGCTCCAGAATCTATATACCATTTATGGTTGGTGACAGCATCTGTCACTTTAAAAGTTCCGTGCCACGCTGCTTGGTCGTAGTTTTTCATCATGGTTATGAGTGCCTGATTGGGATCTTTTTCCCTCTGCTCATTCCTCCACAATGGACAGTCGCGCTTGAAATGCCCAGCCCTGTTACACCGGAAACATAGTTTGGCCTTCCAGTTTGGCATCTTAGTGTCTGTTGCTTTAAGTGCTGCTCCTGTATCGCTCTCTTGCCTGTGAGAAGTTTGCTCCTTTCTGCGCTTGTATTCATCTGAAAGTCGAGATTTCACTAACTGTAATGTGAGTTCTGCTTCAGATCTTGTCTCTAATGCATTAATCAGAGGGTTGTATGACTCTGGCAGGCTGCATAAAAGTATTGCTGTCACATGGTTATCTTTGATCTCCTCTCCGAGGTCCCTGAGTTGTGCAACAATCTCCAGCACGCTTCTTATATGTTCTTGCATATCCCCTTCTGGAGTCAGTTTTGACTGATACAGCTTCCTTAGTAAATATAACTTGTTGTTTAAGCTAGAGCTCTCATGTAATCTACGAAGTGCATTCCACATACCTCTGGCAGTATCTTCCCCTTTTATGTGGATAAGCTGTTCATCTTCCACAAGTAGGGCTATTGTGGCTCTTGCCTGTCTGTTTTTCTTATCCCACTCCTGGTTGTCTACATCCGGCCTGTCTGTGGTGAGGACATCCCATGTGTCATCTTTGCTCAGCAACATCTCCATCTTGAACTTCCACATTTGGTAGTTGTCACTATTTAGCTTAGTGATCCCCAGTTTAAGATCCCCGCTGCTAGCCATGATTAATGTACCTTGCTCGTATTCCAAGCACCTGGATACCTCAGAGCAGATTTCCTCCGCAGCTTGATCAAAGATGGTGTGCAGATAAAGACTAGGCCTCTGTTCCGACTGTCTGATGATTCACGTTGTCTGGGCCCATAACCTTTGTTGGCTGGTGCAGATGATGCAGAGAATAATCAGACATATATGGATGGCTGTAGTTTACTTGGATTCATTTGTATTGAAGAGACATTCAGCAGAGAGCATGGTGCTCATGTTAGCACAGGAGATATAGAAGAACAACAACCATAGATAACAGGAAAATGCAATAACAGATAGTCAACACATAGAACATTATGATAGAGTATTTCTGTATAGTGACATCTAGTGGTCATACTCAATACTACAAATACACAGGGAAATAAACCAAGCAATGTATAACATAGCATGAAACAATGTTCAGTCTCCAACAACTGTCACACATTTAGGCCCCGGCACCCAGACAGAGGAGAGAGGTCCCGTAACAGAGAATCTGGCCTTATGTCAGCACAGAATCTGTCTTCATGTCATAGCAGAGAATCAGGCTTCACATCACCCACCACTGGAACAGGCCACTGTCACACATTTAGGCCCCGGCACCCAGGCAGAGGAGAGAGGTCCCGTAATAGAGAATCTGGCCTTATGTCAGCGCAGAATCAGTCTTCATGTCATAGCAGAGAATCAGGCTTCACGTCAACCACCACTGGAAGAGGCCACTGTCACACATTTAGGCCCCGGCACCCAGACAGAGGAGAGGTTCATTCAACTTTGGGTTGCCCCGCAATATAATGGTAAAATGAAAATAAAAATAGTATTGAATGAGGAAGTGCCCTGGAGTAGAATAATATATTGTTAAGGGGAGGTAGTTAATATCTAATCTGCACAAGGGATGGACAGGTCCTGTGGGATCCATGCCTGGTTCATTTTTATGAACGTCAGCTTGTCCACATTGGCTGTAGACAGGCGGCTGCGTTTGTCTGTAATGACGCCCCCTGCCGTGCTGAATACACGTTCAGTCAAAACGCTGGCCGCCGGGCAGGCCAGCACCTCCAAGGCATAAAAGGCTAGCTCTGGCCACGTGGACAATTTGGAGACCCAGAAGTTGAATGGGGCCGTACCATCAGTCAGTACGTGGAGGGGTGTGCACAGGTACTGTTCCACCATGTTAGTGAAATGTTGCCTCCTGCTAACACGTTCCGTATCAGGTGGTGGAGCAGTTAGCTGTGGCGTGGTGACAAAACTTTTCCACATCTCTGCCATGCTAACCCTGCCCTCAGAGGAGCTGGCCGTGACACAGCTGCGTTGGCGACCTCTTGCTCCTCCTCTGCCTTCGCCTTGGGCTTCCACTGGTTCCCCTGTGACATTTGGGAATGCTCTCAGTAGCGCGTCTACCAACGTGCGCTTGTACTCGCGCATCTTCCTATCACGCTCCAGTGTAGGAAGTAAGGTGGGCACATTGTCTTTGTACCGGGGATCCAGCAGGGTGGCAACCCAGTAGTCCGCACACGTTAAAATGTGGGCAACTCTGCTGTCGTTGCGCAGGCACTGCAGCATGTAGTCGCTCATGTGTGCCAGGCTGCCCAGAGGTAAGGACAAGCTGTCCTCTGTGGGAGGCGTATCGTCATCGTCCTGTGTTTCCCCCAGCCACGCACCAGTGATGGGCCCGAGCTGCTTTGGGTGCCACCCCACTGTGAACATGCTTCATCCTCATCCTCCTCCACCTCCTCCTCATCCTCATCCTCCTCGTCCTCCAGTAGTGGGCCCTGTCTGGCCACATTTGTACCTGGCCTCTGCTGTTGCAAAAAAACCTCCCTCTGAGTCACTTCGAAGAGACTGGCCTAAAAGTGCTAAAAATGACCGCTCTTCCTCCTCTTCCTCCTGGGCCACCTCCTCTTCCATCATCGCCCTAAATGTTTTCTCAAGGAGACATAGAAGTGGTATTGTAACGCTGATAACGGCGTCATCGCCACTGGCCATGTTGGTGGAGTACTCGAAACAGCGCAACAGGGCACACAGGTCTTGCATGGAGGCCCATTCATTGGTGGTGAAGTGGGTCTGATCCGCAGTGCGACTGACCCGTGCGTGCTGCAGCTGAAACTCCACTATGGCCTGCTGCTGCTCGCACAGTCTGTCCAGCATATGCAAGGTGGAGTTCCACCTGGTGGGCACGTCGCATATGAGGCGGTGAGCTGGAAGGCTGAAGTTACGCTGTAGCGCAGACAGGCGAGCAGCGGCAGGGTGTGAACGCCGGAAGCGCGAACAGACGGCCCGCACTTTATGCAGCAGCTCTGACATGTCGGGGTAGTTGCGAATGAACTTCTGCACCACCAAATTCAGCACATGCGCCAGGCAAGGGATGTGCGTCAAACCGGCTAGTCCCAGAGCTGCAACGAGATTTCGCCCATTATCGCACACCACCAGGCCGGGCTTGAGGCTCACCGGCAGCAACCACTCGTCGGTCTGTTGTTCTATACCCCCCCACAACTCCTGTGCGGTGTGGGGCCTGTCCCCCAAACATATAAGTTTCAGAACGGCCTGCTGACGTTTACCCCGGGCTGTGCTGAAGTTGGTGGTGAAGGTGTGTGGCTGACTGGATGAGCAGGTGGAAGAAGAGGAGGAGGAAGCTGAGTAGGAGGAGGAGGAGACAGGAGGCAAAGAATGTTGCCCTGCGATCCTTGGCGGCGGAAGGACGTGCGCCAAACAGCTCTCCGCCTGGGGCCCAGCCGCCACTACATTTACCCAGTGTGCAGTTAGGGAGATATAGCGTCCCTGGCCGTGCTTACTGGTCCACGTATCTGTGGTTAGGTGGACCTTGTCACAGATGGCGTTGCGCAGTGCACACTTGATTTTATCGGACACTTGTTTGTGCAGGGAAGGCACGGCTCTCTTGGAGAAGTAGTGCCGGCTGGGAACAACATACTGTGGGACAGCAAGCGACATGAGCTGTTTGAAGCTGTGTGTGTCCACCAGCCTAAATGACAGCATTTCATAGGCCAGTAGTTTAGAATAGTGTTGAGCGCGAATATTCGAATTGCGAATTTTTTTCTCGAATATCGCAATTTCGAGATTTCGCGAATATTTAGAATATCGTTCTATATATTCGCGAAATAGAATATTCGTTTTTTTTCTTTTTTTTTTTATTATATTTTTTTCTTTCCCACTTCCCTAAAGTTGTTCTTACCTGTCCTTTGGATTCCTGGCTTCCTGGCTGCTCCAGTCAGTGGCGTTTTCAACTTACTGCTATATTCCATATTAGCTAAATTACAATCTAATCTATATGTGTATTTTACGAAATTTCGCAATAGTCGCAATTGCGATGCGAGTAATATAACACGAAATATTCGCATGAAGATTTCAACTTAGCACTGCTATACTCCATATTCTAGCCTAATATGGAATATAGCTGTGCTAAGTTAGCACTGCTATATTCCATATTAGGCTAGAATATGGAGTATAGCTGTGCTAAGTTGACATCTTCATGCGAATATTTCGTGTTATATTAGTCGCATCGCAATTTCGACTTTTTCAAATGTTCTTAATATTGCTCTAACTTCGTCTTTTAGAAATTTCGTAATATTGCTCTAACTTCGTCTCTTAGAATATTACGAATATTCTAAAAGACGAAGTTAGAGCAATATTACGAAATTTCGTAAAATACACATATAGATTGTAATTTAGCTAATATAGTGCTATAATCCCTTTTTTTTCCTGTAATTTTTTTTGCCTCTTCTGAACTTAAGTTTTGTAAAATATGTACACTATTAAAAATTATTACTATAGCAGTATATTAGCTTAAATACAATCTATGTGTATTTTACGAAATTTCGTAATATTGCTCTAACTTCATCTTTTAGAATATTACGAATATTCTAAAAGACGAAGTTAGAGCAATATTACGAAATTTCGTAAAATACACATATAGATTGTAATTTAGCTAATATAGTGCTATAATCCCTTTTTTTTCCTGTAATTTTTTTTGCCTCTTCTGAACTTAAGTTTTGTAAAATATGTACACTATTAAAAATTATTACTATAGCAGTATATTAGCTTAAATACAATCTATGTGTATTTTACGAAATTTCGTAATATTGCTCTAACTTCATCTTTTAGAATATTACGAATATTCTAAAAGACGAAGTTAGAGCAATATTAAGAACATTTGCAAAAGTCGAAATTGCGATGCGAGTAATATAACACGAAATAGTCGCATGAAGATTTCAACTTAGCACAGCTATATTCCATATTCTAGCCTAATATGGAATATAGCAGTGCTAACTTAGCACAGCTATATTCCATATTAGGCTAGAATATGGAATATAGCAGTGCTAAGTTTAAATCTTCATGCGACTATTTCGTGTTATATTACTCGCATCGCAATTTCGACTTTTGCAAATGTTCTTAATATTGCTCTAACTTCGTCTTTTAGAATATTCGTAATATTCTAAGAGACGAAGTTAGAGCAATATTACGAAATTTCGTAAAATACACATATTAGCCTAGCCATAGTCATTAGCATAGGAACGTTGCCTTATACTATCAAGATAAATTTTCGCAATATGCGAAAAAATAATTTCGCGATAATTGGAATAATTGCGAATATTCGATTTCGACGAATATAACACGAATATTCATGCGAATATTCGCGAAATATCGCGAAACCGAATATGGCACCTCCCGCTCATCACTAGTTTAGAAATGCTGGCATTCAGGGCCAGGGATCGAGGGTGGCTAGGTGGGAATTTACGCTTTCTCTCAAATGTTTGTGAGATGGAGAGCTGAACGCTGCCGTGTGACATGGTTGAGATGCTTGGTGACGCAGGTGGTGGTGTTGGTGGTACATCCCATGTTTGCTGGGCGGCAGGTGCCAACGTTCCTCCAGAGGCGGAGGAAGAGGCCGAGGCGGCGGCAGCAGCAGCAGAAGAGGCCGAGGCGGCAGCAGCAGAAGAGGTAGCAGGGGGAGCCTGAGTGACTTCCTTGTTTTTAAGGTGTTTACTCCACTGCAGTTCATGCTTTGCATGCAGGTGCCTGGTCATGCAGGTTGTGCTAAGGTTCAGAACGTTAATGCCTCACTTCAGGCTCTGATGGCACAGCGTGCAAACCACTCGGGTCTTGTCGTCAGCACATTGTTTGAAGAAGTGCCATGCCAGGGAACTACTTGAAGCTGCCTTTGGGGTGCTCGGTCCCAAATGGCGGCGGTCAGTAGCAGGCGGAGTCTCTTGGCGGCGGGTGTTCTGATTTTCCCCACTGCTCCCTCTTTTGCTATGCTGTTGGCTCGGTCTCACCACTGCCTCTTGGCACGACCTTCATTCCATGTGGGGTCTAGGACCTCATCGTCCCCTGCATCGTCTTCCACCCAGTCTTGATCCCTGACCTCCTGTTCAGTCTGCACACTGCAGAAAGACGCAGCAGTTGGCACCTGTGTTTCGTCATCATCAGAGACGTGCTGAGGTGGTATTCCCATGTCCTCATCATCAGGAAACATAAGTGGTTGTGCGTTAGTGCATTCTATCTCTTCCACCCCTGGGGAAGGGCTAGGTGGATGCCCTTGGGAAACCCTGGCAGCAGAGTCTTCAAACAGCATAAGAGACTGCTGCATAACTTGAGGCTCAGACAGTTTCCCTGATATGCATGGGGGTGATGTGACAGACCGATGGGCTTGGTTTTCATGCGCCATCTGTGCGCTTTCTGCAGAAGACTGGGTGGGAGATAATGTGAACGTGCTGGATCCACTGTCGGCCACCCAATTGACTAATGCCTGTACCTGCTCAGGCCTTACCATCCTTAGAACGGCATTGGGCCCCACCAAATATCACTGTAAATTCTGCTGGCTACTGGGACCTGAGGTAGTTGGTTCACTAGGACGTGTGGCTGTGGCAGAACGGCCACGTCCTCTCCCAGCACCAGAGGGTCCACTAACACCACCACGACCATGTCCACGTCCGCATCCGCGTCCCTTATTAGATGTTTTCCTCATTGTTCCCGTTCACCACAATTTTGAGAATGGCAAATTTGGGAATAGTTTTTTAACCCAGAACAAAAACTGTGCTTTTACGGTCACTACAAATAACTTGACCAGCTAAAACAGTACAGATTTGGTTGAATAGAAATGTGAGGCCTGTTTTTTTTTGCGCTGTGTGACAGGTATAGGTTTAATCACAGAATTAGACTTGTATCTGCACGGTAGTGTCACGGGGTTCCGCATTGCCCGCAGAACTGTTGCTTAGCTTTTGGAATGAGGTTCTGTGTTTGACCTCATTCCCAGGGCGGCTTTACTAGCTGGGTGGCTCCCTGCTCCTAAGTCTGCATTGAGCGCCGAGCTGATCACTCGGTGCTCGACTGGTTGGTCTGTCGGTCATGTGACGCTGGCCACGTCACATGACCCTCACTCCCCACTATAAATACAGGCAGCCTGCTGGCTACAGGTTGCCTGTTAATTTCTAGGTTCCTGGTATTTGTTGGACTGCTGAATGCTTACCTGATCCTGTTCCTTGACCATCCTTTTGCCTGATCCTCCTGTACTGCGCATCCGTCCTGGTATTGTGACCTCGGCTCCCACCTGACTACTCTCTTAGGACTCCTCTTGTACTTCTCTGCTCTCCTGGTATTTATGACCCCGGCTTCTCCTGACAATTCTCTGCTTGCTCCATTTGTACTTTGCAGCTTTCCTGGTATTGACTCGGTCCGTTCACGTCCTGTTGTTTGTCTGTCTGTCATCCCTGCACTTACTCCAAGTTAGGGATTGCCGTCCAGTTGTCCCCTGTCATTAGGACTCGTGAGGCAAGTAGGCAGGGCCAGGGGTAAGGGTGGAGCGCAGTGGTCACTTCCCTCCCCCCTGTGTGTGTGTGTGTACGCGACCGTTACAGATTAACAGGCCCAATAACCACTGTATTATGAATCCTCTGGTGACCCTGACTGACTATGTCTCTAATCTGACGCAGATGGTGCAGGAGTTAGGGGAAAAACTCAGCTCTTTTGAGTTAGGGCAAGGCTCTTCCACTCCTCAGGCCTCCAGTCCGCATTTTGAGCCCCAGATTAAGCTCCCAGAAACCTTTTCTGGAGACCGGAAGAAGTTTCTCTCTTTTAAGGAGAGTTGTAAACTTTACTTCCGTTTGCGCCCCGTGTCCTCTGGCCCCGAGAGTCAACACGTGGGCATTATCATTTCCCGATTACAGGGTGATCCCCAGGACTGGGCATTCTCTTTACCTGCTGGCGCCAGTTGTTTATATTCTGTGGAGGGGTTCTTTCAGGCCCTAGGTACCCTCTATGATGAACCAGACAGGGCTCTAGTAGCCGAGACGGCTCTAAAGGCACTGGTTCAGGGCAATTTACCAGCGGAGGATTATTGCACCCAATTCAGAAGGTGGTGTGTCCCCTCAGGATGGAACGAACCAGCCCTGAAGAGTCAGTTCAGGTCAGGTCTGTCTGATAAATTAAAGGATCTTCTGGTCAGTTATCAACTTCCAGAGACCTTAGAGGAGATGATGACCCTTGTTGTCCGACTTGACCGACGGGTTAGAGAGAGACGACAGGAACAACAGTTCTCTTCCCAGATGGTGGTCCAGCCAGAGGCCTATCCCAGAGACAATGCTGAGGTCTCCACCGAGGAACCCATGCAGGTTGGCATGACCCGAGGGAATCTTCGCCGCAGACGTGGAGAATGCTTTTACTGTGGAGATTCTGACCATTGGATCAACCAGTGTCCTAAGAAGGTCCTCTCTGTCAAGTCTCCTAAGGCAAGGCAACCTAAAGACCAGGTACACCCTGAATTTTCTAAATGTAAGCTTTCGGTACCCATTACGATTTCTCTGGGAGTAGATAAATGGGCGGGTAAGGCCTTCATTGATTCTGGCTCAGCGGCTAGCTTTATTGACTCTGAGTATGCTGTTAGATTGGGTATTCCTATGTTTGCCTTACCAACTCCTATCCATGTCATGGCTATTGATGCTACTCCTCTTATTGGTGGTACAGTGAGCTTATGTACCTCGGAGATTTCTCTAACCGTGGGTGTGTGCCACTCAGAGAGATGTTCGCTTCTAGTCCTGGAGAACCTACCTGCTGAGGTGGTACTAGGGTTGCCTTGGCTCCGACTACATAACCCCACTATAGATTGGTCCAATGGGGAGTTAGTGAGATGGGGGCCTAAGTGTGACTCGTGCCTGTCTGTGGTACAGGCTGGGGTCTCAGTAAAGTCTGATACTTTACCCTCTGTTGTTAGAGAATATTCTGATGTATTCTCATCACCAACCCCAGAGGTTCTACCCCCCCATAGACCTTATGATTGTACCATAGAGCTAGTAGAGGGGGCCAAGTTTCCTAAAGGATGAATTTATAATCTTTCTATGCCCGAACGCAAGGCCATGGAAGATTATATTAAGGAGAGCCTTGGTAAAGGGCATATTAGACCTTCTGTCTCTCCTATGGGGGCGGGGTTTTTCTTCGTTAAGAAAAAAGATGGTGGTCTTAGGCCATGTATCGATTACCGGAGATTAAATAAAATCACTGTCCAGAATAGATACTCCCTCCCATTGATTCCGGATTTATTTAACCAGGTCCTGGGGGCAACCTGGTTTTCCAAAATTGACCTGAAAGGGGCATACAATCTAATCCGAATCAAGGAGGGAGACGAATGGAAGACGGCGTTCAATACTCCGGTAGGACACTTTGAATATCAGGTGATGCCTTTTGGACTCAGCAATGCCCCAGCTGTGTTCCAAAACTTCATGAATGACATTCTTAGGGAATTCTTAGGTAAATTTGTTATTGTCTATCTTGACGACATTTTGATATTCTCTCCTGACTTCGAATCCCATGTGTCTCATGTTAGACAAGTATTAGAGGTGTTGAGGGAGAATCAGCTATCCGCTAAACAAGAGAAATGTGTCTTTGGTGTGCAGGAGATTCTGTTTCTAGGGCATGTTCTGACTCCTCACGCCTTCAAGATGGATCCTGGTAAGGTACTAGCAATTAAGGAATGGGTAAGACCTTCATCCTTAAAGGCCTTACAACGGTTCTTAGGTTTCGCCAATTACTATCGTAAATTTATTATGAATTTTTCCGTAATTGCTAAACTGTTGACCGACCTTACTAAGAAAGGGGCGGATTTGGAGAATTGGTCTACTGAGGCCATTTCTTCATTTGAAAAATAAAAAAAGGCATTCAGTAGCGCTCCCATTCTGATCCAGCCTGATCAGGAGAAACCTTTTATTGTGGAGGTGAATGCGTCCGAGGACGGCGCAGGAGCAGTCCTTTCACAAGGTCCTGCCAGCCTCACTAATTTGAGACCATGTGCCTTCTTCTCTAGGAAATTCTCTCCCACGGAGAGAAACTACGACATAGGGAATAGGGAGCTGCTGGCCATTAAATGGGCATTTTAGGAGTGGAGGCATTTTCTGGAGGGGGCAAGGCATTGTGTAACTGTTGTCACTGACCATAAAAACCTTATGTTTCTCGAGTCTGCTAAGAGGTTGAATCCCCGTCAAGCCAGATGGGCTCTGTTTTTTACTCGTTTTGATTTTTCCCTCACGTTCAGGCCGGGAAGTAAAAATGTGAAGGCGGACGCATTATCTCGGAGCTTCCAGGCTTTTCAACCTACTGAGGTACCACCTGAATCCATCCTACCAGCAAAAATCTTCTTAGCAGCTCTTACCCAGGATATCTCGGCTCGCATTAGGTCGGAACAACATCTGGCACCGGTATCCACCCCAACAGATAAGTTGTTTGTTCCCGTACAATTTCGTCTCCAGCTGTTGGGTGAGTGCCACGATTCTGCCTTTTGTGGACATCCGGGTGTTGAGGGCACTAAGGATCTGGTTTCTAGATCTTATTGGTGGCCCACTCTAACTAGGGATGTCAAGTCCTATGTGTCAGCCTGTGAGATTTGTGCCAGGTCCAAGACACCTAGGACTCGCCCTGCTGGTAACCTACGACCCCTACCCATTCCCAGTAGACCCTGGTCCCATATCTCGATGGACTTTATAACTGACCTACCGCTGGCGGAGGGTAAGACTGTAGTGTGGGTAGTGGTGGATAGGTTTAGCAAGATGGTCCATTTCATTCCCCTGTCTAAACTCCCGAATGCCAAAACCCTGGCGTCTATTTTTGTGAAAGAAATTGTTCGATTGCATGGTATCCTGGAAAATATTGTTTCGGACAGGGGTGTGCAGTTTGTGTCCAAATTCTGGAGGGCCTTCTGTCAAAGATGTAAAATTTTGTTGTCTTTTTCTTCCGCCTACCATCCTGAAAGTAATGGGCAGACTGAACGCCTTAATCAGTCTGTGGAACAATTCCTGAGGTTGTATGTTGCTGATGACCAGCAATTATGGGTCAAATTCCTTCCGTTGGCCGAATTTGCTCTGAATAACCGTGTCAATTCTTCTGCTGGGGTCTCCCCTTTCTTTTGTAACCATGGTTTTCATCCCCGTTTTCATTCTGGGTCGTCCGTCTCCTCCTCTAACCCTGAAGCTGATAAACTCTCCTCCAAACTGTGCACAGTTTGGGCCCGGGTTCAATCAAACCTAGAAAAGGCTCAATGTTCTCAAAAACTCAAGGCCGATAGGAGACGTTCAAGGGGGTAAACTTTCAGGTTGGGGATAAAGTATGGTTGTCCTCCAAGAATCTATCTCTCAAGGTAACTTCTAAAAAATTTGCTCCTCGTTTTATTGGACCATATAAGATCACGGAAGTGATTAACCCGGTATCTTTTAGGTTGGAGCTGCCTGAGTCATTCCACATTCATAATGTGTTCCATAAATCTCTGCTTAAAAAATATTTTGAACCGGTAGTACCATCAAAAGCCTCGCCTCCGCCAGTTCTTGTTAATGATGCTGTCGAGTATGTGGTGTCTAAAATAGTGGATGTCAGGAAAGTGCGTAATTCCTTGCAGTACCTGATTCACTGGAAGGGGTATGGACCTGAAGAGAGATCTTGGGTACCTGCCAGGGAGGTTCATGCTCCTAGACTTGTTCGTAAATTTCATTTAGAACACCCTGAAAAGCCATCGCCTGAAGTCTTGGGTCCGGTGGCCCCTCGTAAAAGGGGGGGTACTGTCATGGGGTTCCGAAGGTGCACTCGGTCCCCCATTGCCCGCAGAACTGTTGCTTAGCTTTTGGAATGAGGTTCTGTGTTTGACCTCATTCCCAGGGCGGCTTTACTAGCTGGGTAGCTCCATGCTCCTAAGTCTGCATTGAGCGCCGAGCTGATCACTCGGTGCTCGACTGGTTGGTCTGTCGGTCATGTGACGCTGGCCACGTCACATGACCCTCACTCCCAACTATAAATACAGGCAGCCTGCTGGCTACAGGTTGCCTGTTAATTTCTAGGTTCCTGGTATTTGTTGGACTGCTGAATACTTACCTGATCCTGTTCCTTGACCATCCTTTTGCCTGATCCTCCTGTACTGCGCATCCGTCCTGGTATTGTGACCTCGGCTCCCACCTGACTACTCTCTTAGGACTCCTCTTGTACTTCTCTGCTCTCCTGGTATTTATGACCCCGGCTTCTCCTGACAATTCTCTGCTTGCTCCATTTGTACTTTGCAGCTTTCCTGGTATTGACTCGGTCCGTTCACGTCCTGTTGTTTGTCTGTCTGTCATCCCTGCACTTACTCCAAGTTAGGGATTGCCGTCCAGTTGTCCCCTGTCATTAGGACTCGTGAGGCAAGTAGGCAGGGCCAGGGGTAAGGGTGGAGTGCAGTGGTCACTTCCCTCCCCCCTGTGTGTGTGTGTACGCGACCGTTACAGGTAGCGTGTGTGTTAAGTTTTTCTGTATGACACTATCAGCACCTTGAATCTAAGATATCCTTTTTGGGATAGATTTCAAGTAGGCCTGATATATATAGCATAAACTACTTATTTTGAGAATTGCAAATTTTGGAATAGTTTTTCAACCCAGGACAAAAACTGTGCTTTTACGGTCACTACAAATAATTTGACCAGCTAAAACAGTACAGATTTGGTTGAATAGAAATGTGAGGCCTATTTTTTTTGCGCTGTGTGACAGGTATACATTTAATCACAGAATTAGACTTGTATCTGCATGGTAGCGTGTGTGTTAAGTTTTTCTGAATGACACTGTCACGGCTGTATGTGAGCAACAATAGTATACACAGTAAAAGAGCTACTGACCGGACCCAAACTAGGGAGGATAAAGGGTGACCCTTGTCCGACCCTCAAAGCTCTCCCTATGCTGCTAAAGCACATGCCCGGATCCAAATGGCGGAACGAGGCATGCCCACGTGCCTAAGACTGATGACCACTGTAACCTCTACAATAGTGGAAGGGGCACAGCCACCGGTGCCCTACTCAGTATATGGAGGGAACCGTGGCCACCTCAGATCCAGTCAGAAAATAATCAGGTACACAACAATGTCTGTACACTTAGCTGAAGGTGTTGCAGCCGCAGAGAAGACGGATCCAAGGACAGCTGGCAATATCCGGAGTGCTTGCTGCAGCAGAACACAGGTCCAGTGAACTGATAGCTACAAGTGAAGATACTAAAACAAGAGCTACAACTGAAATGAGAACTATAATCCACGCCCTACAATAGGAGGAGGGGTGATATAAAGAGAGGGAAATCAAACGCATGAGGAACAGCTGGGAGGAAGGAAACCAAAAGTAAACAGAGCAGTGAGAACTCCTCCCAGCTCTAGTAGTGACATCATCACAGAAGTGGAGAAACAGAGCTGTGAGAACGTCCCAAAGCTCTGGTAGTGACAGTACCCCCCCCTCTACGGGTGGACTCCAGACACCCAGGACCCACCTTCTCAGGATGAGCCCTATGAAATGCCCTGATGAGGCGAGTGGCTTTAATGTCCGACACCGGAACCCACATCCTCTCCTCAGGACCATAACCCTTCCAATGAACGAGGTACTGAAGAGAACTGCGGACAATGCGAGAGTCCACAATTCTGGAAACCTCAAACTCCAGATTGCCATCAACCAAAATCGGAGGAGGAGGCAAAGAGGAGGGTACCGTGGGCTGGACATATGGTTTTAAGAGAGATCTGTGAAATACATTATGTATCTTCCAAACCCGTGGAAGATCAAAACGGAAGGCAACAGGATTGATGACTGACAAGATTTTATAAGGCCCAATAAACTTGGGACCCAATTTCCAGGAGGGAACCTTCAGTTTAATGTTTCTTGTAGACAACCACACCAGATCACCCATATTCAGGTCCGGACCAGGCACACGTCTCTTATCAGCCACACGCCTATACCTCTCACTCATCTTTTTAAGATTACTCTGAATCTTTTGCCAAATGGTAGACAAAGACGAGGAAAATCTCTCCTCCTCAGGTAAACCAGAAAGAGCCCCTCCCGAGAATGTCCCAAACTGCGGATGGAACCCATATGCACCAAAGAATGGTGACTTATCAGAAGATTCCTGACGACGGTTGTTCAGAGCAAACTCAGCAAGAGGGAGAAATGAACACCAATCCTCCTGGTTCTCTGCCACAAAACAGCGCAAATATGTCTCCAGATTCTGATTGAGGCGCTCAGTCTGACCATTCGACTGCGGGTGAAAAGCAGAAGAGAAGGACAGCCGAACCCCCAGGCGAGAACAGAAAGCCTTCCAGAACCTGGACACAAACTGCGTGCCTCTATCGGAAACAATATCAGAGGGAATGCCGTGCAATTTAACAATATGGTCGACAAAAGCTTGCGCCAACGTTTTAGCATTGGGTAAACCAGGGAAAGGTACGAAATGAGCCATCTTGCTAAAACGGTCCACCACCACCAGGATCACCGACCTCCCCGAGGAACGAGGAAGATCCGTAATAAAGTCCATGGACAGGTGTGTCCAAGGACGGGAAGGTATGGGTAACGGGAGAAGGGAACCTGAAGGCTGTGAACAAGGGACCTTAGCGCGAGCGCACGTCTCACAAGCAGCCACAAAACCCTCCACGACTTACGAAGAGCCGGCCACCAAAATCTCCGAGCAATGAGATCTACCGTGGCTCTACTCCTGGGGTGACCAGCAAGAACCGTATCATGATGCTCCTTAAAGAGTTTGTGACGTAGCTCAGGAGGCACGAACAACTTCCCGGAAGGACAACGGGCAGGTGCCTCAGTCTGGGCAGCCTGGACCTCGGCCTCCAAATCGGAATATAGAGCAGAAACAACTACCCCCTCCGCCAAAATGGGACCCGGGTCCTCGGAGTTTCCTCCTCCCGGAAAACAGCGAGAGAGAGCATCAGCCTTCACATTTTTTATCCCAGGTCGGAATGTAACAACAAAATTGAATCTGGAGAAGAACAGAGACCATCTGGCCTGTCTCGGATTCATACGCCTGGCCGACTCCAAGTATGCCAGATTCTTATGGTCGGTAAAAACGGTGATGGGGTGCCTGTCCCCCTCCAACCAATGGCGCCATTCCTCGAAAGCCAACTTGATGGCCAACAACTCCCTATCTCCCACATCATAGTTTCTCTCTGCCGGGGAGAGTTTTTTAGAGAAAAAGGCACAGGGTCGCCATTTGGCAGGAGAAGGGCCCTGGGACAAAACCGCACCCACACCCACCTCGGAAGCATCCACCTCAACAATAAAAGGTAAGGAAACATCGGGATGCACCAAGACGGGAGCAGACGCAAAACTCTCTTTAATCTTAGAAAAGGCTGCAAGCGCCTCCTCCGACCAAGAGGAAAAATCCGCCCCCTTTTTTGTCATGTCAGTGAGGGGTTTGACAACAGAGGAATAATTCAAAATGAACTTTCTGTAATAGTTCGCAAAACCCAGAAAGCGCATCAATGCCTTCTGATTCTCAGGAAGCTCCCACTCAAGTACAGCACGGACCTTCTCCGGATCCATGCGAAAACCAGAAGTAGAGAGGAGAAAACCCAGAAATTGAATCTCCGATACCATAAAAAGACATTTCTCCAGCTTGGCGTACAATTTATTTTCCCGCAGAATCTGCAGAACCTGAAAAAGATGATCCTGATGGGTCTGAACATCAGGGGAAAAAATCTAAATATCATCAAGATACACCAATACAAATTTCCCCATTAAATGGTAGAAAATACTATTAACAAAATGCTGAAAGACGGCCGGAGCATTCATCAGGCCGAAAGGCATAACGAGATTCTCGAAATGCCCGTTAGGGGTATTAAAGGCCGTTTTCCATTCATCCCCCTCTCTGACCCTGACCAGGTTGTACGCGCCTCTCAAATCCAATTTGGAAAACACCTTGGCCCCAACAATTTGGTTGAAGAGGTCCGGGATCAGAGGAAGGGGATAGGGATCGCGAATCGTGATACGGTTCAGCTCCCTAAAATCTAGGCAAGGTCTCAGAGAGCCATCTTTTTTTTTAACAAAAAGAAAACCCGCGGCCACAGGTGACTTTGAGGGACGAATATGCCCCTTCTCGAGACTCTCGGAGATATAAGTTCGCATTGCGATTCTTTCCGGTTGTGAGAGATTGTAGAGGCGTGCTTTTGGCAGCTTGACGCCGGGAATGAGGTTAATGGGACAGTCAAACTCCTGGTGAGGAGGTAGCTCCTGAACACCGCTCTCGGAAAACACGTCCGAGAAATCGGAGAGAAATGATGGCACAGTTTTAGTAGACACCTCTGCAAAAGTCGCTGTGAGACAATTCTCTCTACAAAAGTCACTCCACTCATTTATTTGCCTTCCTTGCCAATCAATAGTGGGGTTATGTCTAGTGAGCCAGGGTAACCCCAAAACTAGAGGAGAAGGCAATCCGTTAAGGACAAAACAAGATATATCCTCCACATGAGTGTCACCTACAGCTAGCCGGATATTGTGAACAATGCCCTTCAGAGATCTCTGTGAGAGTGGAGCAGAGTCAATAGCAAAAACAGGTATATCCTTTTCTAATGTGCAAACCTGAAAACCATGCATGGCTACAAATTGAGTGTCAATAAGATTGACGGCCGCTCCACTATCGACAAAAATCTCACAAGAAATGACTTTGCTCTCTAGCGCCACCCTGGCAGACAGGAGAAAACGGGAACTGCAGGTCAGAGGAAAAGCATCAATTCCTACATCAACTTTGCCCAAAGTAGCAGATGAAGCAGAATTTGATGATTTACCTTTTGAGGTTTTTCTCTTATTATCGCTCTTAGTACAGTTCAAGAATCTCCTAGACGGACAAACATTTGCCAAATGACCTATGCCCCCACAACAAAAACACACCATACTCTGAGGACTAAATCCTCTTTTATCAGGGGCAAGTCGACCTAGCTGCATGGGCTCCTCCTCAGAGGGGAGCGAGACAGGATGAGGCCCCTGCACACTGAATGAGTCCGCACCACTGCCCCTAGACTGACAATGGCTGGACAGATAGGTCTCGTTTCTTTCTCTTAGATGCCTGTCAAGGGGTACCGCCAATTACATGGCAGACTCTAAGGACGTTGGTCTCTCATGGAAAGCAAACGCATCTTTCAATCTCTCTGAGAGACCATGACAGAACTGACTCCGGAGTGCAGCATCATTCCAACCCGAATCAGCTGCCCATCTCCGAAATTCAGAACAATAAAGCTCCGCAGACAGTTTGTTCTGGCATAAAACACGTAAGTTAGATTCGGCCAGAGCAACACGATCCGGGTCATCATAAATCTGCCCCAGGGCCACAAAAAATCTTTCCACGGATCGAAGGGAGGGATCCCCTGATGGCAGCGAAAAAGCCCAAGTCTGAGCATTACCCCTGAGCAGGGAGATGACAATCCTCACCCTCTGCTCCTGATTACCAGAGGAGTGGGGACACAAGCAAAAATGGAGTTTGCATGCTTCTCTGAAGCAAACAAAATTCTCACTGCCCCCAGAGAACGTTTCCGGAAGTGAGACCTTTGGCTCGCAACAGACTCCATGAGCCGGAGCAGAGCCCAATGCTTCAAGCTGAGTCATAGATTGACGGAGATCCGCTACTTCCAAAGAAAGACCCTGCATGCGGTCAACCAGGCCAGAAAGCGGATCCATGTCAAAAAAGGACGGTTTTGGTGGATTATAATGTCACGGCTGTATGTGAGCAACAATAGTATACACAGTAAAAGAGCTACTGACCGGACCCAAACTAGGGAGGATAAAGGGTGACCCTTGTCCGACCCTCAAAGCTCTCCCTATGCTGCTAAAGCACATGCCCGGATCCAAATGGCGGAACAAGGCATGCCCACGTGCCTAAGACTGATGACCACTGTAACCCCTACAATAGTGGAAGGGGCACGGCCACCGGTGCCCTACTCAGTATATGGAGGGAACCGTGGCCACCTCAGATCCAGTCAGAAAATAATCAGGTACACAACAATGTCTGTACACTTAGCTGAAGGTGTTGCAGCCGCAGAGAAGACGGATCCAAGGACAGCTGGCAATATCCGGAGTGCTTGCTGCAGCAGAACACAGGTCCAGTGAACTGATAGCTACAAGTGAAGATACTAAAGCAAGAGCTACAACTGAAATGAGAACTATAATCCACGCCCTACAATAGGAGGAGGGGTGATATAAAGAGAGGGAAATCAAACGCATGAGGAACAGCTGGGAGGAAGGAAACCAAAAGTAAACAGAGCAGTGAGAACTCCTCCCAGCTCTAGTAGTGACATCATCACAGGGGTGGAGAAACAGAGCTGTGAGAACGTCCCAAAGCTCTGGTAGTGACAGACACTATCAGCACCTTGAATCTAAGATATCCTTTTTGGAATAGATTTCAAGTAGGCCTGATATATATAGCATAAACTACTTATTTTGAGAATTGCAAATTTTGGAATAGTTTTTCAACCCAGGACAAAAACTGTGCTTTTACGGTCACTACAAATAATTTGACCAGCTAAAACAGTACAGATTTGGTTGAATAGAAATGTGAGGCCTATTATTTTTGCGCTGTGTGACAGGTATACGTTTAATCACAGAATTAGACTTGTATCTGCACGGTAGCGTGTGTGTTAAGTTTTTCTGAATGACACTATCAGCACCTTGAATCTAAGATATCCTTTTTGGGATAGATTTCAAGTAGGCCTCATATAGCAGAAACTACTTATTTTGAGAATGTCAAATTTGGGAATAGTTTTTCAACCCAGAACAAAAACTGTGCTTTTACGGTCACTACAAATAACTTGACCAGCTAAAACAGTACAGATTTGGTTGAATAGAAATGTCAGGTCTATTTTTTTAGGCGCTGGGTGACAGGCTCAACTTGCCCCTGATGTAGTATATGGCCAAAAAATAACCACACTATTGATGGTTAAATGCACTTGGGTGACACAGGCTCAGCCTGCACCAGATGAAGTATATGGCCAAAAAATAACCAGACTGTTGATGGTTAAATGCACTTCGGTGACACAGGCTCAGCCTGCAGCTGATGTAGTATATGGCCAAAATATAACCAGACTGTTGATGGTTAAATGCACTTCGGTGACACAGACTTAGCCTGCAGCTGATGTAGGATATAGCACAAAATAACCACACTATTGATGGTTAAATACACTTGGTGATAGCTTGTGCTGGCGCACCACAAGCCACAAAATGGCCGCCGATTACCCCAGAAAAAAGTGATATAAAAACGCTCTGGGCAGCCTAAAAAAGTGAGCAAGTCGATATTAGCACTTCAATGATCCACAGCTGGAGATCGATCACAGAATGAAGTCTTTTGGAGGAGTTAATTTGCCTAATCTCGCCCTAACGTCGCAGCTGCAACCTCTCCCTATGCTTGAATCAGCAGAGTGACGTGCAGCGCTACGTGACCCAAGCTTATATAGAGGCTGGGTCACATGCTGCACTGGCCAATCACAGCCATGCCAATAGTAGGCAAGGCTGTGATGGCCTCTTGGGGCAAGTAGTATGACGCTTGTTGATTGGCTGCTTTGCAGCATTTCAAAAAGCGCCGAACACCGAACCCGAACCCGGACTTATACGAAAATGTTCGGGTTCGGGTCCGTGTCACGGACACCCCAAAATTCGGTACGAACCCGAACTATACAGTTCGGGTTCGCTCATCCCTACTTGGCACCAATAATCTGGTTAAACAAATCGGGAATCAAAGGAAGGGGAAAGGATCACGGACAGTAATCCGATTGAGTTCACAGAAATCCAGACATGGCCGAAGACCTCCGTCCTTTTTTTAACAAAAAAGAACCCTGCTTTCACTGGAGATTTGGAAGGTCTCATGTGTCCTTTAGCCAAACTCTTGGCAATATAATCTCTCATGGCTAGTCTTTCAGGTCCAGAAAGGTTATACAATCTAGATTTTGGCAACTTTGGCAGGAATAAGGTTTATAGGACAATCATATTCCCGATGCGGAGATAAATCCCGGCATCCACTCTCAGAAAATACACAGGTCAAATCAGATATAAAAGAGGGTAGTGTCTTAGTAGTTAAAACAGAAAAATGTGTATTCAGATTATTGTCAATGCAATAATCACCCCAATCCAGAATCTGTCTAGCTTGCCAATCGGTGGTTGGATTGTGCTTGCTTAATCACGGTAAACCCAGAACCACCAGAGCAGGGAGACCCCCCCAACACAAAACACGAGATAAATTCTTGATGAAAGTCATCCACTCTTAATCTGATATCATGCACCACTTGAGATAAACACTTCTGAGATAGGGGTGCAGAATCAATAGCAAAAACGGAAATGTTTTTTTTCCAATGCACTCAGTGGCAACCCGTGCATACAGATGAACTGAGCATCAATCAGGTTCACCCCAACCCCCCTGTCGATAAACGCCTCAATCCCCACAGTTTTTGACTCTAGTGCCACCTCAGCAGTCAGGAGAACTCGGGTACTACCAGTCAATGACCAATGCACATTTTCTGACTCTCCTCTCACCCCTCCAAGAGTCAGATGGAAATTAAATGTCCCTCTTTTTTCTTTTTGCCGTTGAATGTATGGACATACTCTGATAAAATGTCCCTTCTGTCCGCAGAAAAAACACACTCCCTTCTTATTACCAGTATGCTTAAAAGCAGATCCAGGAGTAGCTCCCCCTAATTGCATGGGTTTGTCCCCAGACATAAACCCAGGAGTAGCTTCACTCAAAGTGTCAAAGGAGGACGATACAACATGTGATAGTACGTCCTGATAGTGGGGGCCCCTAGATCTCTCTCTCAGGCGTCTATCAATGCGTATAGCAAGAGACATAGCAGCCTCCAGAGACACTGGGTTTTCATGAAAGGCCAAAGCGTCCTTCAGCCTCTCTGATAACCCTTGACAAAACTGGCTACGGAGGGCAGGATCGTTCCACTCGGTATCCGTAGCCCACCTCCTAAACTCAGAGCAATAAATCTCAGTGGAACGATACCCTGACGAAGACAGCGCAGCTTAGTTTCGGCTAGAGAGGTCCGATCTGGATTATCATAGATAAGACCCAAAGCTTCAAAAAGTTCATCAACTGACCGGAGAGACTACGATCCGGTCGGCAGAGAAAAAGCTCATGACTGTGCATCCCCCTTAAGCAAGGAAATAACCACACAGACTCGCTGTTTCTCATCCCCAGATGAGTGTGGACGTAGCCTAAAATACAGTTTGCACGCCTCCCTAAACAAAATGAAATTATCACGTCCCCCAGAAAATCTGTCCGGGAGTGCAATTTTAGGCTCCAGATAGGCCTGGTCTCCACCACTACCACCAGGACCAACAGCCTGTGATCTCTGCATCTGCGAGACGGTCGTGCGGAGGTCAGCTACCTCAAAAGATAGCCCTTGCAGCTGACCTGCCAGTGCAGCAATACGATCCATCCCTGCACACAAACAAACAAAAAATTATGGTTTATAATGTCGGTGTGGTAGGGAAACAGCACACCGAGAGAAGGAGGGAACAGGGAATCAGGCCTGAGAACTAGGGAAGGAAAATGGACACCTCCTAGTGAAAACCCTAACCAAAATCCTGACTGACTACCAGTATGAACAGACCCCAAAGGTAGGTGAGTTCATACGCAGGAATACCAAGAATCCTATCAAGCCCTATAGGACCCTGGTACTAATGGCAGGGACGAGACTACTTGTTCCTCCAAAAGGAAGGACGAACAGGAGTCTCCTTCAGGCCTAATACAAACAATAGGGAAATGCAACACACAGAACCCAAACAAAATACAAAAAGGAAAAGAAAGACTTAACTTCAAAGAGGCTATGGACACACCAGGAGCTCAGCCGAGATCCAACCACAATATATCCAAAAGGTTCAAACATAAGCTATAAACAGCATTGTGGGAGAAGCAACAATAAATATGGAAGGTTAAACTACCCTACTATCTACACCTGGGAAAATAATGTGTGGCAAGCACCAGAAACAACACAGACGTCATTTGATCCAAACGGAAAACATGTCAGATCAAACCACATGTTGCCAGTCTCACTGATCTCCTGCTACCTGTCGCGGGAAAGTCTGTGAAACTTTGTCTGTAGTGCGGACAATAATAGGACATGTTCTATTTTTTGCGGCACGGCCATGCGGACATACAGACACGGAATGCACACGGAGGAATTTCTGTTGTTTTTGCAGCCTCATTGAAGTTAATGGTTCTGCATACGGGCCACAAAATGTGCATGAGCCCTTAGGTGGAGGGTTCTTTTTTTATTTGCACTAAAGATGTCAGTATGATTACAGTGATGCCATATTTTTGTAGTTTTTCTTGTAATAATACTTTGAAAAAACTTTGAAAAAAATATTAGACCATTAGAGTTGAGCGAATTTCATATTTTGAAATTAATTCATGCTTAGTTTGGTGGTAAAAGCAGAATTGCGTTATGGATTCCGCTACCACAGACCATAACGCAATTCTATGACAGAATGCATAACGGAATGCTTTAGAGGCATTCCGTTATTTACTCCGTCATAATAGAAGTCTATGGGCTGCAAAACGGATCCGTCCCATTTCCGTTATGCAGGGGAGTCCTCTCCTGCATAACGGAAACGGGACGGATCCGTTATGCAGGCCATAGACTTCTATTATGACGGAATGAATAACGGAATGCCTCTAAAGGCATTCCGTTATGCATTCCATCATAGAATTGCGTTATGGTCCGTGGTAACGGAATCCATAACGCAATTCTGCTTTTACCATTTAATTACACCATCATTGGCCCTCACACCATGCATCGTGTTACGAGAGAGCTATCACTGGTGTGTAATCTATTTCTACAAGTCTAAAATATAAGTTGACTTAATTCTCATTCCCAATTAAAAACATTAACTTGTTTGGAACATACGAGGGTTAATCCCATGATGACTTTAGTTTCTCATGTGAAATCCCCAAACTAATTATAAAAAATTATTTTTAATGAGACGGAATAAGCAGGGGATTTATTAGTATTTTCAGGATGCTGTATTCCACATGGGCAGAAGCAAAAAAATAATAATCACATTTAGATTAGTTTCGCTTGACCTCAGTGGCGAAGTAGAGAAAAGCTATTCCAGGACATTACAATTAATGCAGAGGTTCACACGATACATGAATAAAAATGCCAAGGACAATCTAGTATAGATAGTGTATGTAAGGTGGCTCCCATCTTAGTTAAGAGTGGCATTGATGCTCTGATGGAGTACTGCTTTCTATGCTGGGAGAGAGCAGCAAAAATAATGACTTCATCATGCTGGTGCGACACCACCACTAAATGGTGACACTGCACTGCTCTGTTGGGAGAGTAGTGCAGAGAAGATAGTGGTGACATGCTGGCCAGCATCACTGCTCATTAAAGGAGAGGTCCGTATGTAAGACCCAACCTTGTGCCACATTGGGTAGAGTTGTGTAGGTTGTGGGGAGTGCCTGCATCCATCCCTGGGGGTACAGGTCAGGGAAAAGCCTGCTGCAGTTGGCTGCTGTATCAGATTACTATCAGAAGACTACTTGCTCCAGATAGTTTTTTCTGTATGAAGATGGTGCAGGGGTGCCATGAGTTGCTGGGTGGTGTTCAGAACTTGGAAAATGATGTGAAGATGCTGCTGGAGCTGTGGTGTGGGAGAAGATGCAGCACGCCAGACCTGCAGGGTATTGCGATAGTGAGGTCACGGTTATGGGCAATCAAGGGTTACTCACTGTTCATAGGAGAACCCTGGGCAGGCATGCGACAGTGAAGGAGAGGCTGACACAAAGTTCCTCTGGGGCACACTCTGTATGTAGGGACCAGGCCTGATGGTGGATGAGGTGCCCTGGATGTTGCAGGTGTTTTGAGTGCCTGGGGCAAGGTCCCTTTAACCCCTTAAGGACACACGGCGTACCGATACGCCCTATTTACCGAGTCCTTAAGGACTCAGAGCGTACCGGTACGTCCTAACTTTAAATCGGGATTCCGGTGCCCCGGGGGTTAATCGCAACGGGATGCCGGCTGAAATCATTCAGCCGGCATCCCGTAACAATGCAGGGGGGTCATTTGACCCCCGTATCGGCGATCGCAGAAAACCGCAGGTCAATTCAGACCTGCGGTTTGCTGCGCTTTCTGCAGTTTCTGATCCGCGCGGTCCCTGACCGCGGGGATCAGAAACTTTAGTGTCCCTAAAATATAGATTTTACACCCCCCCTGCACCCCTGCATGATTTTTTGCCGGCGGGTGGTGCGGGGGGGGGGGGGGGGAGTTGTGGGCGGTGGGGGCGGTGCGGGAGGCGGGCGGTGCGGCAGGCGGGATCGCGATCCCCCGCCCGCCTCCCCTTGAATAATCGTTGGTGGTTAGTGGGTATACCAGGGTGCCAGCACATTGCTGACACCCTGGTATAAACGGCTGACATCGATGATGCGATGTCAGCCGTTTAACCCTTTCCATACCGCGGTCCGTACGGACCGCTGTATGGAAAAAGTTAACAGTAAGAGTGAGCTCCCTCCCTCTCCCATCGGGGGGCTGCAGTGCCTTTGCAGCCCCCCAATGGAGAGGGAGAGAGCTCCCAGACAGCCCCCCGACAGCCCCGTCCTTACCCTTCCCCGTCTGCGAAGTTCTGACCAGTACTGAGCAGACGGGGAAGGTTCCCATGGCAACAGGACGCCGTCTCAGGCATCCTGCTGTCCATGGTGCTGAACAGATCTGTGCTAAAGGCAGAGATCTGTTCAGACAAAGTGTAAGTAAAATACAGTACAAAACACTATATGGTGTACTGTACTGTATTATACAGACATCAGACCCATTGGATCTTCAAGAACCAAGTGGGTCTGGGTAAAAAAAAAAGTGAAAAAAAGTGGTGTGTTTGGTATCGCCGAGTCCGTAACGACCTGATCTATAAAACGGTCATGTTACTTTCCCCGCACGATAAACGCCATCAAAATAAAAAAATAAAAACTATTAGGAAATTGAAATTTTGCCCACCTTACTTCCCAAAAAAGGTAATAAAAGTGATCAAAAAAGTCGCATGTACGCCAAAATAGTACCAATCAAACCGTCATCTCATCCCGCAAAAATCATACCCTACCCAAGATAATCGCCCAAAAACTGAAAAAACTATGGCTCTTAGACTATGGAAACACTAAAACATGATTTTTTTTGTTTCAAAAATGAAATCATTGTGTAAAACTTAAATAAATAAATAAAAAGTATACATATTAGGTATTGCCGCGTCCGTATCGACTGGCTCTATAAAAATATCACATGACCTAACCCCTCAGGTGACCACCGTAAAAAAAAAAAAAAAAAAGGTGTAAAAAAAGCCATTTTTTGTCATCTTACGTCACAAAAAGTGTAATAGCAAGCGATCAAAAAGTCATATGCACCCCAAAATAGTGCCAATCAAATCCCACAAAAAATTAGACCCTACTTAAGATAATCGCCCAAAAAATGAAAAAACTATGGCTCTTAGACTATGGAGACACTAAAACATTTTTTTTATTTTAAAAATGAAATCATTGTGTAAAACTTACATAAATAAAAAAAATTGTATACATATTAGGTATCACCACGTCTGTGACAACCTGCTCTATAAAATTACCACATGATCTAACCTGTCAGATGAATGTTGTAAATAACAAAAAAAAAACGTGCCAAAAAATCGATTTCTTGTTACCTTGCCGCACAAAAAAGTGTAATATAGAGCAACCAAAAATCCTATGTACCCTAAACTAGTACCAACAAAACTGCCACCCTATCCCGTAGTTTCTAAAATGGGGTCACTTTTTTGGAGTTTCTACTCTAGGGGTGCATCAGGGGGGCTTCAAATGGGACATGGTGTCAAAAAAACCAGTCCAGCAAAATCTGCCTTCCAAAAGCCGTATGGCATTCCTTTCCTTCTGCGCCCTGCCGTGTGCCCGTACAGCGGTTTACGACCACATATGGGGTGTTTCTGTAAACTACAGAATCAGGGCCATAAATAATGAGTTTTGTTTGGCTGTTAACCCTTGCTTTGTAACTGGAAAAAAAATATTAAAATGGAAAATCTGCCAAAAAAGTGAAATTTTGAAATTGTATCTCTATTTTCCATTAAATCTTGTGCAACACCTAAAGGGTTAACAAAGTTTGTAAAATCAGTTTTGAATACCTTGAGGGGTGTAGTTTCTTAGATGGGGTCACTTTTATGGAGTTTCTACTCTAGGGGTGCATCAGGGGGGCTTCAAATGGGACATGGTGTCAAAAAAACAGTCCAGCAAAATCTGGCTTCCAAAACCATACGGCGCACCTTTCCCTCTACGCCCTACTGTGTGCCTGTACAGTAGTTTACGGCCACATATGGGGTGTTTCTGTAAACTACAGAATCAGGGCCATAAATAATGAATTTGTTTGGCTGTTAACCCTTGCTTTGTAACTGGAAAAAAAATATTAAAATGGAAAATCTGCCAAAAAAATTTAATTTTGAAATTGTATCTCTATTTTCCATTAAATCTTGTGCAACACCTAAAGGGTTAACAAAGTTTGTAAAATCAGTTTTGAATACCTTGAGGGGTGTAGTTTCTTAGATGGGGTCACTTTTATGGAGTTTCTACTCTAGGGGTGCATCAGGGGGGCTTCAAATGGGACATGGTGTCAAAAAACCAGTCCAGCAAAATCTGGCTTCCAAAAACCATACGGCGCACCTTTCCCTCTACGCCCTACTGTGTGCCCGTACAGTAGTTTACGGCCACATATGGGGTGTTTCTGTAAACGGCAGAGTCAGGGCAAATAAAGATACAGTCTTGTTTGGCTGTTAACCCTTGCTTTGTTAGTGGAAAAAATGGGTTAAAATGGAAAATTAGGCAAAAAAATGAAATTCTCAAATTTCATCCCCATTTGCCAATAACTCTTGTGCAACACCTAAAGGGTTAACGAAGTTTGTAAAATCAGTTTTGAATACCTTGAGGGGTGTAGTTTATAGAATGGGGTCATTTTTGGGCGGTTTCTATTATGTAAGCCTCGCAAAGTGACTTCAGACCTGTAGTGGTCCCTAAAAATTGGGTTTTTGTAAATTTCTGAAAAATTTCAAGATTTGCTTCTAAACTTCTAAGCCTTGTAACATCCCCAAAAAATAAAATATCATTCCCAAAATGCTACAAACATGAAGTATACATATGGGGAATGTAAAGTCATCACAATTTTTGGGTGTATTACTATGTATTACAGAAGTAGAGAAACTGAAACTTTGAAATTTGCTAATTTTTCAAAATTTTTGGTAAATATGGTATTTTTTTATGCAAAAAAATTAACTTTTTTGACCCAATTTTAGCAGTGCCATGAAGTACAATATGTGACGAAAAAACAATCTCAGAACGGCCTGGATAAGTCTATGCGTTTTAAAGTCATCAGCACTTAAAGTGACACTGGTCAGATTTGCAAAAAATGGCCAAGTCCTTAAGGTGAAATAGGGCTGAGTCCTTAAGGGGTTAAGGATCGTGACGCCAGTGCCTGTAATGGTGGCACACCAGTTTCCAGTAGCAATAAGTGAGGTACACAGGTGGTATAGTGAACCAAACGTTGCTTTACTTAAAACAGTCCAACTTTGTACATCAAGATGGTAATGCAGTCCCTTATATCATATGCTTCACAAGCAGGCTTATTTCAAATACTGGCAGGTAATCTTGCAAGATACTTGGAGGGTAATCAACAACACACTCAGAATCAGGTTGTTCCTTCTCAGAAATAGTGTACACTGTTCTTTAGAACTCCTGTCTGGTTTCTATCCCAAGGCGCGGATGCCTAAATGCTGGCTTTAATCCTTGGTAAATAATCTTCCTCCCGTATTGACCCTTGCTCCTACTTTATAGTTCTTCTGCCCATCAGTTTACTTATCTTAATTGGATGCAATGGCACTGCTTGGTTTGAGGGTAACTGCAGGTTTCTCCCAGGAGGCACATCTCTTCTCTTGGGGTAATCTTCTGAGCTAACTGTGGCTCACTTTATCAACAGGCAGGCTATAATCCTTCACTAGCCTACTGGTAGCAACTAGCAGCCTGGACTGTCTAGCTGCATGTCAGGAGGAGGCCCTCAGCATATCTCTGGCTAAGATGCCCTCTCACTTCTGTGTCCACAGACTCCTGACTACAGACTAACTCCTCCCTGTCTGGGCCTGAACATTTATACTAGGGGCTCCCTATCTCCCTCTAGTGTCTAGTATGCCTAACTACACCCTCATAGGCCTGCTATGCATATCACAGGGGAACAATACATGTAAAAACACATAGAAAATACATTAAAGTACATGGTTAAATATAATATTACTGTCCCTTAGGAGTAGGAGTAACACGTGACCCAAGTGACCCTTGTGTAGTGCCCACTCCTACCTAGTGGGACACTACAAAGAGGGAGTTAATCTCCCCGCAGGTGTGCCACTGTAGATATGATGTCCTACAAGAGATGCTTGCAGAGAATAAGATTACCTCCTGATGAGATAACCCTGTGGATGACATGGTTGTTGATGTCACCTGAAGCAACACCAAAACTGATCAAAGTGCCAGACATGACCTGAGTCTTCTGAGAGAAGAGGCAGTGGAAAATGGTCCAAGTGTAAGCTTAAAGGTAGGCAGACAATCTCATAGAGCAGCAGGAAATGGTAGCAGAATGCTTGGGTGTATAGGGAGAGGCATTACCAGTAGAAAGAGGGAGGTGCTCATGCCGCTCTACAGAGCACTAGTGAGACCTCATTTGGAGTATTGTGCGCAGTACTGGAGACCATATCTCCAGAAGGATATTGATACTTTGGAGAGAGTTCCGAGAAGAGCTACTAAACCAGTACATGGATTGCAGGATAAAACTTACCAGGAAAGATTAAAGGACCTTAACATGTATAGCTTGAAAGAAAGACGAGACAGAGGGGATATGATAGAAACTTTTAAATACATAAAGGGAATCAACACAGTAAAAGAGGAGAGAATATTTAAAAGAATAAAAACTGCTGCAAGAGGACATAGTTTTAAATTAGAGGGGCAAAGGTTTAAAAGTAATATCAGGAAGTATTACTTTACTGAGAGAGTGGATGCATGGAATAGCCTTCCTGCAGAAGTGGTAGCTGCAAATACAGTGAAGGAGTCTAAGCATGCATGGGATAGGCATAAGGCCATCCTTCATATAAGATAGGGTCAGGGGGTATTCATAGTATTCAGTATGTTGGGCAGACTAGATGGGTCAAATGGTTCTTATCTGCCAACACATTCTATGTTTCTATATGTTTCTATGTTAAGCTCCTTGATAACTCTGAATCAGCAAGAGGAGTAATGCTCCAGGGCAATTGTGATTGCTTCTAAGGGAGACCCTAAGCTAGGCACCTGGGATCTACTGGCTAAACACTGCCACTGTAGTAGGCAGTTCCCACTTGAGAGCAGCATATGGACTGTACATATGTACTCTATAGTTTAAAGGACTGTGCCTTTCACAAGTTTGCCTCTGAGTAAGAACAACCAAGCTGGATGCGACATTTAAGACACTTGCAACCATTAAGTGAACTGTGCCTTTTAATATGTGGTTTTGCAATATGCTTTAATGCTGTGTACACCTGTGGGGTGTCATATAGAAATACTGTATCTATACAGTAAAGCTGTGTTGCCACAAAGAATTACACATGCCTCAATCTGCCTTATTTCCATTCCATTCAAAAGAACCTGCCGAGGTGCTCTCAATCCACCTCCACTATTCATGTAAAAGATGTAGAAAGACATAAATCCAGGCAACACATTCATTTCTGAGTGTATCAATTGTTGTCATTAATTTGTATTCCTAGACCCCCTGTCTCTCTGGGATTGGAAATTACCTTTTAATACTAACATGTTCATGTTTCTGATGTTGTGGTTAGGAGTACAAAAAATGTTTTGGCACGGGTAGATCTGTCCTTTCTTTTCTTATTGTACGAAAATGAGAATTTATTCTTGTTATTAACTTCTGTCTTGTTTCACCTACATAAAGACCCCCAGTAGGACATTTGGTACATACAATTACGTAGACCATGAAAAAGAGGAGATCTATAGTCAGGATTATAGACTATGGTCAGGATTAATGGTGTCCTCAATGCAGAGAAATACAGGCAGATACTTATACATCATGCAATATCATCAGGGAGGCGTTTGCTTAGCTCCAAATTTATTCTGTAGCAGGAACCCTAAAAGTACAGCCAATTTAATTAAGAACTATCTTCAGTAGAGTTGAGCGGACACCTGGATGTTCGGGTTCGGCCGAACTTCGGAAAAAAGTTCGAGTTCGGGACCCGAACTTGTCCCGAACTTGACCTTGAACCCGAACCCCATTGAAGTCGATGGGGACCCGAACTTTTGAGCACTAAAATGGCTGTAAAAATGTCATGGAAAGGGCTAGAGGGCTGCAAATGGCATCAAAATGTGGTTAAGAGCATGGCAAGTGCTCTGCAAACAAATGTGGATAGGGAAAAGACTCTAAATAACATAAAATACGTAAAAATAAAAAATTATAATCTGGATCTAGGCGGACCAGGTCCATATGGAGTAGGAGGTTGAGGAGGCGGTGGATGTGGCGGTGTAGGTGGAAGCGGCGGTGGAGGAGGAGGTAGCCTACACTGGTTTTTGGTTTTAAATTTCATTTTTAAAATTAGGGTACACCCCAAAACATTGGGAAATATAACCTGTAATACCCCCTCCAGTCATGCTAAACACACGTTCAGACAATACACTGGCTGCAGGGCAGGCCAGCACCTCCAAGGGGTAAAGGGCAAGCTCAGGCCATGTGCCCAATTTGGAGTGTAACGGGGTTCCGAAGGTGCACTCGGTCCCCCATTGCCCACAGAACTGTTGCTTAGCTTTGGGAATGAGGATCTGTGTTTGACCTCATTCCCAGGGCGGCTTTACTGCTGGGTAGCTCCCTGCTCCTAAGTCTGCCTTGAGCGCCGAGCTGATCACTCGGTGCTCAACTGGTTGGTCTGTCGGTCATGTGACGCTGGCCACGTCACATGACCCTCAATCCCCACTATAAATACAGGCAGCCTGCTACCCACAGGTTGCCTGTTAATTTCTAGGTTCCTGGCTATTTGTTGGACTACTGAATACACACCTGATTCCGTTCCCTGACGATCCTTTTGCCTGCTCCTCCTGTACTGCACATCCGTCCTGGTATTGTGACCTCGGCTCCCACCTGACTACTCTCTTAGGACTCCTTTTGTACTTCTCTACTCTCCTGGTATTTGACCCCGGCTTCTCCTGACCATTCTTTGCTTAACCCTTTGTACTGCGTAGCTCTCTTGGTTCTGACCCAGTCCGTTCATGTTCCGTATTTTGTCTTGTCTGTCTTCCCTGCACGTATCCTAAGTTAGGGACTGTCGTCCAGTTGTCCCCTGTCATCAGGACTCGTGAGGCAAGTAGGCAGGGCCAGGGGTGAGGGTGGAGCGCAGTGGTCACTATCCTTCCCCTGTGTGAGTGTGGACGTGACCGTTACAGATTAACAGGCCCAATAACCACTGTATCATGAATCCTCTTACTACCCTGACTGACCATGTCTCTAACTTGACACAGAGGGTGCAGGAGCTAGGAGAGAAACTCCGTTCTTGTGAGTTAGGGCAAGGTTCTTCCACTCCTCTGTCCTCCAGTCCACATTTTGAACCCCAGATCAAGCTCCCAGAACCCTTTTCTGGAGACCGGAAGAGGTTTCTCTCCTTTAAGGAGAATTGCAAACTCTACTTCCGTTTGCGCCCTGTGTCCTCCGGTCCCGAGAGCCAACGCGTGGGGATTATCATTTCTCTACTACAGGGTGATCCCCAGGACTGGGCATTTTCGTTACCTCCTGGGGCCAGTTGTCTAACTTCTGTGGAGGTTTTTTTTCAGGCCCTGGGTACCCTCTATGATGAACCAGACAGGGCCCTGGTAGCCGATACGGCTCTTAGGGCACTGGTTCAGGGCCATCTCCCTGCTGAGGAGTATTGCACCTAATTCAGACGGTGGTGTGTCCCCTCAGGATGGAATGAACCAGCCCTGAAGAGTCAGTTTAGGTCTGGTCTATCTGATAATTTAAAAGATCTATTGGTCAATTACCAAATTCCTGAGACCTTAGAGGAAATGATGACCCTAGTTGTCCGACTTGACAGACGAGTTAGAGAGAGACGACAAGAACGACAGTTCTGTTCTCAGATGGTGGTCCAGCCAGAGGCCTTTTCCAGGGACAACACTGAGGTCTCCACCGAGGAACCCATGCAGGTTGGCATGACCCGGGGTAATCTTCGTCGCAGACGCAGGGAGTGCTTCTACTGTGGAGATCCTGGCCATTGGATCAACAAGTGTCCTAACAGGGTCCTCTCTGACAAGTCTCCTAAGGCAAGACAACCTAAAGACCAGGTACACCCTGATTTTTCTAAAGGTAAGCTTTTGGTACCCATAACAATTTCTCTGGGGGTTAATAAGTGGCCGGGTAAGGCCTTTATTGACTCCGGTTCAGCGGCCAGCTCTATTGACTTTGAGTTTGCTTGTAAATTGGGTATTCCAATGTTTGCTTTACCTACACCTATCCATGTCATGGCTATTGATGCTACTCCCCTGATTGGTGGTACGGTGAGGTCATGTACCTCTGAAATTTCTCTGTCCGTGGATGTGTGCCACTCTGAGAGATGTTTTCTTCTAGTCCTGGATAACCTACCGGTTGAGGTGGTACTAGGGTTGCCTTGGCTCCGTTTACATAACCCCACAATTGATTGGTCCAAAGGAGAGTTGGTGAAATGGGGACCTAAGTGTGACTCATGCTTGTCCGTTGTCCAGGCTGGGGTTTCAGTAAGGTCTAATACATTACCCTCTGTTATTAAAGAATATTCTGATGTGTTCTCGTCCCTTACTCCAGAGGTTCTACCCCCCCATAGACCTTATGATTGCGCCATAGAGCTAATTGAGGGTGCCGAATTTCCTAAAGGTCGAATTTATAATCTTTCAGGGCCCGAACGCAAGGCTATGGAAGATTATATTAAGTAGAGCCTTGCTAAAGGGCATATTAGACCTTCAGTCTCTCCTATGGGAGCAGGGTTTTTCTTTGTTAAAAAGAAGGATGGTGGTCTTAGGCCTTGTATTGATTACCGGAGATTAAATAAAATCACTGTCCAAAATAGATACTCTCTCCCATTGATTCCGGATTTATTTAAACAGGTTTTGGGGGCAACCTGGTTTTCCAAGATTGACCTGAAAGGGGCATACAATCTAATCCGAATCAAGGAGGGAGACGAATGGAAGACAGCGTTCAATACTCCGATAGGACACTTTGAATATCAGGTGATGCCTTTTGGACTCAGCAATGCCCCAGCTGTGTTCCAAAACTTAATGAACGATATTCTTAGGGAGTTCTTAGGTAAATTTATTATTGTCTATCTTGACAACATTTTAATATTCTCTCCTGATTTCGAATCTCATGTGTCCCATGTCAAACAAGTATTAGAGGTGTTGAGGGAGAACCAGCTATCCGCTAAGCAAGAGAAATGTGTCTTTGGTGTACAAGAGATACTGTTTCTAGGGCATGTTTTGACTCCTCACGCCTTTAAGATGGATCCTGGTAAGGTTTTAGCTAGGAATGGGTAAGGCCTTCATCCTTAAAGGCTTTACAACGGTTTTTGGGTTTCGCTAATTACTACCGTAAATTTATCATGAATTTTTCTGTAATTGCTAAGCCATTGACCGACCTTACTAAGAAAGGGGCGGATTTGGAGAATTGGTCTACCAAGGCCATTTCTTCATTTGAAACGTTAAAAAAGGCATTTAGTAGCGCTCCCATTCTGATCCACCTGATCAGGAGAGACCCTTTATTGTGGAGGTGGATGCGTCCGAGGACGGCGCAGGAGCAGTCCTTTCACAAGGTCCTGCTAGCCTCACTAACCTGAGACCGTGTGCTTTCTTCTCTAGGAAATTCTCTCCCACGGAGAGAAACTACGACATAGGGAATAGTGAGCTGCTGGCTATTAAATGGGCATTTGAGGAGTGGAGACATTTTTTGTAGGGGGCAAGGCATCGAGTACCTGTTGTCACTGATCATAAAAACCTAATGTTTCTCGAGTCTGCTAAGAGGTTGAATCCCCGACAAGCCCGATGGGCTCTGTTTTTTACCCGTTTTGATTTCTCCATTACGTTCAGGCCGGGAAGTAAAAATGTGAAGGCAGACGCATTATCTCGGAGCTTCCATGCTTTTCAACCCACTGAGACGCCGCCTGAATCCATCCTACCAGCAAACATCTTCTTAGCGGCTCTAACCCAGGATATCTCGGCTCGCATTAAGGCTGAACAACATCTGCCACCGGCATCCACCAAAACAGATAAGTTGTTTGTTCCCGTACAATTTCGTCTCCAGCTGTTGGGTGAGTGTCACATTTCTGCCTTTTGTGGACATCCGGATGTTGAGGGCACTAAGGATCTGGTTTCTAGATATTATTGGTGGCCCACTCTGACCAGGGATGTCAAGTCCTACGTGTCAGCCTGTGAGGTTTGTGCCAGGTCTAAGACACCTAGGACTCGCCCTGCTGGTAACCTACGACCCCTACCCATTCCCAGTAGACCCTGGTCCCATATCTTGATGGACTTTATAACTGACCTACCGCTGGCGGAGGGTAAGACTGTGGTTTGGGTAGTGGTCGATAGGTTTAGCAAGATGGTTCATTTCATTCCCCTGTCTAAACTTCCGAATGCTAAAACCCTGGCGTCTATTTTTGTGAGAGAGATTGTTCGTTTACATGGCATCCCGGAAAATATTGTTTCGGACAGGGGTGTGCAGTTTGTGTCCAAATTCTGGAGGGCCTTCTGTCAAAGATGTAAAATTTCGTTGTCTTTTTCTTCCGCCTACCATCCTGAGAGTAATGCGGTTGTAGACAAAAAGGAAAGAGAAGGCGCTCATAGGGTGAATATGTAAAGGATTATTTCCCCTTTTAGACGGGAGGTAATATGCTCACCTGTTAGAGTTGCACCAATTGGGTGCAACTACAATGAGAGCTGAGTGATCTTGAGGGTAGGTTGGTGCCGCCGGCTTTGTCCAAACACCCTTTGGTCGGTGCCGAACCGCCGAATGGGTGAGTATAGGAACTGTGGGTTTGGTGGACCAAGAAAGTCCAAGAAAAACGGACAGAGTAACAGGCGCAAATCCACAACCGATGGTAGAAAACAAATTGGTTTATTCAGGACAACGCGTTTCGGGGTGCATGACCCCTTTATCAAGTCTGGTGGATCACAGTGGAGCCGTTCGTATCCCAGCACGTGGGGTGTCCGGAGCGATCAATTCACCATTTCTAGGTTCCTGGCTATTTGTTGGACTACTGAATACACACCTGATTCCGTTCCCTGACGATCCTTTTGCCTGCTCCTCCTGTACTGCGCATCCGTCCTGGTATTGTGACCTCGGCTCCCACCTGACTACTCTCTTAGGACTCCTCTTGTACTTCTCTACTCTCCTGGTATTTGACCCCGGCTTCTCCTGACCATTCTTTGCTTAACCCTTTGTACTGCGTAGCTCTCTTGGTTCTGACCCGGTCCGTTCATGTTCCGTATTTTGTCCTGTCTGTCTTCCCTGCACGTATCCTAAGTTAGGGACTGTCGTCCAGTTGTCCCCTGTCATCAGGACTCGTGAGGCAAGTAGGCAGGGCCAGGGGTGAGGGTGGAGCGCAGTGGTCACTTTCCTTCCCCCTGTGTGAGTGTGGACGTGACCGTTACATGGAGACCCAGAAGTTGCAGGGGCTGACCCCTGTCAGTCAGTTCGTGTAGGCGTGTGCACACTTACTGCCCCACCATGTCGCACGTCCCCGTGATGTTCACGATCCAATTTGATATCTTCTCTATCAACTTTCGATGTTCTTTTATGCGCCTACCATGGTGATCACGGGTGGCGGGGAATCAGGGTTCCAGGTCAGAGAGGGAGCGTGAGAAAGAGAGACCACATCCAAGGGAGGATTCATTTTTTCAAATTTAAAATTAGATTTGAAATATGCGAGAAATTATTAAAGCATAAAAGTGTGACAACTTTTCAAAGTTTAAGCATTGAATGTAAGGATGTGGCGCGCATTAATTACTGAATAATTTATTAAATTTTATTCCCTGTCACCTATGCATAGCAGGTGTTTATTCACGTCTAAAATTGTATAATGTCAACCCAAGAATGTAACAGAAAAATTATTGAAATTTATTAAGCTGTCAACTAGGTAGAGAAGGGGTATATTACACCCAAAATTTTTTTTTTCTTTTTTTTACCGTTCCACTAGGTATAGCAGTGGTACTATACACACCAAAATTTGTGAATTTCACCCTAAAATGTAAATGACAATTTATTTATTTTTTAACCGGCCTGCTAGGTATAGCAGTGGTACTATACACCCAAAAATTGGTTAAATTCACCCGAAAAAGTAAATGGCAAATTTTTTTTTTGTTTAACCCGTCTACTAGGTATAGCAGTGGTACTATACACCCAAAAATTTGTTAATTTCACCATAAAATGTAACTGACAATTTTTTTTCATTTACCGGTCTACTAGGTATAGCAGTGGTACTATACAAACCAAAATTGGTGAATTTCACCCGAAAATGTAAATGACAAAGTAGTGAAATGATATAAAATAAAACACCTACAAAAAAAAAAAGGAATTATGAGGTGGAGTTCCATATGGAGTAGGAGTTTGAGGAGGCGGTGGACGTAGCAGAGTAGGTGGAAGCGACGATAGAGGAGGACGAGATAGCCAACACAGGTTTTTGCTTTTAATTTAATTTTGTAAAATTAAGGTACACTCCAAAAGAGTGTGAAATATCCAAAATACAAACATGAGCAATTGCGCTGCAGTATAACAATGGCTGCTTAGTGCCGGTATACATGTCTATTCTGCACAAGGTACGGACAAATCCTGAGGGATCCATGCCTGGTTCATTTTAATGAACGTGAGCTTGTCCACATTGGCTGTGGACAGGCGGCTGCGCTTGTCTGTGATGACGCCCCCTGCCGTGCTAAACACACGTTCAGATAATACACTGGCTGCAGGGCAGGCCAGCACCTCCAAGGCGTAAAGGGCAAGCTCAGGCCATGTGCCCAATTTGGAGACCCAGAAGTTGAAGGGGGCAGATCCGTCATTCAGTACGTGTAGGCGTGTGCACACATACTGCTCCACCATGTTGGTGAAATGCTGCCTCCTGCTAAGACGTTCCATATCAGCTGGTGGTGCTGGTTGTTGTGGCGTGCTGACAAAGATTTTTCACATTTCGGCCATGCTAACCCTGCCTTCTGAGGTGCTGGCGGTGCCCCAGCTGCGTTGGCGACCTCTTCCTCGTCCTCTTCCTTCGCCTTGTGCTTCCACTGTGCCCCCGCTGTCAGGTGGGAATGCCACCAGCAGCACGTCTACCAGCGTGCGCTTGTACTCGCGCATCTTACGATCACGCTCCAGTGACGGAATTAAGGACGGTACGTTGTCTTTGTAATGGGGATCTAGCAGTGTGGCCACCCAGTAATCAGCACAAGTTAAAATGTGGGCAACTCAGCGGTCTTTGCGGAGACACTGCAGCATGTAATCGCTCATGTGTGCCAGGCTGCCCAGAGGCAACGAAAAGCTGTCCTCTGTGGGAGGTGTATCGTCTGTGTCCTCTGTATCCCCCCATCAACGCACCAGTGATGGCCATGAGCTGGTCTGGGTGCCACCCTGCTGTAAACATGGTTCCTCCTCCTCCATCTCCTCATCCTCCACCTCCTCATCCTCCAGAACTGTGCCCTGGCTGGACAATTGTGTACCTTGGGTTTGTGGGTGCAGGAACCCACCCTCGGAGCCACATCCTCTTCCATTATCACCAGCAGGTTTTTTCAAGGAGGCATAGAAGTGGGATAGTAACGCTGAGAACGGCGTTATCGGCACTGGCCATGTTGGTGGAGTACTCAAAACAGCGCAACAAGGAACACAGGTCTCGCATGGAGGCCCAGTCATTGGTGGTGAAGTGGTGCTGTTCCGCCGAGCGACTCACCCATGCATACTGCAGCTGAAACTCCACTATTGCCTGCTGCTGCTCGCACAGTCTGACCAGCATGTGCATGGTGGAGTTCCACCTTGTGGGCACGTCGCATATGAGGCGGTGAGCGGGAAGGCCGAAGTTACGCTGTAGCGCTGACAGGCGAGCAGCAGCAGGGTGAGAACGCCGAAAGCGCGCACAGATGGCCCGCACTTTATGCAGCAGCTCTGACATGTTGGGGTAATTTTTAAGGAATCTCTGCACCACCAAATTCAGCACATGCGCCAGGCGAGATTCAGCACATGCGCCAGACGAGATTTCGCCCATTATCGCACACCACCAGGCCGGATTTGAGGCTGACTGGCACAAACCACTCATCAGTCTGTTGTTCAAGGCCCGTCCACAGCTTCTGCGCAGTGTGGGGTTTGTCCCCCAAACATATACGTTTTAAAACTACCTGCTGTCATTTACTCCTGGCTGTGCTGAAGTTGGTGGTGAAGGTGTAGGAGGAGGAAGCAACAGGAGGCAAACTGAAGCGCCCTGTAATCCTCGGTGGTGGAAGGACATGCGCCAAACTGCTATTCGCCTCAGGCCCAGCCGCCACTGCATTTACCTAGTGTGCTGTTATAGAGAGATAACGTCCCTGACCGTGCTTACTGGTCCACGTATCCGTAGTCAGGTGCACCTTGCCACAGATGGCGTTGCGCAGTGCACACCTGATTTTGTCCCCTACTTGGTTGTGAAGGGAAGGGATGGCTCACCTTGAAAAGTAGTGGCGGCTGGGCACGACATACTGTGGGACAGCCACCGCCATAAGGCCTTTAAAACTATCCGTCTCGACCAGACGGAATGACAGCATTTCAAAGGCAAGTAATTTAGAAATGCTGGCATTCAGGGCTAGGGATCGCGGGTGGGTAGGGGGGTACTTCCTCTTCCTCTCCAGCCTTTGGGATATGAAGAGCTGAACGCTTCCGTGGGACATTGTGGAGATGCTTGGTTACCCAGGTGTTGGTGTTGCTGGCAGATCCTCTGTTTGTGGGGTGCCAGGTGGCACTGTCACTCCAGAGGTGGATGAAGAGGCCGCGACTGCAGCAAAAGAGGAAGCAGAAGGAGCCAGAGATCTTTCTTGGTTTTTGAGGTGTCTACTCCACTGCAGCTCGTGCTTTGCACTTAAATGCCTGGTCATGCAGGTTGTGCTCAGGTTGAGAAAGTTTATGCCTCGCTTCAGGCTCTGATTGCACAGCGTGCAAACCACTCGTGTCTAGTCGTCAGCACATTGTCTGAAGAACTGCCACGCCAGGGAACTCCTTGGAGCTGGCTTTGGTGTGCTCGGTCCCTTGCTGCGGTGGGCAGTAGGAGGCATACTGTCTAGAGCACGGCCGCTCCGCTTTTGCACCCTGCTACCTCTTCTGCTGTGCTGGTGGCTCTGTGCGACCACCGCCTCTTCCTCCGAACTACATAGGTCACTCGCATGACCTTGATTCCATGTGGGGTCCAGGACCTCATCGTCCTCCACATCATCTTCCACCCAGTCTTCACCCTTGACTTCCTTGTCGGTCTGCACACTTTCGAAAGCCCCAGCAGTTGGCACCTGTGTTTCGTCATCATCTGAGACGTGCTGCGATGTCCTCCCATGTACTCATCTTGAAAAATAAGTGGTTGGGCATCGGTGTACTCAATCTCTTCCACTTCTGGGGCAGGGCTAGGTGGATGGCCCTGGGAAACCCTGCTAACAGAGTCATCAAAAAGCAGAAGAGACTGCTGCGTGACTTGGGGCTCAGACTGCTTGGCTGATTTGCAAGGGGGTGAGGTGAAAGACTGAGGGACATCGGCTGCAGGTGCCAACTGTGGTCTTTCAGCAGGAGACTGGGTAGGAGACAATGCGAAGGAACTGGATCCACTGTCAGCAACCCAATCTACTATCGCCTGTACTTGTTCATGCCTCACCATTCGTAGAGCAGCATTAGGCCCGACCAAATACCGCTGTAGGTTTTGTCGCCTACTCGCACCTGAGGAAGGGGTTTCACTTGTGAACCAGTGTAGGCCTGAAGTAAATATATCTTTGCACAAAATGGCTGTATTTCTAATGCCTGATTCAAACCCCTGTATGTAGGAGGGTATCTCACACGGTCTGAACCAGTGTAGGCCTGAATTCAATATTTCTTTGCCCAAAATGGCTGTATTTAAAATGGCTGTATTTCAAATACCTGAATCAAACCCCTGTATGTAGAGGGAGTATCTCACACGGCCTAATCCAGTGTAGGCCTGAAGTAAATATATCTTTGCCCAAAATGGCTGTATTTGAAATCCCTGAATCAAACCCCTGTATGTAGAGGGAGTATCTCACAGGGCCTAATCCAGTGTAGGCCTGAAGTAAATATATCTTTGCCAAAAATGGCTGTATTTCAAATGACTGTATTTCAAATCCATGATTCAAACCCCTGTATGTAGAGGGGGTATCTCACACGGTCTGAACCAGTGTAGGCCTGAAGTAAATATATCTTTGCACAAAATGGCTGTATTTCAAATGGCTGTATTTCAAATCCCTGATTCAAACCCCTGTATGTAGAGGGAGTATCTCACAGAGCCTGAACCAATGTAGTTCTGAAGTAAATATATCTTTGCACAATGGCTGTATTTCAAATGGCTGTATTTCTAATGCCTGATTCAAACCCCTGTATGTAGGGGGGTATCTCAAACGGTCTGAACCAGTGTAGGCCTGAATTCAATATTTCTTTGCCCAAAATGGCTGTATTTAAAATGGCTGTATTTAAAATCCCTGAATCAAACCCCTGTATGTAGAGGGAGTATCTCACATGGCCTAATCCAGTGTAGGCCTGAAGTAAATATATCTTTGCCCAAAATAGCTGTATTTGAAATCCCTGAATCAAACCCCTGTATGTAGAGGGAGTATCTCACAGGGCCTAATCCAGTGTAGGCCTGAAGTAAATATATCTTTGCCCAAAATGGCTGTATTTCAAATGACTGTATTTCAAATCCATGATTCAAACGCCTGTATGTAGAGGGGGTATCTCACACGATCTGAACCAGTGTAGGCCTGAAGTAAATATATCTTTGCACAAAATGGCTGTATTTCAAATGGCTGTATTTCAAATCCCTGATTCAAACCCCTGTATGTAGAGGGAGTATCTCACAGAGCCTGAACCAATGTAGTTCTGAAGTAAATATATCTTTGCACAAAATGGCTGTACTTCAAATTGCTGTATTTCTAATGCCTGATTCAAACCCCTGTATGTAGGGGGGTATCTCAAACGATCTGAACCAGTGTAGGCATGAATTCAATATTTCTTTGCCCAAAATGGCTGTATTTAAAATGGCTGTATTTCAAATTCCTGAATCAAACCCCTGTATGTAAAGGGAGTAACTCACAGGGCCTGAACCAGTGTAGGCCTGAAGTAAATATATCTTTGCACAAAATAGCTGTATTTGAAATGGCTGTAATTCAAATCCCTGATTCAAACCCCTGTATGTAGAGGGGGTATCTCACACAGTCTGAACCAGTGTAGGCCTGAAGTAGGGATGCCACCCGTCCGGGATTGACCCGGACAGTCCGGGTTTGTAATCCTGTGCCCGGGTACAAGCCTTTCTTAGACCCGGGCACAGGATTATTTATTCAAACTGCATGATCCGATCCCCGATCGCATATTTAAGCTTAGCTGCTGTCACTCACTGCAGCGCTGGCAGCCGGGTGATCAGCTAAGCGCAGTGCTCCAGTCCCAAGCCTCCCCGAGCCGAGACCCTCCTCTCTCTGCTCACTCCCTCCTCTATCTACACTACAGTGATGTGTGCCATGCCCCCAGCCAGGCAGCGCAGCGGCTACGGCTCACTCACTGTTCAATCAGTCAGTCTCCCTCCTCCTCGCTCCTCCCCTGCCTGCGGCTGCCTCCCGGTGACCCTGCTCCTTCAATCTGATAAGGAAGTCAGGTGACGGTCCACAGTCAGGAAGTGACATCAGAGAGAGAGGCAGGGAGCTCCTTCACCGTGGGAGAATTAAAATAATTCCTCTTCCCTTCTCTCCAGTCCAGCTCCTCCAGCAGCAGCCAGGAAGCCTGCCCAAGTAGTGCCCTGTGCCCAGCCCAGTGCCCACTATTGTGCCCTGCCTGCAGGCTGCAGTGCAGCAGCAGTGGTTTTTCAACCTGACCAACTAAGACAGTCCTGAGTCCTGAACTGAACTCTGAGAGTCCTGACACCTGTTGTCCTAGATAGTCAGTCACTTACTTCTAAAAAGGTATAAATATAAAAAACATTTGAAGTGTAATGTAACAGTGTTTAAACAGGATTCTGAAATCTGTCAATCATCAGAAAAAACGTTATGTTATGTAGCTGACTGACATTGGCGATGGGCTGATGTCAGCAGTACATAACAGTGTGTTTTATAACTCCCTGCCTGCCGCTGCCGCCGTTCTCTTAAAATAAAGACTTATAATATGCTAATGAGCATCTAGGTGCTAGGAGGGCGTTCCTGCAGTACCTAGAGGCTCCGTCTATTCACCCTTTGGCAGTGGCACGCCCATGTCCAGTTGATTGACGTCTCGAGTTCTCCTCTTCGTCCCGTAAATCCCACGCCTGCGCCGTCCCGTTTAGTATTCGGCGCAGGCGCAGGATTTATGGGATGAAGAGGAGAACTCGGACGTCAATCAACTGGACATGGGCGTGCCACTGCCAAAGGGTGAATAGACGGAGCCTCTAGGTACTGCAGGAACGCCCTCATAGCACCTAGATGCTCTTTAGCATATTATAAATCTTTATTTTAAGAGAACGGCGGCAGGCAGGGAGTTATAAAACACACTGTTATGTACTGCTGACATCAGCACATCGCTAATGTCAGTCAGCTACATAACATAACGTTTTTTCTGATGACAGAAACCCTTTAATAAAAAATATTAATTGATTGGACGACAACTATCAATAAAATGGATTTTGCACTAACATGAAATTTGGATGTCTGTATTGGACGATATGTATTATTGCACATATAAGATGCCCCCCACAAAACATGTCACTGGTTACCTGTGGCATTTCTTTATGGGGGCATATTTTATGTGCAATACTAACAAGTGCCTTGCCTGCCCCGAGCAAGGCACTTGTTAGTATTGCACATAAAATATGCCCCCATAAAGAAATGCCACAGGTAACCAGTGACATGTTTTGTGGGGGGCATCTTATATGTGCAATAATACATATCGTCCAATACAGACATCCAAATTTCATGTTAGTGCAAAATCCATTTTATTGATAGTTGTCGTCCAGGTGCTAAAGTGTTCGGGTTTGGCTTGAAAAAAAGGTGGCAACCCTAGCCTGAAGTAAATATATCTTTGCACAAAATGGCTGTATTTCAAATGGCTGTATTTCAAATCCCTGATTCAAACCCGTGTAAGTAGAGGGAGTATCTCACAGGGCCTGAACCAGTGTAGGCCTGAATTCAATATTGGTGCACCAAATGGCGGTATTTAAAATCTCTGAATGTAACCCAAATGTATTAAGGGTGTATCTCACAATGACATCTGCATCAAAGGCTGCCAACTAAATTTTTTGTGCCCAAACGAGTGTTTGTTTAACAACTGAATTTGACAGCAGTATATAAGCCTGTAATTTCACACGTGCTGATGCTGCAAGGCCTGAAAATAGTGGGTTTTTTTTGTCAAAAAAGTGTGTTTTTCAAACCCCAGAAAATGATGGGTGTATTTCTAGCTTAAATTGCACACTGACTAATACAGATGTTGTAGATTGCCAAAAAAGTCTTTTTTTGCTAACAGAATATGAAAGCTGTATATATTAAACTTGAATTTAACACTTGCAGATATGGAAAATACTGTTTTTTTTTTAAAAAAAGTGTGTTTTTCAAACCACAGAAAATGATGGGTGTATTTCTAGCTTAACCACCTCAGCCCCCATAGCTTAAAGAGGACCTTTCACCGATTCTTACCCTATGAACTAACTATACAGATATGTAGAGCGGCGCCCGGGGATCTCACTGCACTTACTATTATCCCCGGGCGCCGCTCCGTTCTGCCGCTATGCCCTCCGGTATCTCCGCTCACTAAGTTATAGTAGGCGGAGATACCAGTCCCTAAGTTATGGTAGGCGGAGTCTGCCCTAGCGCTGGCCAATCGCAGCGCAGAGCTCACAGCCTGGGAGGTTATTTTCGGTGAAAGGTCCTCTTTAAACACCCTTAATGACCAGACCACTTTTTACAATTCTGCACTACACTACTTTCACCATTTATTGCTCGGTCATGCAACTTACCACCCAAATGAATTTTACATCCTTTTCTTCTCACTAATAGAGCTTTCATTTGGTGGTATTTCATTGCTGCTGACATTTTTACTTTTTTTTTGTTATTAATGGAAATTTAACTAAATTTTTGCAAAAAAATGACATTTTTCACTTTCAGTTGTAATTTTTTTTTTAAAAAAACGACATCCATATATAATCCATATAAAAATGGTTTGGGTAAAAGTTATAGCGTTTACCAACTATGGTACAAAAATGTGAATTTCCGCTTTTTGAAGCAGCTCTGACTTTCTGAGCACCTGTCATGTTTCCTGAGGTTCTACAATGCCCAGACAGTAGAAAACCCCCACAAATAACCCCATTTCGGAAAGTAGACACCCTAAGGTATTCGCTGATGGGCATAGTGAGTTCATAGAACTTTTTATTTTTTGTCACAAGTTAGCGGAAAATGATGATTTTTTTTTTCCATACAAAGTCTCATATTCCACTAACTTGTGACAAAAAATAAAAACTTCCATGAACTCACTATGCCCATCACGAAATACCTTGGGGTGTCTTCTTTCCAAAATGGGGTCACTTGTGGGGTAGTTAAACTGCCCTGGCATTTTAGGGGCCCTAATGTGCACAAGTTAGCGGAAATTGTTTTTTTTTTTGTTATTTCTCACAAAGTCTCCCTTTCCGCTAACTTGTGACAAAAAAATAAAATTTTACATGAACTCCCCATGCCCTTCAAAAAATACCTTGAGGTGTCTTCTTTCCAAAATGGGGTCACATGTGGCATTTTAGGGGCCCTAAAGCGTGAGAAGAAGTCTGGAATATAAATGTCTAAAAATTTTTACGCATTTGGATTCTGTGAGGGGTATGGTGAGTTCATGTGAGATTTAATTTTTTGTCACAAGTTAGTGGAATATGAGACTTTGTAAGAAAAAACAAAAAAAATTTAAATAATAAAATATCAATTTCCGCTAACTTGTGCCAAAAAAATGTCTGAATGGAGCCTTACAGGGGGGTGATCAATGACAGGGGGGTGATCAGGGAGTCTATTTGGGGTGATCACCACCCTGTCATTGATCACCCCCCTGTAAGTCTCCATTCAGAGGTCTGTATGTGTTTTGCGGATCCACGGATCCATGGATCGGATCCGCAAAACACATACGGACGTCTGAATGGAGCCTTACAGGTGGGTGATCAATGACAGGGGGGTGATCAGGGAGTCTATATGGGGTGATCACCCCCCTGTAAGGCTCCATTCAGACGTCCGTATGTGTTTTGCGGATCCGATCCGTGGATCCGTAAAACACATACGGACGTCTGAATGGAGCCTTACAGGGGGGTGATCAATGACAGGGGGGTGATCAATGACAGGGGGGTGATCAATGACAGGAGGGTGATCAGGGAGTCTATATGGGGTGATCACCCCCCTGTCATTGATCACCCCCCTGTAAGGCTCCATTCAGACGTCCGTATGTGTTTTGCGGATCCGATCCATGTATCTGTGGATCCGTAAAACACATACGGACATCTGAATGGAGCCTTACAGGGGGGTGATCAATGACAGGGGGGTGATCAGGGAGTCTATATGGGGTGATCAGGGGTTAATAAGGGGTTAATAAGTGACAGGGGGGGTATAGTGTAGTGTGGTGCTTGGTGCTACTTATTACAGAGCTGCCTGTGTCCTCTGGTGGTCGATCCAAGCAAAAGGGACCACCAGAGGACCAGGTAGCAGGTATATTAGATGCTGTTATCAAAACAGCGTCTAATATACCTGTTAGGGGTTAAAAAAATAGCATCTACAGCCTGCCAGCGAACGATCGCCGCTGGCAGGCTGCAGATCCACTCGCTTACCTGCAGTTCCTGTGAACGCGCGCGCCTGTGTGCGCGCGTTCACAGGAAATCTCGCGTCTCGCAAGATGACGCACGGATGCGTCCAGGTGGAATTAATCGACCACCGCCAGGACGCATCCGTGCGTTAGGCGGTCGGTAAGCAGTTAAATTGCACACTGACTAATCTAGATGTTGTAGATTGCCAAAAAAGTCTTTTTTTGGTAACAGAATATGAAAGCTGTATATATTAAACTTGAATTTAACACTTGCAGATCTGGAAAATACTTTTTTTTTTAAAGTGTGTTTTTTTAAACCACAGAAAATGATGGGTGTATTTCTAGCTTAAATTGCACCTGACTAATACAGATGTTTTAGATTGCCAATAAAGTATTTTTTTGGTAACAGAATATGAAAGCTGTATATATTAAACTTGTCACTAGTGGGGTACCTCAGGGGTCAGTATTGGGCCCTATTCTCTTCAATATATTTATTAATGATCTTGTAGAAGGCTTGCATAGTAAAGTATCAATTTTCGCAGATGACACTAAACTGTGTAAAGTAATTTACACTGAAGAGGACAGTATACTACTACAGAGGGATTTGGATAGATTGTAGGCTTGGCTAGATAAGTGGCAGATGAGGTTTAACACTGACAAATGTAAAGTTATGCACATGGGAAGGAATAATGCAAGTCACCCGTACATACTAAATGATAAAACACTCGGTAACACTGACTTGGAAAAGGATCTAGGAATTTTAATAAACCGCAAACTAAGCTGCAGAAACCAGTGTCAGTCAGCTGCTGCCAAGGCCAATAAGATAATGGGTTGCATCAGAAGGGGCATAGATGCCCGTGATAAGAACATAGTCCTACTTTACAAATCGCTAGTCAGACCACACATGGAGTACTGTGTACAGTTCTGGTCTCCTGTAAACAAGGCAGACATAGCAGAGCTGGAGAAGGTCCAGAGGAGGGCAACTAAAGTAATAACTGGAATGGGGCAACTACAGTACCCTGAAAGATTATCAAAATTAGGGTTATTCACTTTAGAAAAAAGACGACTGAGGGGAGATCTAATTAATATGTATAAATATATGTCACGACCATGGTCGTGACTCCTTGAGCCGCATGCAGTTGCCCGCGGTCCTCTCTTGTTTGTCAACCACAGGTGAGGGCTGTTAGTATGTTGCCTCACGTGTGGTTGCCGTTGGCAGTGGAGCAGCCTAAGCTGGTTGCTAGGCGGTCCGCTGTCTATGCATGCGGTTGCATCAGGCAACGTGTGTTTGTATGTGTGCACTTTCTTTGTTTGGTGTGCACGGGGTTTAGTTGTGTGTGAATTTCCCCTTTAAGTGGCTTCACTACCCTGTCTGGTGTTGGAAGGATTAACTCCCATCCTAGTGTGTGTGAGTGTGTGTTGCTGCTTGGGCTATTTAGCTGCCGCTAGATGCCTGAAGGAGAGGGGTACTCCAGCCATGTTGTATGCTGGAGTCATCCTCCTGGTCTTTTTATGTCATATGTCCAGTGAGGGCCACCCTTGTGGTCATAAGTAGAGTTGAGCGAACACCTGGATGTTCGGGTTCGAGAAGTTCGGCCAAACTTCCCGGAAATGTTCGGGTTCGGGATCCGAACCCGACCCGAACTTCGTCCCGAACCCGAACCCCATTGAAGTCAATGGGGACCCGAACTTTTGGGCACTAAAAAGGCTGTAAAACAGCTCAGGAAAGAGCTAGATGGCTGCAAAAGGCAGCAACACATAGGTAAATCCCCTGCAAACAAATGTGGATAGGGAAATGAATTAAAATAAAAATAAAAAAAATAAAAATTAACCAATATCAATTGGACAGAGGTCCCATAGCAGAGAATCTGGCTTCACATCAGCAGAGAATCAGTCTCTTCATGCCATAGCAAAGAATCTGGCTTCATGTCAGCGCAGAATCAGTCTTCATGTCATAGCAGAGAATCAGGCTTCACGTCACCCACCACTGGAACAGGCCACTGTCACACATTTAGGCCCAGGCACCCAGGCAGAGGAGAGAGGTCCCGTAACAGAGAATCTGGCCTTATGTCAGCACAGAATCTGTCTTCATGTCATAGCAGAGAATCGGGCTTCACGTCACCCACCACTGGAACAGGCCACTGTCACACATTTAGGCCCCGGCACCCAGACAGAGGAGAGAGGTCCTGTAACAGAGAATCTGGCCTTATGTCAGCACAGAATCAGTCTTCATGTCATAGCAGAGAATCAGGCTTCACGTCACCCACCACTGGAACAGGCCACTGTCACATATTTAGGCCCAGGCACCCAGGCAGAGGAGAGAGGTCCCGTAACAGAGAATCTGGCCTTATGTCAGCGCAGAATCAGTCTTCATGTCATAGCAGAGAATCAGGCTTCACGTCACCCACCACTGGAACAGGCCACTGTCACATATTTAGGCCCCGGCACCCAGACAGAGGAAAGAGGTCCCGTAACAGAGAATCTGGCCTTATGTCAGCACAGAATCAGTCTTCATGTCATAGCAGAGAATCAGGCTTCACGTCACCCACCACTGGAACAGGCCACTGTCACATATTAGGCCCCGGCACCCAGACAGAGGAGAGGTTCATTCAACTTTGGGTTGCCCCGCAATATAATGGTAAAATGAAAATAAAAATAGGATTGAATGAGGAAGTGCCCTGGAGTAGAATAATATATTGTTAAGGGGAGGTAGTTAATATCTAATCTGCACAAGGGATGGACAGGTCCTTTGGGATCCATGCCTGGTTCATTTTTATGAACGTCAGCTTGTCCACATTGGCTGTAGACAGGCGGCTGCGTTTGTCTGTAATGACGCCCCCTGCCGTGCTGAATACACGTTCAGACAAAACGCTGGCCGCCGGGCAGGCCAGCACCTCCAAGGCATAAAAGGCTAGCTCTGGCCACGTGGACAATTTGGAGACCCAGAAGTTGAATGGGGCCGAACCATCAGTCAATACGTGGAGGGGTGTGCACAGGTACTGTTCCACCATGTTAGTGAAATGTTGCCTCCTGCTAACACGTTCCGTATCAGGTGGTGGTGCAGTTAGCTGTGGCGTGGTGACAAAACTTTTCCACATCTCTGCCATGCTAACCCTGCCCTCAGAGGAGCTGGCCGTGACACAGCTGCGTTGGCGACCTCTTGCTCCTCCTCTGCCTTCGCCTTGGGCTTCCACTGGTTCCCCTGTGACATTTGGGAATGCTCTCAGTAGCGCGTCTACCAACGTGCGCTTGTACTCGCGCATCTTCCTATCACGCTCCAGTGTAGGAAGTAAGGTGGGCACATTGTCTTTGTACCGGGGATCCAGCAGGGTGGCAACCCAGTAGTCCGCACACGTTAAAATGTGGGCAACTCTGCTGTCGTTGCGCAGGCACTGCAGCATGTAGTCGGTCATGTGTGCCAGGCTGCCCAGAGGTAAGGACAAGCTGTCCTCTGTGGGAGGCGTATCGTCATCGTCCTGTGTTTCCCCCCAGCCACGCACCAGTGATGGGCCCGAGCTGCTTTGGGTGCCACCCCGCTGTGAACATGCTTCATCCTCATCCTCCTCCACCTCCTCCTCATCCTCGTCCTCCTCGTCCTCCAGTAGTGGGCCCTGTCTGGCCACATTTTTACCTGGCCTCTGCTGTTGCAAAAAACCTCCCTCTGAGTCACTTCGAAGAGACTGGCCTGAAAGTGCTAAAATGACCCCTCTTCCTCCTCTTCCTCCTGGGCCACCTCCTCTTCCATCATCGCCCTAAGTGTTTTCTCAAGGAGACATAGAAGTGGTATTGTAACGCTGATAACGGCGTCATCGCCACTGGCCATGTTGGTGGAGTACTCGAAACAGCGCAACAGGGCACACAGGTCTTGCATGGAGGCCCAGTCATTGGTGGTGAAGTGGGGCTGATCCGCAGTGCGACTGACCCGTGCGTGCTGCAGCTGAAACTCCACTATGGCCTGCTGCTGCTCGCACAGTCTGTCCAGCATATGCAAGGTGGAGTTCCACCTGGTGGGCACGTCGCATATGAGGCGGTGAGCGGGAAGGCCGAAGTTACGCTGTAGCGCAGACAGGCGAGCAGCGGCAGGGTGTGAACGCCGGAAGCGCGAACAGACGGCCCGCACTTTATGCAGCAGCTCTGACATGTCGGGGTAGTTGCGAATGAACTTCTGCACCACCAAATTCAGCACATACGCCAGGCAAGGGATGTGCGTCAAACCGGCTAGTCCCAGAGCTGCAACGAGATTTCGCCCATTATCGCACACCACCAGGCCGGGCTTGAGGCTCACCGGCAGCAACCACTCGTCGGTCTGTTGTTCTATACCCCGCCACAACTCCTGTGCGGTGTGGGGCCTGTCCCCCAAACATATGAGTTTCAGAATGGCCTGCTGACGTTTACCCCGGGCTGTGCTGAAGTTGGTGGTGAAGGTGTATGGCTGACTGGATGAGCAGGTGGAAGAAGAGGAGGAGGAAGCTGAGTAGGAGGAGGAGGAGACAGAAGGCAAAGAATGTTGCCCTGCGATCCTTGGCGGCGGAAGGACGTGCGCCAAACAGCTCTCCGCCTGGGGCCCAGCCGCCACTACATTTACCCAGTGTGCAGTTAGGGAGATATAGCGTCCCTGGCCGTGCTTACTGGTCCACGTATCTGTGGTTAGGTGGACCTTGCCACAGATGGCGTTGCGCAGTGCACACTTGATTTTATCGGACACTTGGTTGTGTAGGGAAGGCACGGCTCTCTTGGAGAAGTAGTGCCGGCTGGGAACAACATACTGTGGGACAGCAAGCGACATGAGCTGTTTGAAGCTGTCTGTGTCCACCAGCCTAAATGACAGCTTTTCATAGGCCAGTAGTTTAGAAATGCTGGCATTCAGGGCCAGGGATCGTGGGTGGCTAGGTGGGAATTTACGCTTTCTCTCAAATGTTTGTGAGATGGAGAGCTGAACGCTGCCGTGTGACATGGTTGAGATGCTTGGTGACGCAGGTGGTGGTGTTGGTGGTACATCCCATGTTTGCTGGGCGGCAGGTGCCAACGTTCCTCCAGAGGCGGATGAAGAGGCCGAGGCGGCGGCAGCAGCAGAAGAGGTAGCAGGGGGAGCCTGAGTTCCTTGTTTTTAAGGTGTTTACTCCACTGCAGTTCATGCTTTGCATGCAGGTGCCTGGTCATGCAGGTTGTGCTAAGGTTCAGAACGTTAATGCCTCGCTTCAGGCTCTGATGGCACAGCGTGCAAACCACTCGGGTCTTGTCGTCAGCACATTGTTTGAAGAAGTGCCATGCCAGGGAACTTCTTGAAGCTGCCTTTGGGGTGCTCGGTCCCAGATGGCGGCAGTCAGTAGCAGGCGGAGTCTCTTGGCGGCGGGTGTTCTGATTTTGCCCACTGCTCCCTCTTTTGCTACGCTGTTGGCTCGGTCTCACCACTGCCTCTTCCTCCGAACTCTGAAAGTCAGTGGCACGACCTTCATTCCATGTGGGGTCTAGGACCTCATCGTCCCCTGCATCGTCTTCCACCCAGTCTTGATCCCTGACCTCCTGTTCAGTCTGCACACTGCAGAAAGACGCAGCAGTTGGCACCTGTGTTTCGTCATCATCAGAGACGTGCTGAGGTGGTATTCCCATGTCCTCATCATCAGGAAAAATAAGTGGTTGTGCGTTAGTGCATTCTATCTCTTCCACCCCTGGGGAAGGGCTAGGTGGATGCCCTTGGGAAACCCTGCCAGCAGAGTCTTCAAACAGCATAAGAGACTGCTGCATAACTTGAGGCTCAGACAGTTTCCCTGATATGCATGGGGGTGATGTGACAGACCGATGGGCTTGGTTTTCATGCGCCATCTGTGCGCTTTCTGCAGAATACTGGGTGGGAGATAATGTGAACGTGCTGGATCCACTGTCGGCCACCCAATTGACTAATGCCTGTACCTGCTCAGGCCTTACCATCCTTAGAACGGCATTGGGCCCCACCAAATATCGCTGTAAATTCTGCTGGCTACTGGGACCTGAGGTAGTTGGTTCACTAGGACGTGTGACTGTGGCAGAACGGCCACGTCCTCTCCCAGCACCAGAGGGTCCACTAACACCACCACGACCATGTCCACGTCCGCGTCCGCGTCCCTTGTTAGATGTTTTCCTCATTGTTCCCGTTCACCACAATTTTGAGAATGGCAAATTTGGGAATAGTTTTTCAACCCAGAACAAAAACTGTGCTTTTACGGTCACTACAAATAATTTGACCAGCTAAAACAGTACAGATTTGGTTGAATAGAAATGTGAGGCCTATTTTTTTTGCGCTGTGTGACAGGTATACGTTTAATCACAGAATTAGACTTGTATCTGCATGGTAGCGTGTGTGTTAAGTTTTTCTGAATGACACTATCAGCACCTTGAATCTAAGATATCCTTTTTGGGATAGATTTCAAGTAGGCCTCATATAGCATAAACTACTTATTTTGAGAATGTCAAATTTGGAATAGTTTTTCACCCCAGAACAAAAACTGTGCTTTTACGGTCACTACAAATAACTTGACCAGCTCAAACAGTACAGATTTGGTTGAATAGAAATGTCAGGTCTATTTTTTAGGCGCTGGGTGACGGGCTCAACTTGCCCCTGATGTAGTATTTGGCCAAAAAATAACCACACTATTGATGGTTAAATGCACTTGGGTGACACAGGCTCAGCCTGCACCTGATGTAGTATATGGCCAAAAATTAACCACACTGTTGATGGTTAAATGCACTTGGGTGACACAGGCTCAGCCTGCACCTGATGTAGTATATGGCCAAAAATTAACCACACTGTTGATGGTTAAATGCACTTGGGTGACACAGGCTCAGCCTGCACCTGATGTAGTATATGGCCAAAAAATAACCAGACTGTTGATGGTTAAATGCACTTCGGTGACACAGGCTCAGCCTGCAGCTGATGTAGGATATAGCAAAAAATAACATCACTATTGATGGTTAAAAGCACTTGGTGGTAGCTTGTGCTGGCGCACCACAAGTCACAAAATGGCCGCCGATCACCCCAGAAAAAAGTGATCTAAAAACGCTCTGGGCAGCCTAAAAAAAGTGAGCAAGTCGATATTAGCACTTCAATGATCCACAGCTGGAGATCGATCACAGAATGAAGTCTTTTGGAGGAGTTAATCTGCCTAATCTCGCCCTAACGTCGCAGCAGCAACCTCTCCCTATGCTTGAATCAGCAGATTGACGTGCAGCGCTACGTGACCCAAGCTTATATAGAGGCTGGGTCACATACTGCACTGGCCAATCACAGCCATGCCAATAGTAGGCAAGGCTGTGATGGCCTCTTGGGGCAAGTAGTATAACGCTTGTTGATTGGCTGCTTTGCAGCCTTTCAAAAAGCGCCAAGAAAGCGCCGAACACCGAACCCGAACACGGACTTTTACGAAAATGTTATATACAGTTCGGGTTCGCTCATCCCTAGTCATAAGTAAATGTCATGATGTTAAGTTTATGTTCCGCTGCAGTCTCACCTTAGTGCAGCTATGGTGTCCTGGTTTCCTGTGTTATTTGTGATGTGTGCTGTGTCCTTTTATGTTGGTGTGGACATCAGTACTTGTGCACGGGTTCCAGTCAGTGTGTCTGTGGCAGGTAGGGTGGAACTGGTTTAACTTAACTGCCATATCCATATGCTGTATATGTTCCCTTCTCCTTGCAGCTTGGCCAGTTGAGACTCCTGTTCGTCCGTGATGTGGAGGAACAGGTCGTCTTACTCTGCTCCTAGTCCAGGGATTTCCTGAAGGCTAGTAGGGACCTGAGGTTCCGGAGTATGAGCCCTCCAACCATCTGGGTTGACTCATACGGTTAGGAGTCAGGGTCAGAATTAGGCCTCATGCACACGACCGTATTTTTTCACGGTCCGCAAAACGGGGTTCCGTTGGTCCGTGATCCGTGACCGTTTTTTTCGTCCGTGGGTCTTCCTTGATTTTTGGAGGATCCACGGACATGAAAAAAAAGTCGTTTTGGTGTCCGCCTGGCCGTGCAGAGCCAAACGGATCCGTCCTGACTTACAATGCAAGTCAATGTGGACGGATCCGTTTGACGTTGACACAATATGGTGCAATTTCAAACGAATCCGTCCCCCATTGACTTTCAATGTAAAGTCAGGAGTTAATATACCATAGGATCAGAGTTTTCTCCAATCCGATGGTATATTTTAACTTGAAGCGTCCCCATCACCATGGGAACACCTCTATTTTAGAATATACCATCGGATTTGAGTTACATCGTGAAACTCACATCCGACAGTATATTCTAACACAGAGGCGTTCCCATGGTGATGGGGATGCTTCTAGTTAGAATATACTACGAACTGTGTACATGACTGCCCCCTGCTGCCTGGCAGCACCCGATCTTTTACAGGGGGCTGTGATCAGCACAATTAACCCTTCAGGTGCCGAACCTGAAGGGGTTAATTGTGCGTATCATAGCCCCCTATAAGAGATCAGGGGCTGCCAGGCAGCATATCATTGGTGGCCAGTGTGCCCCCCCCCCCGGCCCCCCCTCTATTGTAATATCATTGGTGGCCAGTGTGTGGACCCCCGCTCCCCCTCTATTGTAATATCATTGGTGGCCAGTGTGCGCCCCCCCGGCCCCCCCCTCTATTGTAATATCATTGGTGGCCAGTGTGCGGCACCCCTCCGGCACCCCCTCTATTGTAATATCATTGGTGGCCAGTGTGCGGCCCCCCCGGCTCCCCTCTATTGTAATATCATTGGTGGCCAGTGTGCGGCCTCCGTCGGCCCCCCACCCCCCCTCTATTGTAATTTCATTGGTGGCCAGTGTGCGGCCTCCCCTCTTCTCCCCCCCCCCCCCCGATCATTGGTGGCAGCGGAGAGTTCCGATCGGAGTCCCAGTTTAATCGCTCTGGGGCTCCGATCGGTAACCATGCCAACCAGGACGCTACTGCAGGCCTGGTTGCCATGGTTACTTAGCAATATTACAATATTAGAAGCATCATACTTACCTGCTGCGCTGTCTGTGACCAGCCGGGAGCTCCTTCTACTGGTAAGTGACAGATCATTAAGCAATGCGCCGCACAGACCTGTCACTTACCAGTAGAAGGAGCTCCCGGACGGTCACAGACAGCGCAGCAGGTAAATATGATGCTTCTAATATTGTAATATTGCTAAGTAACCATAGCAACCAGGCCTGCAGTAGCGTCCTGGTTGCCATGGTTACCGATCGGAGCCCCAGAGCGATTAAACTGGGACTCCGATCGGAACTCTCCGCTGCCACCAATGATTGGGGGGGGGGGGGGGAGGCCACACACTGGCCACCAATGATATTAATACAATAGAGGGGGGGCCGGGGGGGCCGCACACTGGCCACCAATGATATTACAATAGGGGGGGCGCACACTGGCCACCAATGACATTACAATAGAGGGGGGGGGCCAGGGGAGGCCGCACACTGGCCACCAATGATATTACAATAGGGGGGGGTGGCTGGGGGAGGCCGCACACTGGCCACCAATGATATTACAATAGGGGGGGCGCACACTGGCCACCAATTATATTACAATAGAGGGGGGGGCCGGGGGAGGCCGCACACTGGCCACCAATGATATTACAATAGGGGGGGCGGGGGGGCCACACACTGGCCACCAATGATATTCAAACTGGGGAGGGAGGGGGGTCTGCCCCCTGCTGCCTGGCAGTCCCTGATCTCTTATAGGGGGCTATGATATGCACAATTAACCCCTCAGGTGCAGCGCCTGAGGGGTTAATTGTGCGGATCACAGCCCCCTGTAAGAGATTGGGTGCTGTCAGGCAGCAGGGGGCAGTCATGTACATAGTTCGTAGTATATTCTAACTAGAAGCGTCCCCATCACTATGGGAACGCCTCTGTGTTAGAATATACTGTCGGATATGAGTTTTCACGAAAAAGCTTTTATGCAGACGGATCTTCGGATCCGTCTGTATGAAAGTAACCTACGGCCACGGATCACGGACGCGGATGCCAATCTTGTTTGCATCCGTGTTCTTTCACGGACCCATTGTCTTGAATGGTCATATTTTTGTGACGGACAGGAAACACGGATCACCGATGCGGCTGCAAAACGGTGCATTTTCCGATTTTTCCACGGACCCATTGAAAGTCAATGGGTCCGCGAAAAAAAAACGGAAAACGGCACAACGGCCACGGATGCACACAACGGTCGTGTGCATGAGGCCTTAGGGACGTTTTAGGAGGTGACCTGCTCCCTGATCCTGTCGTTCTGGCCTAGCAGCTTCCTTATTCATTTAACATCACACGGTGGGGGGTTTCCCCCACTCCCCGCCGTGACAATATATCAGGGGTCAGTACAGAGATCTATCCCATCATCTATTTATCCCCAGGACTGTGACTGTGACGTGGGGACATCCTCTGCGTCTGGAGGAAAGAAGGTTTGTACACAAACATAGAAAAGGATTCTTTACGGTAAGAGCAGTGAGACTATGGAACTCTCTGCCTAAGGAGGTGGTGATGGTGAGCACAATAAAGGAATTCAAGAGGGGCCTGGATGTATTTCTGGAGTGTAATAATATTACAGGCTATAGCTACTAGAGAGGGGTCGTTAATCCAGGGAGTTATTCTGATTGCCTGATTGGAGTCGGGAAGGAATTTTTTATTCCCCTAAAGTGGGGAAAATTGGCTTCTATCTCACAGGTTTTTTTTTTATGCCTTCCTCTGGATCAACTTGCAGGATAACAGGCCGAACTGGATGGACAAATGTCTTTTTTCGGCCTTATGTACTATGTTACTATGTTACTATGAATTTAACACTTGCAGATCTGGAAAATACTGTTTTTTGAAGAAAAAAAAAGTGTTTTTCAAACCCCAGAAAATGATGGGTGTATTTCTAGCTTAAATTGCACACTGACTAATACAGATGTTGTAGATTGCCAAAAAAGTATTTTTTTGCTAACAGAATATGAAAGCTGTATATATTAAACTTGAATTTAACACTTGCAGATCTGGAAAATACTGTTTTTTGAAAAAAACTGTGTTTTTAAAACCCCAGAAAATGATGGGTGTTTTTCTACTTTAAATTGCACACTGACTAATCCAGATGTTGGAGATTGCCCAAAAAGTTTTTTTTTGGAAACAGAATATGAAAGCTGTATATATTAAACTTGAATTTAACACTTGCAGATCTGGAAAATGCATTTTTTTTTTTTAAAGTATGTTTTTTAAACCACAGAAAATGATGGTTGTATTTCTAGCTTAAATTGCACACTGACTAATACAGATGTTGTAGATTGCCCAAAAAGTCTGTTTTTGGTAACAGAATATGAAAGCTGTATATATTAAACTTGAATTTAACACTTGCAGAGCTGGAAAATACAGTTTTTTTTTAAAAATGGTGTGTTTTTAAAACCACAGAAAATGATGGGTGTATTTCTAGCTTAACCCCTTAAGGACTTAGGCCGCACGGCCAGCAGTGATCGGAACAGGGTGTCTGTTAAAATCATTCAGTAGGCACCCTGTGACAATGCCTAGGGGGGTCCTGTTACCCCCCCCGCATTGCTGATCGCTTCAAACCGCAGGTCAATTCAGACCTGCGGTTTTTAGCGCTTATGCAAGTTTCTGATCCCTGCGGCCCTCTGTGTTTTTGTGCCTGCGGGCGCAGCGGGGGGGAGGCGGGCGGGAGGCGTGCGGCAGTGTGGGGGGCGGGTGCGTGATCTTCCGCCCGCCCCCCGTTTATTTTCAGGATTGCAGAGCGGTTGAATCAGAGTGTCAGCTCATTGCTGACACTCCGATTCAAACAGCAGACATCTGTGCAGATGTCTGCCGTTTTAACCCCTTCCATGCCGCGGTCCGTAGGGACCGCTGTATGGAAGAGGTTCAAGAGGGAGGGAGCTCCCTCCCTCTCCCATTGGCGGGCTGCTGTGCCTTTGCAGTCCCCGGACAGGATGGGGTGACAGAGGGAGGGAGCCCTCCCCTTCCCTGTCTGCTCAGTTGTGGCAGACGGTGAAGGTTCCCATGGCAACAGGACGCCTTCTCAGGCATCCTGCTGTCCATGGTGCTGAACAGATCTGTGCTAAAGGCAGAGATCTGTTCAGACAAAGTGTGAGTGAAATACAGTGCAGTACACTATATAGTCTACTGTACTGTATTATACAGACATCAGATTTACTGGATCTTCAAGAACCAAGTGGGTCTGGGTAAAAAAAAAAGTGAAAAAAAGTAAAAATAAAAAAAACACACTTATTACTGATTAAAAATGTAAAAAATAAAATTCCCTACACATGTTATATATCACCGCGTCCATAACGACCCAATCTATAAAACAGTCATGTTACATTTCCCGCACGGTGAACGCCATAAAAAAAAAAAAAAAACTATGATGAAATTGAAATTTTGCTCACCTTACTTCCAAAAAAAGGTAATAAAAGTGATTAAAAAAGTCGTATGTATGCCAAAATAGGACCATTCAAACCGTCGTCTCATCCCGCAAAAAATGAGACCCTACCTAAGATAATCGCCCAAAAACTGAAAAAACTATGGCTCTCAGAATATGGAGACACTAAAATATGATTTTTTTTTCTGTTTCAAAAATGATATTATTGTGTAAAACTTACATAAATAAAAAAAAAGTATACATATTAGGTATCGCCGCGTCCGTATCGACCGGCTCTATAAAAATATCACACGACCTAACCCCTCAGATGAACACCGTAAAAAAATAAAAATAAAAACTGTGCTAAATATACAATTTTTTTGTCACCTTACATTACAAAAAGTGTAATAGCAAGCGATCAAAAAGTCACACGCACCCCAAAATAGTGCCAATAAAACCGTCATCTCATCCCGCAAAAATCATACCCTACCCAAGGTAATCGCCCAAAAACTGAAAAAATTATGGCTCTCAGACTATGGAAACACTAAAACATGATTTTTTTTGCTTCAAAAATGAAATCATTGTGTAAAACTTACATAAATAAAAAAAAGTATACATATTAGGTATCGCCGCATCCGTGACAACCTGGTCTATTAAAATATCACATGATCTAACCTGTCAGATGAATGTTGTAAATAACAAAAAATAAAAACGGTGCCAAAACAGCTATTTCTTGTTATCTTGCTTCACAAAAAGTGTAATATAGAGCAACCAAAAATCATATGTACCCTAAACTAGTACCAACAATACTGCCACCCTATCCCGTAGTTTCTAAAATGGGGCCACTTTTTTGGAGTCTCTACTCTAGGGGTGCATCAGGGGGGCTTCAAATGGGACATGGTGTCAAAAAAGACCAGTCCAGCAAAATCGCCTTCCAAAAAACCGTATGGCATTCCTTTCCTTCTGCGCCCTGCCGTGTGCCCGTACAGTAGTTTATGACCACATATGGGGTGTTTCTGTAAACTACAGAATCAGGGCCATAAATATTGAGTTTGGTTTGGCTGTTAACCCTTGATTTGTAACTGAAAAAATATATATTTTTTTTTTAACAATTCTTTATTTAAGGTTTTCATCAATTAAAAGTCAAATATCAAATGCATATCAAATAATAAAATAATAAACAAAAGGGTACATCCTCGGTTTTGATCTAGAATGGTCAAGATACATAATCTGGTTCGCAAGAGTTAGTTTTGTACAAAAACACAAGTTTCGATGGCAAAAGTATGACATTCACAGGTAAATTACGTTTACAAATACGAATACAATTCACGGATGCAGATAGAGGAAGATGGGACGTATCAGGTTACATAGAACTTTATACACATAACAGTTGGTTACCCAGGTAGCAACCTACTAAGCATTAACGTTACTTCATCAAATTACAATTCCATCATAACGTGTTTGCAGCAGTACATAAAAGATATCATTAGTTAACTGATATTGCCAGGAATGGGTGTTTCCGGCATTGCCAGATCGTCTTGACGGTCAGCCTGCCACCTCAGCCATGGAGTCCACACCAGTATATATTTGTCGTGAGACAAGGATTCCCAGCTAGACATCTCTTCCAGCAGACGAATCTCCTGTACCTTATTAATCCAATCTGCTAGCCTCTGTGTTTTATTGGTGAGCCAGAACATTGGGATCAGTAGTTTTGCCGCAGCTATCAGAGAGGACAACAAGGAATGTCTGGCAAGAGTGGATTTTACACTGGGCAAGTTTAGTAAGACCACCAGGGGAGTCAGCGATGACGAGGAGGGGATAATATCTAGGACATGTTTGGAAATCATGTCCCAAAATGGGGATATCAAGGGGCAGGTCCACCAGATATGTAATAGAGTGCCTGCAGTTTCCCTGCATCTCCAACATAGGTTCGAGTGTGAGGGGTCCATGGCATGAAGTTTGACCGGTGTGTTTTACCACCTAGTTACTAATTTATAGGCATTCTCCTGTATCCTAATACACCTGGAGTATCCATGGGAGTGACATAAAATCATATCTACTGTGCTATCATCAAAAGTGGTGTTCATCTCCTTCTCCCAATGAGATATTAACCAGGGTCTATTGGGGCCTACATCTTCTAGTAATTTGTTGTATATTTTAGAGATGGACCCTTTTTTGCCCGCTTGTTGTAGTAAAATCGTGTCATACCAGGTGGGGTCGAGTTTACTAGGCGTACAAGCTAGATTGATTGCAAACTCTCAAAAACTGGGAGTAATGTATGGTTGACCATGGGATATGAGAGAAACTTGATTTCAAGGTTTGAATGCAAGGGACTGTCCGCTGTTTCAAGACGTCTCCTACTGCCGCATAACCCAACGCCTTCCAAAGACCCAGATCATTTTGGAACCCCTGTACTGTCAAGTATGGGACATAACAAATGGAAGTGAATGGGGATAAACAAGGGGAAGAACGTAAGGATGGTGATATTTTAGACCATGTGTTTTTAACTCCCTTCAGGGGATCTAGGCCTTCCTTGCCTATATTGTTGCTCACCACTATTTTGGGATCCCATAGAGTTGCCACCCCCCTGGGGCCCAGTAAGCTTCTGGCTATCTGAGATCCTAACTTGGTGGTCGTAGGGTTACAAATATCGGAGTGAAATCTGAGCTGGATTGCTCTGTAGTATGTAGCCACATCAGGGAGTCCGAAGCCACCACTAAATATGGGCTTAGTGAGAACTTTGTACGCAAGTCTGGGTCTGCTGCTATTCCACACAAAGGAGGAAAAGAGAATGCGAATCCGTGCTAGAAAGGATTGAGGGAGGGGTATAGGCAGGGTCTGGATAGTGTATAGCAACTTAGGTAATATGTAGGTCTTTAATACATTTTTCCTCCCTAACCAAGACAGAAAGGGGATCTTTATGTCAGACAATTGTTGTTTGATACTGGAAATTAAAGGCTGATAATTCTGGTGAAAAAGCTGGCCAGGGTCCTTTGTTACATTGACACCCAAGTACTTAATATGTGAGTTATGCCATTTAAACGGAAAGTCCCTCTCAAATTTAGCCACTGACGATTGGGAGATATTAATGCCTAGTGCCGTACATTTGGAGAGATTGATTTTGAAATTAGACAAGGAGGCATAAATATCTAATTGTTTTAGGAGGGCCGGCAGTGCCTCTTCAGGTTTTGTTAAAAAGATAAGCATATCGTCTGCGAATGCGGCGACAGTATGCATATCCTTGCCCACCGTAAGCCCTTGAATTGCAGGATCTTGTCTCAGAGACTGTATGAATGTCTCTAAGCAAAGAATAAACAGTGTGGGTGAAAGCGGGCAACCCTGATGCGTCCCGTTTGAAATCTCAAAGGGGGGTGACAGAACGCCATTAACTTGCACTTTTGCGGAGGGGTTAGAGTACAGAGACAGCACCGCCTCCACAAATTGAGAGGGAAGGCCAAATTTCAGCAGTGTGGCTTTCATGTAATCCCAGTCCACTCTGTTGAACGCCTTTTCAGCATCGGTGCTGAGGAATACGAGCTTCTTCCCCTTTTTCAAGGCGAATTGTTGGGCCTGTAAGACTCTAAATGTGCTGTCTCTGCACTCCCGGCCCCTACAAAGCCTGACTGCTCAGGGGATATAATCCCTGGTAGAAAAAGGGAGAGCCTATTAGCCAGAAGTTTAGCCCACAGTTTCACTTCTGCGTTTAGTAAAGATATCGGTCTGAAGCTAGATGGGACTTCAATATCTTTGCCTGGCTTTGGTAACACGACTATATGCGCCTCCAGAGCCTGTCTAGTCAGGGGTGTTCCATTTAGCAAGGAGTTAAAGAAGTTTACCAGCTGTGGACCTAGGACCGAGAAAAACTTTTTATAATACGCCACAGTGAGTCCGTCGGGGCCTGGCCTCTTGCCGATGGCGTCGTATTTAGGACTTTTTTCACCTCAGCTAAGGTGACTGGGGCTATCAGCGATAATCTAGAGGAGTCATTAAGGACCGGTAAATTTAATGTCCTCAAGAAATTGTCTATTTCCCCTTTGCGCACAGCTTGTATGACACCCTCTCATTGGTAGTGAAGTACGCCTGTAATTTCTGGGATATAGAATCTACCTGAGTTTGTGAGTCTAAGAGGGTGTGATTCAGCCTCCAGGTCCATTCCCTACCACACAACTCTGGGAAGCGGATGACAAGGGAGACCGGCGCATGGTCAGAGACCGTGATATTGTGGAGTGTAGAGGATTTCACCATTGGCAAATACTTATCATGTACAAAGAGGTAATCCAACCTCTGGTATGAGTTTCGGGGGTTTGAATAAAACGTATACTCACGTCTGTCACCATGCGCCGACCTCCAAACATCGCTGAGATGTAAAGTTCTTAGGTGTGTCTGTGCCGACTTGAGATCACGAAATGAGACGGCTGATTTCTGGGTAGAGGAGTCAAGCAGGGGGTTCAAGGTAAGATTGAGGTCCCCACCCACCAACAGTATACCTGTAGCGAATGCACCAATTTTGCCCAGTACGTCTTTTAGCCAACTGACCGGTCTCACGTTGGGCGCGTACAAATTACAGATCGTGACAGCGAGGTGACCCATTTCCACTTTCAAGAGTAGGAACCTCCCCTCTGGATACTTCACTTCTGAATGTAGGGTAAAGGGGGTGCCCCGTTTGAAACCTATGCTGACCCCTCTAGCCGCAGAGCTGCCGGATGTGGCATGATACCAAACATTAAAGGGGGAGTTACTAAGGTTAGGAACATGTGAGTGAGAAAAGTGGGTCTCTTGAAGGAGTATTACGTCTGCGCTAATTTTCCTAAGGACCTGGAAAATTCTACTGCTTTTTTTAGGGTTGTTACAACCGTGTACATTAAATGTGGTTAAACATAAAGTTAATGGAGCCATCTTAACTAAGTGTCGTTTTGCGAATTAAAGTCGCAGAGCTAACCAGATGTCAAGGGTGTACACAACAAGTCAATGAACAACATAAAACAGTAACCGTAGCTTGAAGGTGAATCCAAGCATGTACGGAATTTTGAGCTGGGGGGAGTAAAATGATTACACATGTCAAAACCATGTATATCCCGACCAGCCCAGAACCCCAACTCCTAGCCTCAATAGTTGTGAACAAGATACATGAAAAACTATCCTATCAGATATTCCCGCTGGACAGATAGAGACATTAAAGAAAAGGAAAAAGGAAAATACATTACTATAGGCATATTAATATAAATTTTCGGTGTGCTATAAGCTTGTCGCTGACTCAGGGGTTTGAAAGAAAATTAGCGGGGCCAGTGAAAAACGCCTAACCGTCGCTAACACTGTAAATGGCAATCGCCTGTGGGTATTGTCCGAGCTAATCAGTGAAGCTGCAACTGATAAAGAGGGAGAGATGGCATTAATAGCAAACCCTCAATCTGAAACTCCTTGGCACCATGCCCTCTTGTTCTTCCCGGACCTCTGGGGTTTCGGTTTCATCCATCTCGACGCTGAAGGTAGTGGTGGTAAGTCCTCCATGTGCGGGACAGGTGGCCAGGAGGGGATCTCAACTGGTGGTTGTTGCAGCGCTTCCCAGACCGGCTGGAGATCCTCAGGCGTTCGGACAGTTATACGGCGGTTCCCTGCTGTGATTAAAATCCCAAGTGGAAAGAGTCATCTGTACGGGAACTTGGATGACCGCAGGAGGTCTGTAAGTGGCATCATTAATCTCAGTTTTTGCAGTGTAGATGCCGCTAAGTCCTGATAAATTTGGAGACTGACTCCTTGAAGCTTTACATCACCCTTTTTCCTTGCTGCTTGCAAAATTAATTCAGTATCCCTATAGCTCAGGATGCCACAAATTATATCCCTCGGGTTGTCTCGGGAAACCGGTTTCGGTTTCAGGGCTCTGTGTACCCTTTCAACAGTAACATGCACTGCTTGTTCTGGGCCGAGCAGCATGTGGAAGAGGGAGTCCATGACTTGAAACAAGTCCTCCTTAGCCTCAGCCTCAGGTAGGACCCTGAGTCTGATATTCCTCCTCCTATTTCTATTCTCCTGATCTTCCATTTGGAGCAGGAGTGTATTTATTGCCCTAGTGTGGGAGAGTAGGGACTCTTTCACCGACGAATTAAACGTGAGTACAGCGTCTTGGTTTTGCTCCAGTGTCTCAACGCGATCACCGATATGGTGGACGTCCGCCTTTATGGTCACCAGGTCCGCAGCCAGCGGAGCAAGCGCTCTTTGTAATGCCCCCTCCAGAAATTCTCTGGTAAGGTTGGATCTCTCCCCACCAGACGCTGTGTTATTATCATCCAAGGGCTCGTTCTCCCGCATTACCTTGGACGTCTGGGCAGGAGTGGGATCGCCTGTGGCCGCGCCATGTTGCTTCGGCGCCATCTTGGAGGGCCGCGCCAGCAGCTGCGAGGTCGGTTTACTAAGGTATTTATCCATATCTAAGCTCGGGCTCGGGTCGTCTTTATGCCCTGATGCGGTCTGCATACAATCCTTCGGCTGGATCTTCATGCCGATATCAGGATAGTGCTAAAATAGAGGCTAAGATGAGTCCTGGTGGCGAGAGCTCTGCTAACAAGCAGCCGCCATCTAGCTTGGTCAGGCCACGCCCTTGAAAAAAATATTATTAAAATGGAAAATCTGCCAAAAAAGTGAAATTTTGAAATGGTATCTCTATTTTCTATTAATTCTTGTGGAACACCTAAAGGGTTAACAATGTTTGTAAAATCAGTTTTGAACACCTTGAGGGGTGTAGTTTCTTAGATGGGGTCCCTTTTATGAAGTTTCTACTCTAGGGGTGCATCAGGGGGGCTTCAAATGGGACATGGTGTAAAAAAAAACAGTCCAGCAAAATCTGCCTTCCAAAAACCGTATGGTATTCCTTTCATTCTGTGCCCTGCCGTGTGCCCGTACAGTAGTTTACGACCACATATGGGGTGTTTCTGTAAACTACAGAATCAGGGCCATAAATATTGAGTTTTGTTTGGCTGTTAACCCTTGCTTTGTTACTGGGAAAAATGGATTAAAATGGAAAATTTGCCAAAAAAGTGAAATTTTGAAATTGTATCTCTATTTTCCATTAATTCTTGTGGAACACCTAAAGGGTTAACGACGTTTGTAAAATCAGTTTTGAATACCTTGAGAGGTGTAGTTTCTAGAATGGGGTCATTTTTGGGTGGTTTCTATTATGTAAGCCTCGCAAAGTGACTTCAGACCTGAACTGGTCCCTAAAAATGGGGTTTTTGAAAATTTCTGAAAAATTTCAAGATTTGCTTCTAAACTTCTAAGCCTTGTAACATCCCCAAAAAATAAAATATCATTCCCAAAATGATCCAAACATGAAGTAGACATATGGGGAATGTAAAGTAATAACTATTTATGGAGGTATTACTATGTATCATAGAAGTAGAGAAATTGAAACTTGGAAATTTTCAATTTTTTACAAATTTTTGGCAAATTTGGTATTTTTTTATAAATAAAAATGATTTTTTTTGACCCAATTTTAGCAATGTCATGAAGTACAATATGTGACGAAAAAACAATCTCAGAACGGCCTGGGTAAGTCAAAGCGTTTTAAAGTTATCAGCACTTAAAGTGATACTGGTCAGATTTGCAAAAAATGGCCACGTCCTTAAGGTGAAATAGGGCTGAGTCCTTAAGGGGTTAAATTTCACCTGACTAATACAGATGTTGTAGATTGCCAAAAAAGTATTTTTTGGGCAACAGAATATGAAAAAAGTGTGTTTTTCAAACCACAGAAAATGATGAGTGTATTTCTACCTTAAATTGCACACTGACTAATACAGATGTTGTAGATTGCCCAAAAAGTCTTTTTTTGCTAACAGAATATGAAAGCTGTATATATTTAAATTGAATTTAACACTTGCAGATCTGGAAAATACTGTTTTTTGAAAGAAAAAGTGTGTTATTCAAACCCCAGAAAATGATGAGTGTATTTCTAGCTTAAATTGCACACTGACTAATACAGATGTTGTAGATTGCCAAAAAAGTATTTTTTTGGTAGCAGAATATGAAAGCTGTATATATTAAACTTGAATTGAACACTTGCAGATCTGGAAAATACTGTTTTTTGAAAAAAACGGTGTGTTTTTAAAACCCCAGAAAATGATGGGTGTATTTCTAACTTAAATTGCACAATGACTAATGCAGATGTTGTAGTTTGCCAAAAAGAAAAAGGAGATTTGCAATGTCCCAAAAGCTCAGATGCAGTGCTGGTGCACTGAGCTTGCATAAAATGGCCGCCGCCGCCACCCACCTAACTAACAGAATTATAAAAGTTATTTTTTTTTTGGTCAATGGGCCTCAGGGCAGGGTTTAAACGATTGTGTCCTGCACCCACACAACTATTTCTAGGTAGATCGCTGAGTTAGATTCTCTCCTATTCTCTCCCTGAAATCACAAGTCCAGCAGAATCCTCTCCCTACACTTGTAACAGCAGAGTGACATGCAGCGCTACGTGACTCAAGCTTATATAGAGCCTGGGTCACATGCTGCTCTGGCCAATCACAACCATGCCATTAGTAGGCATGGCTGTGATGGCCTCTTGGGGCAAGTAGTATGACGCTTGTTGATTGGCTGCTGTGCAGCCTTTCAAAAAGCGCCAAGAAAGTGCCGAACACCGTACCCGAACTTTTACGGAAATGTTCGGGTCCGGGGTCCAAAAATCCTAAAGTTCGGTACGAACCCGAACTTTACAGTTCGGGTTCGCTCAACCCTAATCTTCAGTGTAAATAAGAACATGGAGTCCTGGAAGTGATGATATGGCCCCACGAATCCACGATCTCAACATCATTGAATCGATCTGGGATTAGATGAAGAGACAGAAGGATTTCAGCAAGCCTACATCAACAAAAGATCTTTGCTGAGTTCCTTTAAAACCTGTATGCAAGTGTACCTAGAAGAACTGATGCTGCTTTGAAAAAGAGGGGTGGTCACATATTGATTTTATTCAACCCATTCCCGACCCAGGACGAGAATGCTCATCCTAACTGGCTGATACTTAACGCCTTAGGATTAGCATTCCCGTCCTAGGGTTAACACACTGCCCTACAAGCGTTGCCGTGATCAGCAGCACGGGCTCGGCAGTTACTGACAGCCGGGCCTCTGCTGTATCCGTGGCATACAGGGGTTTTGCGGGGGTCTGCGGCAGCATTTACTTCCCCATTGGGTCTCCACGCTGAGGAGACAGGGAACAGATGGGTGCTATGGCAGCTTTGATGCCTTACACAGGCATTGGGGCTGCCAGCTACGCAAGCCTAGGAGATCCAGCCCCAAGGCTGGGTCTCCTAGGCAACTGTCAGCATCTTAAAATTGAAGGTTTCAAGTTAAAAAAGTGCCCTTTCCCATAATCAAGCCATGTACAATAAAAAAAAATTAGAAATAGACATATTGGGTATTGCCGCAACCATATTGACCAGCTCTACAAAAATATCACATGATGTACGCTGTGAGATGAATATTTGTGAATATCTGTGAATGAAAAGCCTACATCAACAGAAGATTGGGCCTCTGCTGTATCCGTGGCATACAGGGGTTTTGCGGGGGTCTGCGGCAGCATTTACTTCCCCATTGGGTCTCCACGCTGAGGAGACAGGGAACAGATGGGTGCTATGGCAGCTTTGATGCCTTACACAGGCATTGGGGCTGCCAGCTACGCAAGCCTAGGAGATCCAGCCCCAAGGCTGGGTCTCCTAGGCAACTGTCAGCATCTTAAAATTGAAGGTTTCAAGTTAAAAAAGTGCCCTTTCCCATAATCAAGCCATGTACAATAAAAAAAAATTAGAAATAGACATATTGGGTATTGCCGCAACCATATTGACCAGCTCTACAAAAATATCACATGATGTACGCTGTGAGATGAATATTTGTGAATATCTGTGAATGAAAAGCCTACATCAACAGAAGATTGGGCCTCTGCTGTATCCGTGGCATACAGGGGATCTCCACGCTGAGGAGATGGGGAACTGATGGATGCTAATGGGTATTGCCGCAACCATATTGACCAGCTCTACAAAAATATCATATGTACCATGTGAGATGAATATCTGCCCTCCAAAAACCATATGGTATTCCTTCTCTCCTGATCCCTGCCATGTGCCCATGCATCAATTTACAACCACAAATAAGGTGTTGCCATGTTCAGGAGTAAAATGTTTTACAAAATTTTCCTGTTATCCCTTGTGAAAAGGAAACATGCTGGCTTATGCCACATTTGTATGTTTTTTTAAATTCTTTGAAACACCTGTGGGGTCAAAGTGGTCAGTACATCCTTCAATGCGTTTCTTTTTGTTGGACCGCGCTGCCTCAGAAGTCACAGAAATTCCACATTCAAAGCCAGTCAAATAATCGCGGACATGGGAAAGCAAACAGGCCAATAGAAGCCTCTCCTCCTCTTCCTTCCAAGCCTCTATGGAACACCAAAAATGCAGCCAATAGTGAAGCACCGTTATGCAAATTGGAGTAAAACTGGGTTTATTATACTCACAATGTACAGGTATAAACGAGCAATATACAAAGGATCAATCACTCGACCCGGGTTTCGCTCAGTCGAGCTTCGTCAGGGGTATTCATCCCGCCCCTTCCAGGGCGGTCTTATAAGGGGTCAGATTGGTTCACACCCACCTCCCTGCTCACACATGATCCAATTCATTATAAAATTTAATATTTAAAACATACAATAATATAAATACATATCCATCAATACCATGTCAAGTACATAAAAATTACAAATACATAGAAACAAGGACATTTCACATTAATCTACCATATATCGATACATAAACTTCTACACCAATCTTAGATCACACGCATCACACTACAATCGACTTCATTAATTCTACTCCTTCACGTCATTTAACACATGGCGACGTTACTCCTATCCACCTTCTTTCTCTGATGTACATCCTAACCAATCACAGGTTACACATTCCTTAGACCGCCCCTCTCCATTCATAAAAACGGCAACTCCCCCACACCACATGATATTATTCAGCCAATTCGATCCTACACTCTCAAAGGTCCTAGATCAACAGGGTAAACTACATCATTCAGGTAAGGCAAGGTTTTAAATCAAATTCAACGTTCAAACCTTTTGGCTGCAGTGTTCCCATTCTGTATATCCATTCAACCTCCCGCTTGTTTATCTGTTTAACTCCATCCCCTCCGCGCCAATATGGTTTAACCTGTTCCAACCCCACAAAAAATAGGCCACTAGGATTTTTTGGGTGCACCATTTTAAAGTGCATCGAAACACTGTGGGTTTCAAGCCCCTTCTTAATGTTCCTCACATGTTCCTGAATTCTTACTTTAAGCTTCCTTAGGGTACGTCCCACATATTGGAGGCCACACGGGCACTCCAACATGTAAACAACTCTCACAGGTAATCTGCCCTTTAACCTTTATATCTATATTTTTTTTCATTTGAGTGAACAGATTGAGTGTTCATTTTCTTATCTTCCCTTTTCCGATTTCTACATGGCAAACAAAACCCACACCAGCTAAACTTATTCCCTTTTATTATTTTTTCTTGGTGATTGGAACGATGCACTAATTTAGTACGTAGACAGGGAGCCTTTTTAAAAATCACAACAGGTTGCTGTGGAATATCCTTCCCTAACACAGGATCATTTTTCAAAGTGGACCAGTTCTTCCTAATCGCATCCTTTATCAGGCCTGCTTGCATATTAAATTGGGTTAAAAAGGAGAAGCAAAAATCTTTCTCAGTCTCCGCCTTTTTCCTTTTTTCTCTTTTTTTCTTCCTCTACCACCCTGCTGCATTGGGCTAATTCCTCTACCTGATATCCTTTTTCCATGAACCGCTCCTTAATGATCTCACTTTGTGTCCTAAAATCCTCCACTTTAGTACAATTTCTAAAAACCCTTTTTATTTGCCCTTTAGGAATGTTTTTCAACCATGGTGCATAGTGACAGCTGGAGGTATCTATATAGCCGTTGACATCTGTATCTTTAAAGAACGTTTTCGTTTTAAGCTGATTATCTTCAACAAAAAGTGTCAGATCCAAAAAATTAATGGAAGTGTCACTAACTGTGCTGGTGAAGGATAAGTTCCACTGGTTGTCATTTAACCCTTTAATAAATTCCAGCAGGCCCTGCTTCTCCCCCTTCCATAGAACCAGACAATCGTTGATAAATCTCTTCCAAACTATTAATTCTCCAGCTTCCGTAATCCTATTCAATACAGGCTTGATGGTCACACTTTCCCAGAACCCTATGAATATATTTCGCCCCCATCGCTGTACCAGTCTGTTGCAGATAATATTTCTCCTTATACCAGAAATAATTATAACTCAAAAAAAATACACACACTCAAGAATAAAGCTCTCCTGCTGTCCTGTCATTAGGGGATCATTCTTCAGAGCTTGCTCCATCGCCTTGAGCCCCAATTCTTTAGGAATCACCGTATATAATGAAGCCACATCAATAGTGGCCAACCATAAATTTACAGGGCAGCTATCAAGGTCTCTGACAAAGTCCAGGACACTACCAGTGGCCTTCAAAAAGGACAGCATTAAAAATTAACATATTCTCCCAAACGACTAGTAAGTGAATTAATACCAGAAACAATCGGCCTGCCCGGCGGATTGGTCTGACTTTTTATTTATTTATTTATTTACTCTGTTTATTGAAAGCAGATCCGCAAAATGAGAAGAACAAGGGTCATGTACATACAAATCATACAACAATGTATCCCCCATGTTCCCACTACGATAACAAAAGAGTCGGTACAGCATTTAAAGGATCATGAGCCTTACACATGCGTATCTGACTGCATTTTTTAAATAAATAAAACAGTGATCAAGAACCGGGGAGGGGAAAAGGGGAGGGAGAGGGGGTCATGGGGAAAAGAAATGGCAGGGCTACACTGCCAGGGGACCCAAGGTGTCACATAAAGATGATTTAAGGTACCAGGAGGTATACTGGAAGTGTTTGACCAACTCCGTAATATCCTCAGGGCTAAAGCGTGCAATGATGAAGGTTCCCCATTTGCTGAAAATTTTTGAAGCCGAGCACTCCTTGTGTCTTACTGCCTCTATTCTTTCAAAACCCATCAGCACCTTCAATTCAGAGAATGTCTGGCATGGTATCTATGAGCCAGCGTTGCAGCAGAACTCTTTTGGCTATCAGTAGTATAGAATGTAAGATGATCGGGATCTTAGTTGGACAGCCAGACTGCCCCCCATCAAGACGTATGTAGTGAAAAATCAGAGCCTGGGGCTCCATAGGCAAATCTAGAAGCCACTGTTTTTTTATATAAGCGACCACGGTGACCCAGAAGTTAGCAACCTTGATACACGTCCATATACCATGCCAGAAGTCAGTTGCCGAGACTCTACAATTAGGACAATGAGTGATGCGATCCGGGAATTGAGGAGAAGCTGGAAAATGAAAACCAAAAATTGCATGGTGCATCATTTTAAAATATGTTTCACGCCACGTTTCGCTTATCACACACTGGCGGACCTTGCCCCAGCCCTTCAGGATTTTTCCCCCGATCTCATCATCCATGGTGATGCGTTCCCACTTCTTGAACAGAGTGGATACCTTGGCCTTCGTGAAGTTGCCTGAGAGTGCCCTATATAACCTCGAGAGAGATACCGTTTGAGGAGAGAAACTGAGAACATCGTCAAAGGAGTTCTTAATCGCCTCCTTTGACAAGTCTCGTAAACTGTGTGTACAGAAACCCAGAGTCTGCATAATTAGCAGGAAATGGGAATCAGGCAGGGCGTATTTTTCCTTCAGTTCCTTAGGGGTCAGCCATCGTTTCTCCTCTCGGTGCATCAGATGTTCCGCCCTCACCAACCCTCTAGACACCCACAGCTCATAGTCCTGTGCAATTCCCCTGGGGGAACTCAGTGGCATCCATTTAGAGATCGAATGAGGCAGGCCAATTGTTTTCCTAATCGCTTTCTAAGCTGCCACCGTATCCCTTAATAAGAGTGAGGTTTTGATATCCTTGGGAAGCGAGGCCAGATTGGAATGGAGGCATGCCACTAAATTCCACGGGGTCACTAGGTTTTGTTCCAGCTCTCTATTTGAAAAGTGGTCAGTATTGTGTATCCAATCCAAGATATGTCTCAGAAGGCAAGATAAATTGTATCCCCGTATGTTCGGGAATTTCACCCCTCTCGCTGGTTTCCATAACATGAGCTTTGAGAGAGAGATACGAGGTCGCCGACCAGACCACAAGAATGTGGTAAATGCCCTATTCACCCCCAAGTAGGTGATATGTCGCTTAACAGTCGCTATGGAAAAACCCGAGGCAGTCCAGAGGTGAGGGGGATTCGTGGTGTGCAGCTCCAGGACCTCACTTTTGGAAGAATTAATTTTATATCCCAAAAAAGACCCAAAATGACGGAGGAGATCCATTAAGGGGCCTAGATGTCGCTGGGGAGTAGCTATAAAGAGCAATAGGTCATCGGCATATAAAGCCAGCTTGACCTCTTTCCTACCGATAGTGATTCCCGAGTATAGCTCAGAGTCCTCTAAAAATTTAGCCAGAAGTTCGATGGCCAAGTCAAAAAGGAGGGGGGAGAGCGGGAACCCCTGCCTGGTTCCTCTCTGAAGGGGAAAAATAGGGGATAGAAACCCTCCCATGTGAATGCGTGCCGCGGGGCTGGTATAGAGTCCCTGTAAAAAGGTACGGATATCTCCGTATATCTCAAATTTGTCTAACACCACCCCCAGCCAGTCCCACCGTAGCGAATCAAAAGCTTTTTCCGCGTCCAAAGCCAACAAAATAGGGGCTGTGTCTGGCTGGGGGCGGCGTCGGACCCAATCCAAGGTTGCCAGCACCTTTCTGATGTTTGCTACCCCCGATCTCCCCTTTATGAAACCCACTTGCGAGGGGCCCATCAGGGCAGGCATTAGGAGGCTCAGTCTATCAGCCAGGATTTTGGTCAAAATCTTAAGTTCCTGATTTTTTTTTTTTAAACAAATCTTTATTTAAGATTTTCTTCATTTGAAAGACATTAATCAAATGCATAACAAATAATAAAGTAAGAACATATGTGTATATCCTTGATCTGGTACAGATTTTTCAAAATACATACTCGGGTTCGCGAGAGATAGAAATGTGCAGAATACAAGCAAATTACAGTTACAGGTAAATTACATTTGCACTTCACGATTGTATATAGGGGTAGAGAAAAGCACATCGGAATTAAATGTGCTTCACACTACAAAGTTGTTAGTTGCTAGATCGACTTTCCCCTGAACACTAATACCACGACATCATGTTACGATTCTATCATATTGTGGGTGCTACAATACATAGAAAGACAGTATCCGTTAGCTACTTCTGACAAGCACTAACAGGTAGGGGTGCTGTCAGTATCACCAGGTCCATCTTAAGTTCCTGATTGATGAGCGATATGAACCCAGATCCTGCGGGTCCTTATTGGGCTTCAGTATCAATTTAATGTAGGCCACATTAACGTGGGCGGGGAAACCACCCGTATGCAGGAGGTGATTAAAGTATTCAACTAGGGTGGGGCCGAGGTTATCTTGTAGCATCTTATAGAATTCCCCTGAAAACCCGTCAGGGCCTGGCGCTTTCCCGTTATGTAGAGAACGTATAATATGTAGGACTTCCTCAGCTGATATTTCGGCATTCAGGATCCCCCGCTGCTCCTCCGTCAAGGACGGTAGTTGATTGCTGATAAAAAAACGTTCACCCTCCTCCTGTTCCCCTGGAGTGTCCCTATAGAGCCGCTCATAATACTTTCCTAACAGTTCATTTATCAGTTTAGGGTTCGTGTCCTCACCTTTCAATGACGTAATAACCGTGGGAGCCCTCCTTCCCTTAGCTAAATTTGCTAGCATTTTGTCCGACTTATACCCAAATCGGAAAAGATCCGACTGATATTCTGATCGATACATGGCTTCCCGTCTATCCACCCACAATTCAAAATTACTTCTAGCTGCCATCCAGGCATCCTTGCGCTGACCCGAGGCCACCTGAAGAAACCTAGTGTATGTTTGTCGAAGGGTCGTGCTAGCTTCCTGATATTGTTTAGCCACCACTTTGCGCAAGTTGCTCACATAGCTAAGTATCCGACCCCTCAGGACCGCTTTAGCGGTCTCCCAATGAATCAAAACATCTGATGCACCTCGAGGATTGTCCCCCTGGAACTCCCACCACCAACCTCGTATTGTATCCTTGAAGTTGTCATCCTTGGCCAGGAACGAAGGAAAACGCCACAGGAAATCTGTCCCTCTAGGGTATGTATTCTGCAGGCAAATGGAAACAGGTGAGTGATCAGAAATAAGTAAGTCATGGATTTCAGAGGAGACTACCTTAGAAGACATATGTGAGGATACAAAGAGAAAGTCTATACGAGACCAAGCATTGTGCGCGTGGGAAAAGTGCGTGTATTCCCTATCATCAGGGTGTAGAGAGCGCCAGGTATCATATAAACCTGTAGAGGCTAAGAGAGGCGGTATGACCTTGTCAGAAAGCCTCTGTGTACCTACAACCCCTTCAGCTCTTTTCTGATCTTCCAGAACAGATGCAACTGAGTTAAAGTCACCACCTACAATTCTATTATGGGTTCCGTCCGCATGCAGTCTGTTCTCAAGAAGAGCCTAAAAAGGCGCATTTGTGTCATTCGGGGCATATACATTGTGGATACTATATGATGTCCCCTCAAATTCAAGCAGCAACCTATGCCATCTGCCCTCGCTATCATGGGATTATGAAAACACTGTCCCTGATAAATTCTTATAGAGCAGTGTAAGCACTCCTGCCCTGCGTTCCCTGGCCGAGGATCCGTAAACAGAGCCCACCCAAAATTTCTTCAATCGAAAGAAATTCTTGTCTTCTATATGGGTCTCCTGTAGGAGAACTATGTCAGGCTGGAGACGTTTTAAATGACGCAAAATGTTGGAGCGCTTCTGTGGTGAGCGTAACCCCTTGACATTCCAGGAGATGATTCGCATTTCAGTTCTGATAATTACGGATCCCGGATCACGCACAGAGAGAGCAGCGGGTGGGTAGGGGAAAAGGAAGGGAGGAAAAGGGGGAAGAACACACTAAACAATAAAAAACAATGTATAACACTGCCTGTAGATATAGCGGGTAATACCCGCCAGGCACCTAGGCTAGATGGTGTTAGCCTTTCCTAAATCTGGGTGTTGACTTCTCTTTTTTCCGCCATGGCAGAACTCCCGTATACCCTGCCTAAGCAATAACAACCAGTGAGGCTAAACTATCAAGACCCCGTAAATTAGATAAACTCCTGGCCAAAAGCACCCGGATACGTCTCGTGCACGGGCCAGAAAGACAAAAACTGCTCAGGTCCGGGTGCCGCCCCCGTAACTCATGGGCAAGCCTGGTAGTTCCTGAGATTGAGTCCCGCTTGAGACTAATGCATTTTAGCGTCCCCTTCTGGAGTGCCTTCCCGAGCCGTTCCGTGAACGGTCATTCCCCCGGCGGGCCGTTGGTTCCGCTGACAGCTTCGGTGTAGACCGCTGAGGAGATAGGGCGACGTCACACAGCTCCGAATCCAAGATCCCGCCAAAGGCCTCCTCCGCCTCAGAGGGGGATCTAAAAGTGACAGTACCTTCTTGTGCGCGGTGGATCCTCAGCAACGCCGGAAAAAGGAGCTGGAAGAGAATGTCCTTATGGTAAAGCTTGGTGCAAATAGGGCTAAAAGCCTTGCGTTTTTTCGCGACATCTGCCGAGAAGTCCTCAAAAAGCAAGATTCTGTGACCTCTGATAGTGATTCGGTGCTGTCTCTTGCGAAAGCTGCGAAGCAGGGCCACCTTATCGTTAAAGTCGCTGCTACAGAGGGAGAGACGCTGCTACAGAGTCCCTGGCCGGGCTTTTTTCTGGGCCTATCCTGTGGGCGCATTCCACCCTGCAGAAAAAATTTAGGCCTTGGGTAGTTCCCTTTCACATAAGTCCAGGAGCTCAGGTTGCTTAATAGATTCGGGCAGACCCACCACCCTCAGATTATTGCGGCAGGACCTGTTCTCTAGGTCATCCACCTTGGAGCGCAAGTATTCCAGGGCATGCAGCTGCGATTGAATGACAGAATCAGAGTCCCCAACTTGTTGCCAGAGAGAGCGCAGCTCTTTTTCCAAATTCCCTACTTGCAGACTGGTCTGATTCACCTCCTCTCTCAGGGAGTTACAGGAGGCCATAATAGTCATCTCCAGTGTTTTCTGGATGTCCGGCATAATGCGCAGCGCCACTTCTATGGCCAGCTTTTTGTAATCCAGTGGGTCAGGGCTACCCGGAGGAGTCACATCTCCCTGAAGATTCTGGGAGCTCTCATCTTGAAACAGCGGCGGCTGGCTATCCGCCATCGTTGCCGCGTCCTGTGAAGCTGCCTGCTGCGCACCTGTAAGTTTCTGGCCACTCCGGAGTAAATATTGTTCCATCGGCGTACAGAGGTAAGTAAGTGATGTCAGCCACACTTCCCTCGGGGGTATAATCGCCTCCTCGCGCTGCTAAATGATCGCTTTAATCGGCGGTAAGCGGGAGCTTCGAGCGTTGCTTCCTCACATGGCGGCGCCGGAACCGGAAGTCTTGGTCTGACTTTTGTGGATCTTAGGCAGAAAATATATAACAGGGGTTACTAAATATTTATTGTTCAAATAATCAAATTCCTTCTTGTTAATAATCCCATCCTTGAGGCCCCTAGTTAGCAATTGTTCTAACTTTGCTTGAAACTCCAAAGAGGGATTTTTCTTAAGTATTTAATAAGTTCCCACATCTGCCAGCAATCTGGACATCTCTATCTCATACATATCAATATCCATAATAACAACCCCCCACCCCCCATCTGCTGGTTTAATCACTATCCTCTTGTTGTTTTCAAGCTGTTTTAAAGCAAGTCTTTATTCTGATGTTAAATTCTGTCTCCTGGGTTTAGTGCCAATTCCCTCAATCTCCTTAAGGACTCCCCTTTTAAAGACCTCTATACACTCATTTTCTTTATTTTTGGGAAAAAATTGTGATTTCTCCCTAAGTTGGGTATGTATAATATTGCCTTCCTCCTCAAAATTTCTACATGGAGCCTGATTTGTTAAACAATATTTGGCGATATTCAATTTATGCACAAATTTATGTATGTCCAAAAAAGCCTCAAATTTGTTAATCCCAACAGTGGGGGAAAACTTCAGGCCTTTTCCCAAAACTTCTTTCTCGGGTTGTGTTAGGACGTGTGAGCTGAGGTTAAAGATCCCCACTATATCCCCCTGCTTTTTTTGGGGGTTGGACTTGTGTTTCTTAACCAAATTTATTTTTATTAAAAGAATAAAGTACACCATACAATCACATACCATCATACTTTGATGAAAGGCAGTATGACAAGCATTTCATGGAAGTGAAGTGACAAATAATGCAAATCAAAGCTGTACATGGTGTCTAAAATAAAACCATTAATGGCAAAATAATAACAGTAGGGAACAACGAGAAAGGAAAGGAATGGTAAGGGGGAGGGGGTTGGGGGGGAATCAAGAGATATCGAACTCCGTCAAGTAAACTTTCTGAAGTTTTTCCATGGTGACCAGATTTTAAGAAATCGTAGGCGGGTGAAGGATTCCCAATGGGCCAGCTCTTCAAATCTATAAATCTGATCCACCTTGTCTCTCCACATCATTACAGTAGGAGGTTCAGCATTCTTCCAAAGCAGCGGTATCAGCAATCTCGCCGCCGTGATGAGAATAGTGGGAAGATCAGATCTACAGGGGGACAGCGAATCATTGGGGCACCAAAGTAAGATCAGTTTGGGCTCTAGTTTGACCTGCGTAGCACAAACCTCACTGATCAATGCTTCTATGCTTAACCAGAACGCTTTGATCCTCTCACAATACCACCAAATGTGTGATAGGGAACCTATATCCTTCCCACACCTCCAACACTCACTTGAGATGTCTGCGTTGAGCTTGTGTAGAAATTCCGGGGATTTGTACCATCTGGTAAGTAGCTTATATGAATTCTCTTGTATTCTAATACAGCAACTAAAGCCATGGGAGTGTGAGAGGATAAAAGCCCTTTCCGGATCTGAGAGCCGAATAGAGAGCTCCCTTTCCCAAGAATTGAGGAAGTGTAGCTCAGGAGGGGAGGATGAGAGCAATTCTTTATATATGGTAGACAGCGGTTTAGGAATCTTACATGTGTCTGAAATCCATTTTTCTAACCAAGAAGGGGAGCTAGTGGTAGTTGAAGGTGGAAGTTTAATTAATTTAATATCTTTCTGCCGGGCGAACACCTGAACAAAGTGGGCATTTTTAATTTTGAGGTCATTCAAGACTGGAGTCCAATCTAGGTTCCCATCTGGAGTCTGGATCTCACTAATGGGAATTTCAGCCAGGAGAGGCCAGATGCCTGAAGGCGTCTTAGCTTCCGGGTGAACGTGAAACTGTAAGGAGGAGAGTGGTGTGCCTGGGATAGGAAATGTAAGCACTTTGGCTTTGTATTGCCTGGCCCATTCTACCAATAGGCTCTTCCATAGGGGCAAGAAGGAGGAGCTACCAGGTGAACAAGGGGATAGACCCCAGAGTATCCGTCTCATTTTAGTGGTAAGCAGAGAGCGCTCTAGACGCACATATGGCGCATCATAGAAGTTATTAAGAAGAGACAGACCTCGGAATAGTTGATAAGCCGCATAGTAGGAGCGCATGTCAGGCAGACCAAAGCCGCCAAACCATTTCTCTCTGGTCAGCACAGAATAAGCAATTCTGGCAGGTTTGTTGCCCCACAAAAAGAGTGAGAAAACTCGCCGAGTGTCGACAAAAAATGAGTGCGGCAGCCAAATAGGCAAAACTTGTAGTAGGTACAAAAATTTAGGGGCTATAAATGTCTTGAGGTAGCTCCTCCTTCCACACCAGGAAATAAATGGGAGTTTGATAGATTGTAAGTGTTTCCTAACCGATGAGAGTAAGGGGGCATGATTAAGAGCAAACAAGTCCTTTGCTTGAGCAGGGACATGTACTCCTAAAAATACTATATCTTTTGCAGCCCATTGAAAGGGGGTAATTTTCTGAAGGGACACTCTCTCACCGAGTCCAGGCAGGTGACATTGAGGGCCATGGACTTACTATAGTTGATTTTGAAGTTTGAAACAAAACCAAATTCCTCAAAAAGGAACAAGAGCCTAGGGAAAGAAGTTTCGGGATTAGACGTCATTATTAATAGGTCATCAGCAAATGCGGCTGTCAAGTGGGTCTGAGAATTGATGGTAAGGCCCCTAACAGCAGGATCCTGCCGGATCTTACAGAGCAAAGTCTCCATAACTAAGACAAATAAAGATGGAGAGAGAGGGGGCAACCCTACCTCGTCCCGTTAGAGATGGCGAAGGAGGATGAAAGCGTACCGTTTATTTTGAGTCTGGCAGATGGGGCTGAGTACAAAGTGAAGATCGCGGATATGAACGAGTCTGGGAAACCAAACCTCGACAGGGCCCGCGACATATAATGCCAACCGACCCTGTCGAAGGCCTTCTCTGCGTCCGTGCTCAACAAGGCCAAAGGCGTGGATGAGCTTCTAGCCCAGTCCATAAGATGAAGCAGGCGTATCGTGTTCTCACAGCCCTGTCTGCCACGCACAAATCCCACTTGCTCACTGTCCACAAGATCCGGCAGGATCAGCTGAATACGCTGCGCTAATATTTTGGCCCACCACTTGACATCCGCATTTAGCAGAGAGATAGGGCGGTAGCTGCCACATTGGAGGGGATCTTTGTTTTCTTTGTGGATTATAGTTATGTGAGCTTCTAATGTCTGAGGGGGTAAAGATCCTCCAGACAGAAGGAAGTTACATAGTGTCTGAAAATGAGGGGTCAAAATGTCCCTGAAGGTCTTATAATATGATATGGGAAGTCCATCTGGACCTGGACTCTTACCTGATGGTATGGAGGATAGGACCTTGTCAATCTCTTCTCTTGACACAGGGGCGACTAGCTGAGAGGCTTGGAGGGGGCTAATGGAGGGGAGCTGTAGAGTTGATAGTAACTCAACTGTGGCCTGCTCAACCGAAGTGGAACCAGGACGGCCTGGGGTGGGAAGGTTATAAAGATCAGCATAAAATGCACTAAAAGCTTTTGCTATGTCATGGGTCGATTTAAGCTTATTACCTTTTGCGTCCAAAATTGCGGGGATAAATGAATCCGCGTGGCGTTGCTTAGCCATGGCAGACATCAGTTTATTCCCCTTGTTCCCATGGGCATAAGCTTTAAACTTGGAGCGAAATATAAGCTTCGCAGATTTAGCATTAAACAGGTTTTTCAGTTCCGTCCTGGCCTCCACCAATTTAGCAGCCACAGCCTGAGCCTGGGTTTGCTTATGAGTCAATTCTAGACTTGCTATGCGGGACAACAGGTCATCCACAGCCTTGAGCTCAGTCTTTTAACATGCGAGCCCAGGGTAATTAGTTCTCCTCTAACTACTGCTTTATGGGTTTCCCACAGAATGGAGGGAGAGGGAGGGGGGTCGCCCGCCGTATTAAGAGAGAAGAATTCAGACATAATCTGGGAGATTTTAGTAGCGTTAGCAGGGTCAGAGATTAAGGTGTCATTAAGACGCCATATTCTTTCCCTTTTAGGAAGAACGGTCATAGACACCCGGAGAAATACTGGAGCGTGGTCAGACAGCGCGATGTTACCAATCCTCGCGTCTACTACATGAGGAATATGGGGGGAGGATAGAAATATGTAATCCAGCCTATGGAAAGACTTTTTTGCATTGGAATAGAACGTGTAATCCCGACTAGAGGGATGCATAGTGCGCCAAACATCTATAACCCGCAGTTTCTTCAGCGCAGTCTTCAGACGGCGTAGAAGTTTGTGGGATAACTCAGATCTCTGGGAGGACGAGTCAAGGTCAGGCTCCAGGGTCACATTAAAGTCACCTCCTAATATAAGCATATCCTCACTAAAAGCTGAAAATTGAACAAGAGTCCGAACGAGTCAGGGGATCTGACCCCTATTAGGGGCATAAATGTTAGCCAGGGTGACAGGTGTGTCAGCGATGTGCCCTTTCACGAACAAGAAGCGACCGTCTGTATCTGCAAGTATTGTGGAGTGTTTAAAAGGCAGACGCTTGTGAATGGCCACGCTGACACCCCTGCAAGCCGAGACATATGAGCTGTGAAACCATTGTGAGAATACTTTTGGGGACAGTTTCGGGAGTTTTCCCATCTTAAAATGAGTTTCTTGAAGAAATGCAATCGAAACATCATCTTTCTGTAACAATGAGAGCACCTGAGACCACTTACATGGCTCGTTCAGACCCTTAGCATTCAATGAGGCAACTACAATAGAGGCCATAGCAAGGACAGAGGCAGGGCCGGACTGGGGATAAAAACCAGCCCTGGAAAAAGTTGCACACCAGCCCCACAGCATTGCGTCATTATTTCCTTGTTTATAATAGGAGAAAGCATTAATTTTAAAACACGTGTGTAAACACGAATATGAACTTTGCCCCACGATAGCTCTTTTGTAGAACCCCCATAAAAACTTACAGTTACTTGACTTGGCCCTTGGGGATCTCGGACGCCACTTCAACACTTTGGTCGGGGGCTCAGCGGAGCTGATGTTGTGCTTTATCCTAATGAGAAAGATTTCATAATAACGATTTGGAGAAAGGGCAGAGGGATAGCAGAGCAGGGTGAGGCTGGTGCTGCTACTAGGGGGTCATACCATGGGGGAGTAATGCCCCCCCCCAGTAGTAATAATTCTCCTTATAATATGCAAAACATACCCCTTTGTAATGCCCCCAGTTGAGCTAATGTTCCCATAATGTGCCAATATAAAATACCCCTTCTCAGTGCCCCCGTAGATGACCCCCATAGTGCTCCCCCCCTTCCCCATAATACCCACCATAATGTGTCCCAGTATAAAATGCCCCTATACAGAGCCCCCATATACAATATCTTCTTTTTAGCCTCAGTAGATGCCCCTATAGTGCCCCCCAATAATCTGCAGTAAGATGTGCCCCCATAGAAGCCCCCAATCATGTGCCAGTAATAAGAGCCCCCCCACCATCATGTGCCAGTAGCCAGAGCCCCCCCATATCATGTGTCAGTAGCAAGAGCCCCCATATCATGTGCCAGTAGCCAGAGTGCCCCCAATCATGTGCCAGAAATAAGAGCCCCCCACCATCATGTGCCAGTAGCCAGAGCCCCCCATATCATGTGCCATTAGCCAGAGCCCCCCCATATCATGTGCCATTAGCCAGAGCCCCCCCATATCATGTGCCATTAGCCAGAGCCCCCCCCATATCATGTGCCATTAGCCAGAGCCCCCCCATATCATGTGCCAGTAGCCAGAGCCCCCCCATATCATGTGCCAGTAGCCAGAGCCCCCCCATTATCATGTGCCAATAGCCAGAGTGCCCCTATATCATGTGCCAGTAGCCAGAGTGCCCCCATATCATGTGCCAGTAGCCCCACAATATCATGTGCCAGTAGCCCCCCTTATCATGTGCCAGTAGCCCCCCTTATGTGCCAATAGCCCCCCTTATGTGCCAATAGCCCCCCTTATGTGCCAATAGCCCCCCTTATGTGCCAATAGCCCCCTTATGTGCCAGTAGTCCCCCTTATGTGCCAGTAGCCCCCTTATGGGCCAGTAGCCCCTCTTATCATGTGCCAGTAGCCCCCCTTATCATGTGCCAGTAGCGCCCCTTATCATGTGCCAGAGCCCCCCCACCATCATGTGTCAGTAGCCAGAGCCCTCCATATCATGTGCCAGTAGCCAGAGCCCCCCCATATCATGTTCCAGTAGCCAGAGCCCCCCCATATCATGTGCCAGTAGCCAGAGCCCCCCCATTATCATGTGCCAGTAGCCAGAGTGCCCCCATATCATGTGCCAGTAGCCAGAGTGCCCCATATCATGTGCCAGTAGCCCCCCCATATCATGTGCCAGTAGCCCCCCTTATCATGTGCCAGTAGCCCCCCTTTTCATGTGCCAGCCCAGTAGTCCCCCCTTATGTGCCAGCCCAGTAGTCCCCCCTTATCATGTGCCAGCCCAGTAGTCCCCCCTTATCATGTGCCAGCCCAGTAGTCCCCCCTTATCATGTGCCAGCCCAGTAGCCCCCCCTTATCATGTGCCAGCCCAGTAGCCCCCCTTATGTGCCAGCCCAGCAGTCCCCCTTATCATGTGCCAGCCCAGTAGCCCCCCTTATCATGTGCCAGCCCAGTAGCCCCCCTTATCATGTGCCAGCCCAGCCCAGTAGTCCCCCCTTATGTGCCAGCCCAGTAGCCCCTCTTATCATGTGCCAGCCCAGCCCAGTAGTCCCCCCATTATCATGTGCCAGCCCAGTAGCCCCCCTTATCATGTGCCAGCCCAGCCCAGTAGTCCCCCCTTATGTGCCAGCCCAGTAGCCCCCCTTATCATGTGCCAGCCCAGCCCAGTAGTCCCCCCATTATCATGTGCCAGCCCAGTATTGTACCTATATAAAAAAAAAAAAAGAAAAAAGAAAACACTTATACTTACCTCCAGCGATGTGATGCGATGCAGGCCGCCTCTTCCGTCTGTGTCCCTCGCTATACGGCTCAGGCGACGCGATGACGTCATCGCGCCGCCTGCACCGGCCTCTGATAGGCTGCCAGCACTAGGCCGGCAGCCTATCAGAGGAACAGGAGGGGACACACCTCTCCCTCCTCTGCCGCAGCACAGGCATCTGTATTGCCGTCCTGAGGACGGCAATACAGATGACTATGGAGATGAGCGCTTCCACAATGTAGGCGCTCATCTCCTGCTCTGCCCTGCCGCCGGCCGCGGCCACCCCCACTTGTCACCAGGGCCGCGGCCTTGCGGCACTCAGGCTTGCCGGCCTACCGGGAAATTTCCCGGTCTCCCGGCAGGCCAGTCCGGCCCTGGACAGAGGAGGCCAGTCGGCCCACAGCAGAAGGACATCCAGTCTGGAAAGCAACAGACGGAGTAAGTAGGAGGAGGAGGGGAAGGATATTAAAGGGAAAGTCAAAGGAAAAATAAAAGACATAACAGATAAGACATAGACACTATACATGTAACAAGGCATGTCTCCCCTTGGACAGGGAGCTAATGGTCCCACCCAGCATCTGATATGATGGAGATCCTTTTTCATCAGAGGGGGGCTCCTGTGGGGCCACTAGGGGGTTTAAGGAGGGGTGTGGGGGAGAGGAATTAACCAGTAACATTACCGACATAAAGGCAAACATATAACCCCAGCAAAGTTATCAGTGCTAACATTGCATCAAATCACAACCTGTATCTTGTGCAGGCAAGGTAGCGATAAAAAGGGGCAAATCCCAAAGCCCATGGAAACGGGGCAATGGGCTAAGACCCTGATCAAGGCCACAAATAGGTAACAAACAGGCAATAAACAGCTCGGACAGAGCAAACAGAGTCCCTTCAGCCTGAAACTCAAAAATGTCCCAGGACAATGAACTCAGTAGTGAGTAAACATAAGAGACATCAGCTTCTCACAGAGCAGAGTCACGTGACAGCAACTTGAGAACGGCCTTTTCCTTGCTTCTCTGGTCTGAATGGCGAGACTTGCTGCCACTAATCCACACCCGGGGGGAGAGGCAGGGGGTCCCCTTGATCAGCCGGCATCCAAGAGGGAACTGCGATGGGTGCAATCCCAAGAGGGCCCCATATAGCTTTAAGATCTCCCGGGGTCCGCACCATGTACTGCCTTCCATTTTTCAAGATGGCCAATCCGAAGGGATAGAGCCACCGGAATGGCGTGGCTGTGGCTTTAAGGGCCTCCAGAAGTGGCTTTATGATGCGCCTCTTGGCCAAGGTGGAGGGGGCCAGATCTTGAAAGAATAGGATGGGGGTCTCACCGTACATGATGCGATCCGCCTCTCTTCCCGCCGTAAGCAGTGCCGCAGTATCCACGTACCAATGGTGAAGTGGGTATAGTTCACACAGGTAAATGTGTTTCTTTTTGTTGGACCGCGCTGCCTCAGAAGTCACAGAAATTCCACATTCGAAGCCAGTCAAATAATCGCGGACATGGGAAAGCAAACAGGCCAATAGAAGCCTCTCCTCCTCTTCCTTCCAAGCTTCTATGGAACACCAAAAATGCAGCCAATAGTGAAGCACCGTTATGCAAATTGGAGTAACACTGGGTTTATTATACTCACAATGTACAGGTATAAATGAGCAATATACAAAGGATCAATCACCCAACCCGAGTTTCGCTCAGTCGAGCTTCGTCAGGGGAATTCATACCGCCCATTCCAGGGCGGTCTTATAAGGGGTCAGGTTGGTTCACACCCACCTCCCCGCTCACACATGATCCAATTCATTATAAAATTAAATATTTAAAACATCCAATAATATAAATACATATCCATCAATACCATGTCAAGTACATAAAAATTACAAATACATAAAAACAAGGACATTTCACATTAATCTACCATATATCGATACATAAACTTCTACACCAATCTTAGACCACACGCATCACACTACAAACGACTTCATTCATTCTACTCCTTCGTCATTTAACACATGGCCACATTACTCCTATCCACCTTCTTTCTCTGATGTACATCCTAACCAATCACAGGTTACACATTCCTTAGACCGCCCCTCTCCATTCATAAAAACGGCAACTCCCCCACACCACATGATATTATTCAGCCAATTCGATCCTACACTCTCAAAAGGTCCTAGATCAACAGGGTAAACTACATCATTCAGGTAAGGCAAGGTTTTAAATCAAATTCAGCATTCAAACCTTTTGGCTGCAGCGTTCCCATTCTGTATATCCATTCAACCTCCCGCTCGTTTATCTGTTTAACTCCATCCCCTCCGTGCCAATATGGTTTAACCTGTTCCAACCCCACAAAAAATCTTATGATGTGAAATGTCCTTGTTTTTATGTATTTATAATTTAAAATGTACTTGACGTGGTATTGATGTATATGTATTTATATTATTGTATGTTTTAAATATTTAATTTTATAATGAATTGGATGCCACATACTACATCTCGCGGCGGTTCACCAGGTTTAGGCTTGGGCCTCAAAGCCCTGTGAATGCGCTCAATTACAATCTGAGCTGTTCTTTCAGCACCTAGCAGGGAGGAGAAAATTTCGCATGCCTCCGAATTAAGCGCATCAATCGCGATATTTTCGGGTAGACCGCGGATGCGAATATTTCGCCGCCAGCTCCGATTTTCTTGGTCTTCAATGCGTAATAGCGCATCATTTAGCAAGTCTCTGTGTGTTTGCAGGGCCGCGCTCGTCTTACCCTCATGCACCAGGATGGCTTCCTGTGCGAGCTCCAGGGACTCCACTCGATTTCCAATGTGTTGCAGGTCTCCTTTTATTTCCTCCAAATCCTTCTTCAGAGGTGCAAGTGCAGACTCCAGGATATCTCTGAGGACTGCTTTGGAGAGTGAGGAGCTTTTTCGCATAGGTCTGCGATCTGATACATCAGAGGCACTTTCTGCCTCTGAACCTTCTTCTGCATCAGAGAGCTGCCGCGCCATCTTGGACACTTCAGCAGCAGGTGTCCTGGATTGTTTCTTGAGATATTTATCCATCTCAGGCTATCTGGTACGAGCCCCTGTCGGCTCTGGTGTCTCAGGGTGACGATCCCTACCTAGTTTCCCCATTTGCACAATGTAAGTAGCCAGTAAAAGGGGTTATATTAGCTGCCAGGGAGAGGAGCTCAGGAACAAGCAGCCATTCAGCTCCAAGGTTTGTATATTGCTCGTTTATACCTGTACATTGTGAGTATAATAAACCCAGTTTTACTCCAATTTGCATAACGGTGCTTCACTATTGGCTGCATTTTTGGTGTTCCATAGAAGTGTAATGACCGGCGTCACGCACAGGGAGGGAAAAGGGAAAGCCCTGCCCAAGGGAGAGGGTAAGGTGGTGACCCCTGACTCACCTTGCAGCTGGCACCTGACTGCCCTGACGTCCCTAGATGGGTTCCTCACCCGTGCAGCGATCACGTGCCTAAACCCTGGCTTTCCCTAAAATGAGCCCTAGATAGTGAACGGGCCGGTGGGATCGCTAGTCCGCACCACTGACACTAAGAGGGAAACACCAGGGAGAGGACAGACAATACAGACAAACACATACAGCCAGGTGGGCGACCACAGCAGACCACAAAGGTCCAACAGGGATCCGGAGGGTAGCGTTCTGGACCAACAACCAGAGAACGCAGCAACACAGCTCCAGAGGGTCAGAATAGATGTCCAGGCAGGAAGCTCTATATCTGGCAACCAGAGAAGTGTGAGAGGGGAATATAAGGAGGTTTGTGAGTGCTGAACAAGGAACAGCTGAGGGGAAGGAGCTACGGATCCCTGAGTGAGCCAAAAGGGTTTGCAAAGCAAACCCAGAAAGCTACCATAAGGAAACAGCCCTATCTTACATAGAGCGCGCAGCCAACCGCTGCGACTTCCTGACCCCGGGTATAACGGAGTCAGGCGTGGTTCTTGACACCCTCGTGACAAGAAGCTTGGAAGGTAGAGAAGGAGAGGCTTCTATTGGCCTGTTTGCTTTCCCATGTCCGCGATTATTTGACTGGCTTCGAATGTGTAATTTCTGTGACTTCTGAAGCAGCGCGGTCCAACAAAAAGAAACGCATTTACCTGTGTGAACTATACCCACTTCAAGATTGGGACCGGCGACGCTATTAGGCAACGTACTTTTTGAGACTTTTTTATTATTATATAAGTACACCCTTCAATAAATTCCTTGAGGGGTTTAGTTTCCAAAATGGGGTCAGTTTTTGTGGGTTTCCACTCCGTGTGCCCAAATAGCAATTTGCAACAGCATTTGGGGTGGTTCTGTAAACCACAGAATCAGGGTAATAAATATTAAGGTTTGTTTTGCTGTTATCCCTTGCTGCCTTTCAGGAAAAACTGGATTAAAATGGAAAATCTTCAAAAAAAAGTGACATTTTTTAATTTCACCTACATTTTCCTTTCATTCTTGTGGAACACTTTAAGGTTTAACAAAGTTTGTAAAATCCGTTTTGAAAACTTGAGGGGTGTAGTTTCTAAAATGGTGTCATTTATGTGTGGTTTCTACTATGTAAGCCCCACCAACTGACTTCATAACTAAACTGGTCCTTAACCCCTTAAGGACTCAGCCCTATTTCACCTTAAGGACTTGGCCATTTTTTGCAAATCTAACCAGTGTCACTTTAAGTGCTGATAACTTTAAAACGCTTTGACTTATCCAGGCCGTTCTGAGATTGTTTTTTCGTCACATATTGTACTTCATGACACTGCTAAAATTGGGTCAAAAAAGTTAATTTTTTTGCATAAAAAAATACCATATTTACCAAAAATTTTGAAAAATTTGCAAATTTCAAAGTTTCAGTTTCTCTACTTCTGTAATACATAGTAATACCCCCAAAAATTTTGATGACTTTACATTCCCCATATGTCTACTTCATGTTTGTAGCATTTTGGGATTGATATTTTATTTTTTGGGGATGTTATAAGGCTTAGAAGTTTAGAAGCAAATCTTGACATTTTTCAGAAATTTACAAAAACCAAATTTTTAGGGACCACTACAGGTCTGAAGTCACTTTGCGAGGCTTACATAATAGAAACCGCCCAAAAATGACCCCATTCTATAAACTACACCCCTCAAGGTATTCAAAACTGATTTTACAAGCTTTGTTAACCCTTTAGGTATTGCACAAGAGTTATTGGCAAATGGGGATGAAATTTGAGAATTTCATTTTTTTGCCTAATTTTCCATTTTAACCCATTTTTTCCACTAACAAAGCAAGGGTTAACAGCTAAACAAGACTGTATCTTTATTGCCCTGACTCTGCCGTTTACAGAAACACCCCATATGTGGCCGTAAACTACTGTACGGGCACACAGTAGGGCGTAGAGTGAAAGGTGCGCCATTTGGTTTTTGGAGGGCTGATTTTGCTGGACTGTTTTTTTGACACCATGTCCCATTTGAAGCCCCCTGATGCACCCCTAGAGTAGAAACTCCATAAAAGTGACCCCATCTAAGAAACTACACCCCTCAAGGTATTCAAAACTGATTTTACAAACTTTGTTAACCCTTTAGGTGTTGCACAAGAGTTATTGGCAAATGGGGATGAAATTTGAGAATTTCATTTTTTTGCCTAATTTTCCATTTTAACCCATTTTTTCCACTAACAAAGCAAGGGTTAACAGCCAAACAAGACTGTATCTTTATTGCCCTGACTCTGCCGTTTACAGAAACACCCCATATGTGGCCGTAAACTACTGTACGGCCACACAGCGGGGCGTAGAGTGAAAGGTGCGCCGTATGGTTTTTGGAAGCCAGATTTTGCTGGACTGTTTTTTTGACACCATGTCCCATTTGAAGCCCCCCTGATGCACCCCTAGAGTAGAAACTCCATAAAAGTGACCCCATCTAAGAAACTACACCCCTCAAGGTATTCAAAACTGATTTTACAAACTTTGTTAACCCTTTAGGTGTTGCACAAGATTTAATGGAAAATAGAGATACAATTTCAAAATTTCACTTTTTTGGCAGATTTTCCATTTTAATATTTTTTTTCCAGTAACAAAGCAAGGGTTAACAGCCAAACAAAACTCATTATTTATGGCCCTTATTCTGTAGTTTACAGAAACACCCCATATGTGGTCGTAAACCGCTGTACGGGCACACGGCAGGGCGCAGAAGGAAAGGAATGCCATACGGTTTTTGGAAGGCAGGTTTTGCTGGACTGGTTTTTTTGACACCATGTCCCATTTGAAGCCCCCCTGATGCACCCCTAGAGTAGAAACTCCAAAAAAGTGACCCCATTTTAGAAAGTACTGAATAAGGTGGCAGCTTTGTTGGTACTAGTTTAGGGTACATATGATTTTTGGTTGCTCTATATTACACTTTTTGTGCGGCAAGGTAACAAGAAATAGCTTTTTTGGCACGTTTTTTTTTTTTGTTATTTACAACATTCATCTGACAGGTTAGATCATGTGGTAATTTTATAGAGCAGGTTGTCACGGACGCGGTGATACCTAATATGTATACCTTTTTTTTATTTATGTAAGTTTTATACAATAACTTCATTTTTAAAACCAAAAAAAGTTTTAGTGTCTCCATAGTCTAAGAGCCATAGTTTTTTCAGTTTTTGGGCGATTATCTTGAGTAGGGTCTCATTTTTTGCGGGATGAGATGACGGTTTAATTGGCACTATTTTGGGGTGCATATGACTTTTTGATCGCTTGTTATTACACTTTTTGTGACGTAAGATGACAAAAAATGGCTTTTTTTACACCGTTTTTATTTTTTATTTTTTACGGTGGTCACCTGAGGGGTTAGATCATGTGATATTCTTATAGAGCCGGTCGATACGGACGCGGCGATACCTAATATGTATACTTTATTTTTATTTATGTAAGTTTTACACAATGATTTCATTTTTGAAACAAAAAAAATCATGTTTTAGTGTTTCTTTAGTCTGAGAGCCATAGTTTTTTCAGTTTTTGGGCGATTATCTTGGGTAAGGTATGATTTTTGCGGGATGAGATGACGGTTTGATTGGTACTATTTTGGCGTACATGTGACTTTTTTGATCACTTTTATTACCTTTTTTGGGAAGTAAGGTGGGCAAAATTTCAATTTTCTCATAGTTTTTATTTTTTTATTTTTATGGTGTTCACCGTGCGGGGAAAGTAACATGACCGTTTTATAGATCAGGTCGTTACGGACGCGGTGATACCTAATATGTGTAGTGTATTTTATTTTTTTTTATTTTTATTCAGTGATGAATGTTTTTTTTTTTATCTTAACTTTTTTCACTTTTTTTTACATTTTTGTGACCCAGACCCACTTGGTTCTGGAAGATCCAGTGGGTCTGATGTCTGTATAATACAGTACAGTACAATATATATTGTTCTATACTGTATTTTACTTACACTGAACAGATCTATGCTTTCAGCATAGATCTGTTCAGCACCATGGACAGCAGGACGCCTGAGCAGGCGTCCTGTTGCCATGGGAACCTTCCCCGTCTGCTCAGAACTTCGCAGACGGGGAAGGGTAAGCACAGGGCTGAGGGGGGCTCTCTGGGGGCTCTCTCCCTCTCCATCGGGGGGCTGCAAAGGCACAGCAGCCCCCCGATGGAGAGGGAGGGAGCTCCCTGACCGACGACAGTTAACTTTTTCCATACAGCGGTCCGTACGGACCGCGGTATGGAAAGGGTTAAACGGCTGACATCTTCACAGATGTCAGCCGTTTATACCAGGGTGCCAGCAATGTGCTGGCACCCTGGTATAACCACTAGAAGCCAACGATCATTCATGGAGAGGCGGGCGGGGGATCGCGATCCCGCCTGCCGCACCGCCCGCCTCCCGCACCGCCCCCACCGCATGCGACACCCCCCCCCGCACCACCCGCCGGCATAAAATCGTGCAGGGGTGCAGGGGGGGGGTGAAAAATATTGATTATAGGCACTCAAAAGTTTCTGATCCCCGCGGTCAGGGACCGCGGGCATCAGAAACTGCAAAAAGCGCAGCAAACCGCAGGTCTGAATTGACCTGCGGTTTGCTGCGATCGCCGACACGGGGGGGTCACATGACCCCCCCTGGCGTTGTCACAGGATGCCGGCTGAAGGATTTCAGCCGAAATCCCGTTCCGTTTAACCCCTCGGGCGCCGGAATACTGAGTTCAAGCTAGGACGTACCGGTACGCCCTGAGTCCTTAAGGACTCGGGAAATAGGGCGTACCGATACGCCCTGCGTCCTTAAGGGGTTAAAAAAGTGGTTTTTTGGAAAGTTTCTTAAAAATTGGTTCTAAAATTCTAAGCCTTCTAACGTCCTAAAAAAATAAAATTACATTTACAAAATAATGCCAACATAAAGTAGACATATGGGGAATGTTAATTGATAACTATTTTAAGAGGTATCAATATCCGTCTTAAAGCAGAGAAATTCTAATTATGAAATAGCATATTTTTCCAAATAAGATAAAATAAAAAGTAAATATTATAGGACAGACTAGATGTTCCCTTTGGTCCTTTTCTGGCGTCATACTTATCTATATATATATATATTTTTAAATAAAGGTGAAATATATCGGCTCAAATATACTGTATTTTTCGCCCTATAAGACGCACCGGCCCATAAGACGCATCTAGGTTTTTGAGGAGGAAAATAAGAAAAAAAATATTTTTAACCAAAAGGTGTGCTTTTGGTGGGTTTTGAACTAATGGTGGTCTGTGCATGACACTACTATGGGGGATCTGTGGATGGCACTGTTATGGGGGGATCTGTGGGTGGCACTGTTATGGGGGATCTGTGGATGGCACTGTTATGGGGGATCTTTGGATGGAACTGTTATGGGGGTGATCTGTGGATGGCACTGTTATGGGTGTGTGTGATCTGTGAATGGCACTGTTATGGGGGGAGATCTGTGGATGGCACTGTTATGGGTGGGTGATCTGTGGATGGCACTGTTATCGGGGGGGGGGGGGGGTTTGTGGATGGCACTGTTATGGGGGGTGATCTGTGGATGGCACTGTTATGGAGGGGGATCTGTGGATGACACTGTTATGGGGGTGGATCTGTGGATGGCACTGCTATATATGTGTCACCCACAGATCCCCCACCCTATAACAGTGCCATTCACAGATCACACACACCCATAACAGTGCCATCCACAGATCACCCCCCATAACAGTTCCATCCACAGATCCCCCATAACAGTGCCACCCACATATCTCCCACCCCATAATAGTGGCATCTACAGAGGCCCTAATATACCGGAGCTAAACCTGTGAGAGGGGCCGGTGGCATGCAAATGCGGCGGGGCCGGTGCGGTCACTGTACTCCGGCCCCGCCGCTCACTCACTGCTTTATTGCCTAAACCTTTTATAATAATAACTTTAATTGAAGTTCCGATCCCCAGCCCCATCTGTACTACTTACTAAATGTCCTGTAGCAGGCAGAGCAGGGCGGGCGGCCGGCCTGCTGTAACTCACTGATGTCACGTGCCTGCGCAGCCTACTTTATGAATGAAGTAGGCGACGCAGGCACGTGACATCAGTGAGTTACGGCCGCCCGCCCTGCTCGGCCTGCTACAGGACATTTAGTAAGTAGTATAGATGGGGCTGGGGATCGGAACTTCAATTAAAGTTATTATTATAAAAGGTTTAGGCATTAAGGAAGTGAGTGAGCGGCGGGGTCGGAGTACAGTGACTGCACCGGCCCCGCCGCATTTGCATGACACCGGCCCCTCCTCCCTCCCCCCTCCAGCTGATACAACTGCGATGTAAAATGGCAGCATTCGCCCCATAAGACGCAGGGGGGGAAGAAAGTGCGTCTTATGGGGCGAAAAATACGGGTACCACTAACATGAAGTACGAGGTGCAGCGTACTCAAGTTGTGTGCAATAGGTGTTTCTGGGTGATGTAGTGCAATATACACTAACCTGGTACAGCTGACTCTCTGCAAGGGCAGGTATAGGTAGAAATAGTTCGTGACGCCAGTGCCAAGTAAACGGTGGCACGCCGTTTGCGGATGCAGGAATAAATTGAGGAAACGTAGTATTAAAACAGAACTCCAACTTTAGTAGTTTTCAAGCAGAGACAATATTGGAATCGCAGTTCCTTGGCATACAGTCGATTTTGCAATTCGGTCGATGCAGGCAATTCAGTTACAGCAAGGTAATTACAGAGTGTTGAACACAGGACTTGCAGCACAGGAGCTTGCACTCTAATTCTGTCTGATCCTGGAATATAGCATATCTTCACCAAGGCCCATTAACCTAGTTCTGGCTTTATATCCTTGGCTATAGCTTTAATAAGTACCTCCTCTGTCTTTCTGAGTACCTCTTGCTTTCCTGATCTTTGCCTCTGTCTCTCTCAGCTTCTGGAAACTTCCTCAGGCTCTTGAGCTAACATATTCCTGTTTCTGCATATGGGAATTCAGGAGGGAATCTTCTCCTGGACAGCAGGCTTCAGGCCTGGACTTGTCTCTGACATTGTCTAATCTCCAACTGTAGATTACAGACACTAGACTCCGTCTGCCTTGCACTTCCCTGACTGGGCCTTATATAAACTAGGGCTCCCTAGCTCCCTCTATTGACTAGAAGCTGGAATGACACCCCTAGCAGGCCTGTACATGCAAGTTTCAGTAACAGGAAAATACATACATTACATTACATTTTATAAAACTGACATATAACAACTTCCCCATAATTAGGAGGGACGACAGCACACCAAGTGACACTTTGGTAGTGACGGGTATTACAGTTCCCGTACACTACATACCCCACTGCTTTAAGCTGAGTACGACCTCGTACTCCATCATGGGTCGCCCAACTGGAATCTCTACCTGAAATAGAAAATAGAGACATGCAGGCATACATACATGTAATTCATCTGCATTTACATTTACATCAGGTCCAATTGGCAAAAGTGAAGGGTAGTGACAAGGGGCGTCGTTCTCTTCTCTCAGGATAGTGAATGGAACGGGGGCGCTGACCTGGCACAGCGTAACATTATAACCAGGATAGTCCATGACAATGAATAAGTCCATGATAGAACAGCAAAATGGATAAAACAGTATAAAAGTTCTTGGAGGCTCAAAGAACAAACATGAGTCCGTACCCAGGTTATTTCTTATTAAATCACAGAGGCTCTCATGCGGTGGAGTCCATCTCTGGGCACATTACTTTTAAAAGAGTAAGAATCTCAGAGGCTCAGGTACTTTTGAGTCTGTCTCCGGGCACGGTTCCTTAGTATGAAGTTGCACAATAAAAGGACAGCAAAGACAAGTGCTGTAATACCCCTGATCAACCTGAAAAGGGGGTGAAGGGTAAAAGGTGCAACTAAAGGAACAGGCACAACTTGGCGTGGGGTACAAAAGCAGGCAGGAGATCCTGGAAACAAACGTGGCCTTGCTGACTTTGTGATTTCAGTGGTCAATAACTACCACTGAGCCGTGGACAAACTGGCAGCCGCAACAAAGGACCAGAAACGTAGGACTCCTGTCCTGGAAGGGTTAATACCCTCATTCATTGAGGAAATAAATCAAAGGCCTAGCAGGCTGATTACAGTGGCATATCATAACCACTCGGCTCCGCTGGCAAGTATCGTCTGTAGTATTCTTCTACAGGAGGGTGTGCCCACATAACTGTGTCAGGGGGCAGCTGTAGGGTAAAGGGGCCCCTAATAGGTATTGGCCCATTAGGCCTAGGGGTGAACCCTCTGGTGGACCGTGCCGGTCCTTGCATGATCACTGCAGGGTGTAACGTGCTTGGCACCGCCGCAGCAAGCGGTCCGCTGCTCTGGGTGCAGCAGTTTACGGCAATCGCGGGTCCGGTCTGGGGCACTGACGGAGCGGTGGCAACAGAAGGCGGTCTACGGGTGGTGACAGGCACCCTTACCTCATCCTTCCTCGGCGGTGTCTGGATCCTGGCGGTGTACCTCTTGCGCAACTCCCGCAACTTCTCCTCCAGCCGGACGATCTGCTCACCGATGCTCTCTGTGTCGGAGTCGCTGTCATCTGCTGGCGCCGCCAGCGCAGGTACAGTCACCGATGGTGCGGACTCGGCCTCTGCAGGTTCTGGCGATGCGTCTGGTCTCTGACCCATCCGGATGTTCTTAAAGGTAGCACTAAGTCCTTTTAACTGTTCCAGCTCTGATATGGTCTTCTCCCGACGAGGCAGCTCGGGGGAAGGATAGGGGCTCACCCATTTCTCCAACACGGTTGGCTGCCAGAAGACATTAGGCCCAATGAAGGAGCTCCGCTCCTGAAAGGCGTGATGGGCCGGCTCTGGAGAGCGTTCAGGTTCCCGCTCGCAGCCAGAGTAGTCTTCTCCTTCTTCTGCCTCCCAGTCCTCAGATGCACGCTTGGGACGGGTCACAGCAGTCGCATAAGGGCCTCGTAGGCTTTCGGCAGGGGTGTATTCCACTTCCTCTCCCTCACGGAGGCTGTGCTGGTACGAAGGGAGGTAGTCTCTTTTGACAGACCTTCGATTCACATAGAGGTCTCTGCCAGTTAGATAGTCCTGGATAAACCCGTAGCCACGGGATTTGTCAAATGACAGCACCACTCCCTTTCTCCTTTCCAGGCGGGGTTGGGTGTTCGTATGCTTCTCATGTATTGTCTTAGTTAGTTCCTCATAGATGATTTTGGTCTTTGTATTCCGCTTTATAGCGGCCTCTCGGATCTCCGCCATCAGGGAGGACCATTTGAAAGATGGTTGGGAAAAGTCCCTCCACGAGCCATAGCAGGGCTCGGGTTCTTTCTCCCTTGGGCGGCAGGCGGGTTGCTCCGGTCCCGGAGAGTAGGCCGGTGGAGCCTCTTCTGGCTCTACACCGATGTCAGTCATCTTTGCAATTTCAGGTGCGGACGCTGCAGTAACACTCTGCTCACTATCCAACATGCTCGATCCTTCTGAGGAGAGCGATAGGGTCGCGTCAATTAGAGTAGCCAGCTCCTCCCACTGCACTGGGAGGCCGCCCCCCAGGTATTCCAGTATATGGAAGGCGGTGTCCATGCTGGCAGACATGCAAATATCCAGATAAGCCGTGGCGCCTGACCTTGACCTTCTTCCCGCTTTTTCCTCAGAAAGGCGCCAATTTTTCCCGCCTTTTCGGGATGAAGGTGACGCAGCAGTAAATTCAGCAAGCCCAGCAGCCATCTTGGGGTATAAACGCTGTCTATTCACTGACAGCAAGCAGGATTGTAAAAAGTCCACAAAACCACACTCCAATGTGGCGATTTTCTTCCTCTGTGTAGCGCAACACTGCACAGCGCTTTTTAGAGTTTTTTTGGTACACTTTGGGTATGATTTTCAGTCCACAAAGTCCACTTGAATAAAACAGGCAATTTGTCACTTTGGTCACAGGGCAACTGTATAAGGCACAAAGTTCACGCTTCTTGCACTAGAAAGCGTGCGTATCCTGTTCGTGACGCCAAAAGAGAGGTGCAGCGTACTCAAGTTGTGTGCAATAGGTGTTTCTGGGTGATGTAGTGCAATATACACTAACCTGGTACAGCTGACTCTCTGCAAGGGCAGGTATAGGTAGAAATAGTTCGTGACGCCAGTGCCAAGTAAACGGTGGCACGCCGTTTGCGGATGCAGGAATAAATTGAGGAAACGTAGTATTAAAACAGAACTCCAACTTTAGTAGTTTTCAAGCAGATATTGGAATCGCAGTTCCTTGGCATACAGTCGATTTTGCAATTCGGTCGATGCAGGCAATTCAGTTACAGCAAGGTGATTACAGAGTGTTGAACACAGGACTTGCAGCACAGGAGCTTGCACTCTAATTCTGTCTGATCCTGGAATATAGCATATCTTCACCAAGGCCCATTAACCTAGTTCTGGCTTTATATCCTTGGCTATAGCTTTAATAAGTACCTCCTCTGTCTTTCTGAGTACCTCTTGCTTTCCTGATCTTTGCCTCTGTCTCTCTCAGCTTCTGGAAACTTCCTCAGGCTCTTGAGCTAACATATTCCTGTTTCTGCATATGGGAATTCAGGAGGGAATCTTCTCCTGGACAGCAGGCTTCAGGCCTGGACTTGTCTCTGACATTGTCTAATCTCCAACTGTAGATTACAGACACTAGACTCCGTCTGCCTTGCACTTCCCTGACTGGGCCTTATATAAACTAGGGCTCCCTAGCTCCCTCTATTGACTAGAAGCTGGAATGACACCCCTAGCAGGCCTGTACATGCAAGTTTCAGTAACAGGAAAATACATACATTACATTACATTTTATAAAACTGACATATAACAACTTCCCCATAATTAGGAGGGACGACAGCACACCAAGTGACACTTTGGTAGTGACGGGTATTACAGTTCCCGTACACTACAAATGTGTCACGAGAAAACAATTTCAGAATGGCTTGGAGACGTAAAAGCTTTCCAAAGTTATTACTAGATAAAGTGATTCATGTCATATTTGCAAAAAACAGCCTGGTGAAAAATGTCTGGGTCCTTTAGGTGCTAAATTTCTTTTTTGTTTATTCACTTTGGTAATTGATCAATTTTTTTAATTGTAAAAAAAAAATATTAACACATCTATTTTTGAAAGCATTTTTACTTTGCAGCATTTTTTCTACACCGGCCTAAAATGTTTGCATGGAATTGTATATTTTACTTTTACTTTGACATAACTAATGATGTCTTGGTGTTAAAGAGCTTGAAAGGAATTGGATACAGTCCTAGGTGTACCCCAGTGAGTGATTTCGACTTTTCAGGGCATTTGGGGCACTTTCGATTCGGGTTAAATTTATTCAGGTACAGAGGTACAGTACAGGGATGGTCCTAGCTTTGTTAGAAAGTGATTCTAGGTTTAGGCATTAAGGATGGTCCTTATATGATGTCTGATTTTATGTTTTTTTTACATCAGCCATGACATAATCCATTTAAATAAGATTCAGAAGTGAAGTGTTTTTAATAAGCGACTGAACATGATAAAAATTTGAAAATCAGAAATTAGTTGGATTGAGAGCAGATGCAATGTTAGAAAATATTATTTTACTAAAAGAGTAGTAGATGATTGGATCATAGTAAGTGCCTTGGATAAACAGACACTATCCTAAGATAAAATAAAAATAAATAATATAGGACAGACTAGATATTTCTTCTATGTTTTTAAGACATGAATCAGCAAAGGATAATGCACCTAAAATGACATGATGGTAGGTGGACATTCAAATTAAAGTTTAAAGGTCCAAATCCATGTTGTATTGTTAGACTGGAATTTTATTGCAAATTATTTTCTGCATAGCAGCCTGTAGCTCCTTGTTACGTAGACTATATACCACAGGGTTAAGTAACGGTGTTATTACAATATATAGCAGAGACAATGATTTGTTCAGGCTCGAAAAGTGTCCATTTGCTGGCACCATATAGACAATGATTAGTGTCCCATAGTACATGCACACTATGGTTAAATGAGAACTGCATGTAGAAAAAGCTTTCTCTCTTCCGGTTGTAGAAGAAATCTTCATAATACTAACAAAAATGTTGACATAGCTGGTTATTATGTACAGGAATGGTAAGAGGATTATAGGAACCGAAAAGACAATGATTTCTGTCTGTACCACATACACGTCAGAACACGACAATTTTAAGAAAGGAGCCAAGTCACAGAAGAAATGGTCAATGACATTGGGACCACAGTACTGTAGTGTGGTCACTAGGATGCCAGGAATTAATGTTAGCGCAAAGCCCAATACCCAGGACCCCATCGCTAACAGAAGTCGGAGACGAAAGTCCATAATGGTGAAATAATGCAGCGGGTCACAGATGGCCAAATACCGGTCATATGACATCACTGTAAGTAGAAAAGATTCTGTAGACGTCGAAGAACCAAAGAGATAGAACTGTAGGAAGCACTCAAGCACAGGCATAGAGATCACATCCAGCATTACTATATGTAGCATGGTTGGGATTATATTGGTTGTGAAGAATACGTCACATAGAGATAAATGACTGAGGAAAAAATACATAGGCGATTGGAGTTTTCGGCTTGATATAACCGTAATCATAATTAATAGGTTCCCCAATATAATAAACATATAAATTGCAAGAAATAAGCAGAAAAGAGGAACTTTAAGGCTGTTGGGATTTTGAAACCCAAGGAGCCTGAAAAACAAGATAGACGATTGGTTCCCTTCCGGCATAGCCTGGTGTAAGAACAAGGGCAGTTTCAGAGACTGTAGCATACACAGAACATTGATCTACAGGTTCCCCATTGAAGGAACTGCACTCCTAGACCCAGATAGTAAGTAGTATAAAGTAATACTTATAGTATGTGCCCCTATCCACACGCATACTGTCGTGGCCAGACTGGGAACTTAAAGTGGCCCTGAAAAAATAAAAGCCCTACTGTATGTTGTAGGCAGGTCCAAATTGACAGAAGATGGAACAACACAAGTAGGTAGAGCCAACAAGTAGGCAGGGCCTGCAATACTTTGGTGCAGAACCAAATACCATCCTAGCAGAACCAAACAGCACAGTTCAACAGAAAAAACTGCCACCTTCACCAGAGTATTCAGCCATCTTGAGGACAGTGATAGGGTTGAGTTCAGGTGGGGGACCTGCAGCCATTGGCGAGTTGCATAAGTACAGTACCTGATGCTCCTACTAATCATTAATGCTTAGAGCATCAGATAGTTATGTAACCTGACAAGCAGCTGTGAGCAGTGCTCGGGGGGCTCTCTGGGCATCGGCCCACCGGTAAATTTCTTTATAGGGTCTATGGCCAGTCCGCCCCTGCATACTGTACCTCACTTTAATTATATGGCATATACATTTCATAGAGATGGTCACCAGCTCTGGACCCCATTCTGCTATGTATTTATTCCTGTTGCCTATATAGTGACCATGTATTTCACAGCACTGTGCAGCAGTTGCCATCACTCACATCAGTTCTTGTGTCCAGTGGAGTTCACAATCTAATCTTCATGACCTTTAAGTATGTTTTTGGGCTACTTCCGACAAGGGAGGGAGAATGTCCAGTATAGCCAGCTGCAACTTCCCAGGGGTTTCAGAAGCTGGTAGTAAAATGATCAGATGATCTCTGGGCAGTCTTTATTATAAAGATGGGTTGTCTGGCTGTCTTTAAATACCACAGAAATTACACTACTGATAGTATGGTTACAGCATACCGTGGAACCTGTAATTCACTGAAATATCTATGACATCTCCGCTGCAGCCAGTGATGTCTTGTCATTATACATAGATCTGTGATCGCCAGATGAGTCGATAAGTAAAAGAGAAAAAAAAGTCCCAGCACTCCAAATTGAAGTAAATAAAAATACTGTTGTTTATTGCCCCATCTCCATGTATGAATATAGAGCACTAAACACTATTTTTATCTCATTTTGGAGTGCTGCAACTTTTTTTCTTTTTTTTTTTAAGTGGATCTCTCTTTATGGGACCTTGTCCCTGACACTGGGCTGCTTCGGCTGCTTTATTTGTTGGAAGTGCTGCTGTCTTGGACTGATAAATTAGATAGATGGATGGATAGATAGATAGATAGATAGATAGATAAATAGATAGATAGATAGACAGACAGACAGATAGATAGATGTGACATAGTGAAGGGTCTGCTGGAAGATGGGAGGTATTTTCCTCCCAGCATGTTCTGCTCTTACTAATTGCAGCAAGGTGAGGTCAAGCACCAGACCAGATCTCACATGCTGGTCCAGGCTTTGACCCAACGCCCAACTGTGATAAAAGCCAGCTAAGAGTGTGGGAAAGGGGGTTGCTGTGTTAATATGCTTCCGGCGCGTTTGCAATCTGTCTAAGAGGACAGGTCGCCGATATCCAGGACTTGAACTCTATAGGCGGTTTCACTGCTTTGGCCAAAATATAAACCAATGTCTCATCCAGCATGGAGGGCAGAGTGCTGGATGTAGTGTGCGATCACATTTGCATTTTCCGTTTGTATATGTATTTCGCCATAGTGATCTGCACCTGCAGCAGGTTGTGCTGACCCAACCCCTTATATTTTTTTCTTTGTAGTATATATTGGAGGCGTGGCGATCTCCTTGGAGTCATTGCACACCTGACCAGTTAATCTGTCCTTGAGGCTGGTTTTAAAGTCAGTATAAAACTGAGTCTGCTTGTATAGAACCTACCATTAGCCATCTGGCTCCAGGAGAAGTATATGGTAGGTTCAGCATGCATGTTGGTACTTGCATCCCTGGATCCGATGAAAGCTGTAATGGCACCGGACGGGGTTACAAGCAAAGTGTACTTGGCTTGCATGCTGACCTGCATTCCCTGGATTTTATGTGGCTGTCATGGCCCATGAACAGGTAGGAACAAGAGTTAGGGACCACTCATGAGACAGCCTTGACGCGGTGAGTGGCTTACTATGCTTTGGCCAAAATATAAACCAATGTCTCATCCAGCATGGAGGGCAGAGTGCTGGATGTAGTGTGCGATCACATTTGCATTTTCCGTTTGTATATGTATTTCGCCATAGTGATCTGCACCTGCAGCAGGTTGTGCTGACCCAACCCCTTATATTTTTTTCTTTGTAGTATATATTGGAGGCGTGGCGATCTCCTTGGAGTCATTGCACACCTGACCAGTTAATCTGTCCTTGAGGCTGGTTTTAAAGTCAGTATAAAACTGAGTCTGCTTGTATAGAACCTACCATTAGCCATCTGGCTCCAGGAGAAGTATATGGTAGGTTCAGCATGCATGTTGGTACTTGCATCCCTGGATCCGATGAAAGCTGTAATGGCACCGGACGGGGTTACAAGCAAAGTGTACTTGGCTTGCATGCTGACCTGCATTCCCTGGATTTTATGTGGCTGTCATGGCCCATGAACAGGTAGGAACAAGAGTTAGGGACCACTCATGAGACAGCCTTGACGCGGTGAGTGGCTTACTATGCTTTGGCCAAAATATAAACCAATGTCTCATCCAGCATGGAGGGCAGAGTGCTGGATGTAGTGTGCGATCACATTTGCATTTTCCGTTTGTATATGTATTTCGCCATAGTGATCTGCACCTGCAGCAGGTTGTGCTGACCCAACCCCTTATATTTTTTTCTTTGTAGTATATATTGGAGGCGTGGCGATCTCCTTGGAGTCATTGCACACCTGACCAGTTAATCTGTCCTTGAGGCTGGTTTTAAAGTCAGTATAAAACTGAGTCTGCTTGTATAGAACCTACCATTAGCCATCTGGCTCCAGGAGAAGTATATGGTAGGTTCAGCATGCATGTTGGTACTTGCATCCCTGGATCCGATGAAAGCTGTAATGGCACCGGACGGGGTTACAAGCAAAGTGTACTTGGCTTGCATGCTGACCTGCATTCCCTGGATTTTATGTGGCTGTCATGGCCCATGAACAGGTAGGAACAAGAGTTAGGGACCACTCATGAGACAGCCTTGACGCGGTGAGTGGCTTACTATGCTTTGGCCAAAATATAAACCAATGTCTCATCCAGCATGGAGGGCAGAGTGCTGGATGTAGTGTGCGATCACATTTGCATTTTCCGTTTGTATATGTATTTATTCCTGTTGCCTATATAGTGACCATGTATTTCACAGCACTGTGCAGCAGTTGCCATCACTCACATCAGTTCTTGTGTCCAGTGGAGTTCACAATCTAATCTTCATGACCTTTAAGTATGTTTTTGGGCTACTTCCGACAAGGGAGGGAGAATGTCCAGTATAGCCAGCTGCAACTTCCCAGGGGTTTCAGAAGCTGGTAGTAAAATGATCAGATGATCTCTGGGCAGTCTTTATTATAAAGATGGGTTGTCTGGCTGTCTTTAAATACCACAGAAATTACACTACTGATAGTATGGTTACAGCATACCGTGGAACCTGTAATTCACTGAAATATCTATGACATCTCCGCTGCAGCCAGTGATGTCTTGTCATTATACATAGATCTGTGATCGCCAGATGAGTCGATAAGTAAAAGAGAAAAAAAAGTCCCAGCACTCCAAATTGAAGTAAATAAAAATACTGTTGTTTATTGCCCCATCTCCATGTATGAATATAGAGCACTAAACACTATTTTTATCTCATTTTGGAGTGCTGCAACTTTTTTTCTTTTTTTTTTTAAGTGGATCTCTCTTTATGGGACCTTGTCCCTGACACTGGGCTGCTTCGGCTGCTTTATTTGTTGGAAGTGCTGCTGTCTTGGACTGATAAATTAGATAGATGGATGGATAGATAGATAGATAGATAGATAGATAGATAAATAGATAGATAGATAGACAGACAGACAGATAGATAGATGTGACATAGTGAAGGGTCTGCTGGAAGATGGGAGGTATTTTCCTCCCAGCATGTTCTGCTCTTACTAATTGCAGCAAGGTGAGGTCAAGCACCAGACCAGATCTCACATGCTGGTCCAGGCTTTGACCCAACGCCCAACTGTGATAAAAGCCAGCTAAGAGTGTGGGAAAGGGGGTTGCTGTGTTAATATGCTTCCGGCGCGTTTGCAATCTGTCTAAGAGGACAGGTCGCCGATATCCAGGACTTGAACTCTATAGGCGGTTTCACTGCAAGGTGTGAATACACACCAGGACTTAAACTTTATACATGATTTCGCTGCAAGGTGTGAACAGACACCAGGACTTAAAACTACTATGATTTTGTTCATGTTCTGTTAACCTGCCAAGTGTGAATAAATACTGAATTCTGAATTGTTTTGTGCCTCTGTACTGCGTCCGCTCACCCTACCTACCAGAGCAAATTCCCACATTAGATAGATTAGATAGATACCAAAATAAGGAAGCAGTATTTAGATAAAACAATAAGGCCTCTTTCACACGAGCGAGTTTTCCACGCGGGTGCAATGCGTGACATGAACGCATAGCACCCGCACTGATTCCTGACCCATTCATTTCAATGGGTCTGTGTACATGAGAGTTGTTTTTCATGCATCACTTCTGCGTTGCGTGAAAAACACAACATGATCTATATTCTGCGTTTTTCTAGCAGCCCTGGCCCCATAGAAGTGAATAGGGCTTCAGTGAAAAATGCATTGCATCCGCAAGCAAGTGCGGATACAATGTGTTTTTCACTGATGGTTGCTAAGAGATGTTGTTTGTAAACCTTCAGTTTTTTAACACGCACGTGAAAAACGCATCAAAACACATTGCACTTGCGCGGAAAAAACAGAACAACTGAACGCATTCGCAGACAAAACTGACTGAACTTGCTTGAAAATGGTGCGAGTTTCCCTGAACGCATACGGATCGTGTGAAAGAGGCCTAAGGGTAATTGGTGCATGTGATCCAGTACCAGATCCTCCACCACAGCTACACAATAGGAAGGGATCACAGCATTCCAGCAATTATGCAAAAGTTGATCCATTACCGGTGTCCAATGTGACATTTCTACCTGGAGCTTGAGAAATTGAGAGATTTACTATATTTTTAAGTATTCAGACTTACAGGTAGATGTGTGATAAAACACATTGACACATCTGAAGTAATGTGTCCTGACCCTGGCAGGCTGAAGACTGCGTAATCTTATATATTCTCATCGGCTTGCAGTCTGGTAGCTAATAATTCCATAAAGACCTAATGCTTCAGGGAATTCAATTACATTTCTAAAAATACTGCATTACACTGAGCACACCATTAAGAAGCATATATCAGAACTCAGGAGAGATAGAGTGATTGTTTTTATGTGAATTGTGACATTTCATTAGTACAAAATTTTACTTTAGTACTTAGAATAATGTTTTTATTGTGTATTACTCACAATTAAGAAAACGGACCCTACAACAGTTGTAAAGTCTTCTGAGAATGCTTGCCTTTGAAGTATGTGGCATTAGGGCTGCCATCCAGTCAGGTACACCAGTCCGAAACTAAAATAAAAGGATCCTGTCATACCAAAATCACTACCACTCGTATTCTTTTTTTTTTACAATGCTTTTCTATTTCGAATTGGCAATTCAATTCAATTGGCAACATGGGGCCCAGCAAGACTAACTATGGAATAGACAAGACGTTTCCCGTTCCCCCGTTCTATACTGACTGGATCTAAACCCACCTACATTTAAATTTTGCATGCAGTCACATTACAACAAAATTTGACAGTTGGAGTATGAAATGGAGTATACAACAGTATTAGTACCTGACAGTGCCCAGCAGGACCTTAGCTACAGTGTGCACAGAAGATAGAATTATGTAGGTGAGGAACAGGATCTGCCTGCTCCAGTGGCGTACATAGAGAAGTAAGGGCCCCATAGCAAGGATCAAACCAGGCCCCCGACACAGGACAGAAGGGTTTCCGCCTAAACCCCTTTCAATAACCCTTGAGTCATTTTCCCACTGCCTCATTTGCTAAAAGTTGTTTCTTTTAGAGGGTAGAGTCGACCAAGTTTTCACACGGTAGAAGAGGGGATGATCCCAACTAAAACTGGGCCCCCTCTTGCCCTGGGCCCCAAGCAGTCGCATGGTCTGCCACTATGATAGTTACGCCCCTGGCCTGCTCCCATTTCTATAGCTGCCATGTCCTGACCTAATGAGATATAGTACCATCAGCAGCAGTGTGAAGCAGATTTTTACAGTCCTTTTTACAGTCTCCTTTTCTTTTTTTCCTCCACAGTCATTGATCCCTGGTATATTGGGCCACATCCTCCCATATATCCCTTTGTCCCTGGTCATAAAACCCTTAAAACATGGAAGATTGTATACTTTCATCCACAGAATACTTAACTGCTGGTAAATTTGGCACCCAATTTAAGAACCTACTGGCCCTTCCTAAGGCTACTTTCACATATGCGGCACTGTGATCCAGCCACCAGCAACATGCAGCGCTGTCTGTGTTTCTGTCTGGCGGTTCTCGCCATATTTGCTGGATTGCAGACGGATCTTCACCAGACCCCATTATAGATCTCTGCCAGAACAGCCTGCCCGAATCCATGCCATCGACATGAATGTAGCCTAAGTTATAACCTCCACAGAGTGTGATGGAGTACAAGATTAAGAACTGGTAGAAGAAAAAGTGTAAGGAGAGGCGCTCAAACATTGTCTCTATGTGGTCCATAAACTTCTGATGATGGCCCTGTGTGAAGTAAATCTGAAATCTAGGGTCCAAAAACTTGATATTTGGGGTTCTCCTTGGGGTTCTCCTTACAGAGTCACACCCTTACAGAGAAATTTTGGCCCTGAGTGGTATGCATGCCCCCCACTCTAGGATGCTAGAAGGAATCAGGTGGACACATTTGTAACTTAAGGCATTGTTTACTTGACTCAAATGGGATAACATACTTCGGGCTCCTGCGGACCACAAATTGAATGGGGTCCGCGATCCGCATCCGACGGTCCGCACCACAAAAAAGTATTGCATGCGCTACTTTTTGCGGTGCGGAGGCACGGCCAGAAACACCACAGAAGCACTCTGTAGTGCTTCGGTGGGGTTTCGATCCGTGCTTCCGCACCACATCTCCGGGTTTGCGGACCCATTCAAGTGAATGGGTCTACATCTGTGATGCGGGGTGCACATGGCCGGTGCCCCGTGTATTGCGGACCCACCGTATGCGGGCCGCAATACGTCACGGCGGGGCAACGGCTGTGTGCATGAGCCCTTAGAGTTACAACAGGGTTAGTGATTACAATCTATCAATGAAAGCACAGGACTAGCTACCGGCAAAAGATTTGGTTGACTGTCTCTTTAAAAAGGACCTGTCAACTCTCCTGATATGTCTGTTTTTAGACTTGCATCCCCCATGTAATAACAATTCTGGAGCATCTATTCTTATGGCTCTATATTGTGCCATTCATACTTCTAGAAGTTATTATTGAATTACTAGCTGTTTGCAATGAAGGTCCAGATGGGTGTTACCAGTTGGAGGTGTGTCCCTGCAGAGACTGACACTGATTGGATAACAGTAATATGAAAAATAACCGTGCAGCCCCAGTGAAAGCCAGATTTCCCTTTTAGACAGACAGATAATCAGGACAATTATCAGGAATGAGCATTTTTAGAAACACCAGCAATCGCCTGTTTTCTCTGTGATCGTGTCTTTCGATCAGCACCAGAAATCATTTTAGTGCATAAGATCATCCTGGGTAAAGAAGGGTCTGCCAACTAAACACAATGGGGGAGATTTATCATGATGGGCATAGGTTCCAGAAATCACTACCAAGACCAGTTAACTTCTGAATAACATTTATTAAGGAAATTATATATCAGTATATATGTGGAGGTAAAGGCCGCGATGTTATTTCTTAAACATGTCCACTCATTAATGAGCGACTTCACCCAATGAATCTAACATTGCGACAATATAGGGCAGAGGGGCGGGAACTGTTTGTTGTCCAGTGCCGTGAATGCGCACTGACCGTTATATCCTTCTTTTACAGGTACCTGGAACGTCCGATGAAGAGATGGACCAATCCCCATTCTCCAAGGGCACCTGCAACTTTTCCCAGATGTCATTCGCCAATGACTTCACAAATCATATCCTGTTGCCAGGTAAGAGATCAATAACTTTATTTTACACCACATACAGCTATACAATGCACGGAACCATGCCATCATGTGTTCCTTTTATTGTATACACACTTTTGGGCCCATACATGATGGGCATAGGTTCCCAAAATTACTACCAAAACCAGTTAACCTCTGAATAGCATTTATTAAGGAAATTATATATTAGTATATACAGTATGTGTGTCATGCCCCACTCTGACTATGTGCGGAGGTCGGCCAGGATAGCAGCACGACTTTAGTGTTTGTTTTGGAGCCGTGCTGGATCCACCTCTCATCAGGTGCACTGGGTGGGGCCATTAGTTTAAATAGCACACCATCCCAGTGCTCTGAGTGGATTATAGGAATCATTGTGGTCTTGGAAGCTAGGAAGGAAGGTTGTCTGTTCCAGCTTAGAAAGATAAGTGTGTGTCACTACCAGAGCTTTGGGACGTTCTCACAGCTCTGTTTCTCCACCCCTGTGATGATGTCACTACTAGAGCTGGGAGGAGTTCTCACTGCTCTGTTTACTTTTGGTTTCCTTCCTCCCAGCTGTTCCTCATGCGTTTGATTTCCCTCTCTTTATATCACCCCTCCTCCTATTGTAGGGCGTGGATTATAGTTCTCATTTCAGTTGTAGCTCTTGCTTTAGTATCTTCACTTGTAGCTATCAGTTCACTGGACCTGTGTTCTGCTGCAGCAAGCACTCCGGATATTGCCAGCTGTCCTTGGATCTGTCTTCTCTGCGGCTACAACACCTTCAGCTAAGTGTACAGACATTGTTGTGTACCTGATTATTTTCTGACTGGATCTGAGGTGGCCACGGTTCCCTCCATATACTGAGTAGGGCACCGGTGGCCGTGCCCCTTCCACTATTGTAGGGGTTACAGTGGTCATCAGTCTTAGGCACGTGGGCATGCCTCGTTCCGCCATTTGGATCCGGGCATGTGCTTTAGCAGCATAGGGAGAGCTTTGAGGGTCTGACAGGGGTCACCCTTTATCCTCCCTAGTTTGGGTCCGGTCAGTAGCTCTTTTACTGTGTATAGTATTGTTGCTCACATACAGCCGTGACATTATAATCCACCAAAACCGTCCTTTTTTGACATGGATCCGCTTTCTGGCCTGGTAGACCGCATGCAGGGTCTTTCTTTGGAAGTAGCGGATCTCCGTCAATCTATGACTCAGCTTCAAGCATTGGGCTCTGCTCCGGCTCATGGAGTCTGTTGCGAGCCAAAGGTCTCACTTCCGGAAACGTTCTCCGGGGGCAGTGAGTATTTTGTTCACTTCAGAGAGGCATGCAAACTCCATTTTTGCTTGTGTCCCCACTCCTCTGGTAAGGAGGAGCAGAGGGTGAGGATTGTCATCTCCCTGCTCAGGGGTAATGCTCAGACTTGGGCTTTTTCGCTGCCATCAGGGGATCCCTCCCTTCGATCCGTGGAAAGATTTTTTGTGGCCCTGGGGCAGATTTATGATGACCCGGATCGTGTTGCTCTGGCCGAATCTAACTTACGTGTTTTATGCCAGAACAAACTGTCTGCAGAGCTTTATTGTTCTGAATTTCGGAGATGGGCAGCTGATTCGGGTTGGAATGATGCTGCACTCCGGAGTCAGTTCTGTCATGGTCTCTCAGAGAGATTGAAAGATGCGTTTGCTTTCCATGAGAGACCAACGTCCTTAGAGTCTGCCATGTCATTGGCGGTACGCCTTGACAGGCGTCTAAGAGAAAGAAACGAGACCTCTCTGTCCAGCCATTGTCAGTCTAGGGGCAGTGGTGCGGACTCATTCAGTGTGCAGGGGCCTCATCCTGTCTCGCTCCCCTCTGAGGAGGAGCCCATGCAGCTAGGTCGACTTGCCCCTGATAAAAGAGGATTTAGTCCTCAGAGTATGGTGTGTTTTTGTTGTGGGGGCATAGGTCATTTGGCAAATGTTTGTCCGTCTAGGAGATTCTTGAACTGTACTAAGAGCGATAATAAGAGAAAAACCTCAAAAGGTAAATCATCAAATTCTGCTTCATCTGCTACTTTGGGCAAAGTTGATGTAGGAATTGATGCTTTTCCTCTGACCTGCAGTTCCCGTTTTCTCCTGTCTGCCAGGGTGGCGCTAGAGAGCAAAGTCATTTCTTGTGAGATTTTTGTCGATAGTGGAGCGGCCGTCAATCTTATTGACACTCAATTTGTAGCCATGCATGGTTTTCAGGTTTGCACATTAGAAAAGGATATACCTGTTTTTGCTATTGACTCTGCTCCACTCTCACAGAGATCTCTGAAGGGCATTGTTCACAATATCCGGCTAGCTGTAGGTGACACTCATGTGGAGGATATATCTTGTTTTGTCCTTAACGGATTGCCTTCTCATCTAGTTTTGGGGTTACCCTGGCTCACTAGACATAACCCCACTATTGATTGGCAAGGAAGGCAAATAAATGAGTGGAGTGACTTTTGTAGAGAGAATTGTCTCACAGCGACTTTTGCAGAGGTGTCTACTAAAACTGTGCCATCATTTCTCTCTGATTTCTCGGACGTGTTTTCCGAGAGCGGTGTTCAGGAGCTACCTCCTCACCAGGAGTTTGACTGTCCCATTAACCTCATTCCCGGCGTCAAGCTGCCAAAAGCACGCCTCTACAATCTCTCACAACCGGAAAGAATCGCAATGCGAACTTATATCTCCGAGAGTCTCGAGAAGGAGCATATTCGTCCCTCAAAGTCACCTGTGGCCGCGGGTTTTTTTTTGTTAAAAAAAAAGATGGCTCTCTGAGACCTTGCCTAGATTTTAGGGAGCTGAACCGTATCACGATTCGCGATCCCTATCCCCTTCCTCTGATCCCGGACCTCTTCAACCAAATTGTTGGGGCCAAGGTGTTTTCCAAATTGGATTTGAGAGGCGCGTACAACCTGGTCAGGGTCAGAGAGGGGGATGAATGGAAAACGGCCTTTAATACCCCTAACGGGCATTTCGAGAATCTCGTTATGCCTTTCGGCCTGATGAATGCTCCAGCCGTCTTTCAGCATTTTGTTAATAGTATTTTCTACCATTTAATGGGGAAATTTGTATTGGTGTATCTTGATGATATTTTGATTTTTTCCCCTGATGTTCAGACCCATCAGGATCATCTTTTTCAGGTTCTGCAGATTCTGCGGGAAAATAAATTGTACGCCAAGCTGGAAAAATGTCTTTTTATGGTATCGGAGATTCAATTTCTGGGTTTTCTCCTCTCTGCTTCTGGTTTTCGCATGGATCCGGAGAAGGTCCGTGCTGTACTTGAGTGGGAGCTTCCTGAGAATCAGAAGGCATTGATGCGCTTTCTGGGTTTTGCGAACTATTACAGAAAGTTCATTTTGAATTATTCCTCTGTTGTTAAACCCCTTACTGACATGACAAAAAAGGGGGCGGATTTTTCCTCTTGGTCGGAGGAGGCGCTTGCAGCCTTTTCTAAGATTAAAGAGAGTTTTGCGTCTGCTCCCGTCTTGGTGCATCCCGATGTTTCCTTACCTTTTATTGTTGAGGTGGATGCTTCCGAGGTGGATGTGGGTGCGGTTTTGTCCCAGGGCCCTTCTCCTGCCAAATGGCGACCCTGTGCCTTTTTCTCTAAAAAACTCTCCCCGGCAGAGAGAAACTATGATGTGGGAGATAGGGAGTTGTTGGCCATCAAGTTGGCTTTCGAGGAATGGCGCCATTGGTTGGAGGGGGCCAGGCACCCTATCACCGTTTTTACCGACCATAAGAATCTGGCATACTTGGAGTCGGCCAGGCGTATGAATCCGAGACAGGCCAGATGGTCTCTGTTCTTCTCCAGATTCAATTTTGTTGTTACATTCCGACCTGGGATAAAAAATGTGAAGGCTGATGCTCTCTCTCGCTGTTTTCCGGGAGGAGGAAACTCCGAGGACCCGGGTCCCATTTTGGCGGAGGGGGTAGTTGTTTCTGCTCTATATTCCGATTTGGAGGCCGAGGTCCAGGCTGCCCAGACTGAGGCACCTGCCCGTTGTCCTTCTGGGAAGTTGTTCGTGCCTCCTGAGCTACGTCACAAACTCTTTAAGGAGCATCATGATACGGTTCTTGCTGGTCACCCCGGGAGTAGAGCCACGGTAGATCTCATTGCTCGGAGATTTTGGTGGCTGGCTCTTCGTAAGTCGGTGGAGGGTTTTGTGGCTGCTTGTGAGACGTGCGCTCGCGCTAAGGTCCCTCGTTCACGGCCTTCAGGTTCCCTTCTCCCGTTACCCATACCTTCCCGTCCTTGGACACACCTGTCCATGGACTTTATCACGGATCTTCCTCGTTCCTCGGGGAAGTCGGTGATCCTGGTGGTGGTGGACCGTTTTAGCAAGATGGCTCATTTCGTACCTTTCCCTGGTTTACCCAATGCTAAAACGTTGGCGCAAGCTTTTGTCGACCATATTGTTAAATTGCACGGCATTCCCTCTGATATTGTTTCCGATAGAGGCACGCAGTTTGTGTCCAGGTTCTGGAAGGCTTTCTGTTCTCGCCTGGGGGTTCGGCTGTCCTTCTCTTCTGATTTTCACCCGCAGTCGAATGGTCAGACTGAGCGCCTCAATCAGAATCTGGAGACATATTTGCGCTGTTTTGTGGCAGAGAACCAGGAGGATTGGTGTTCATTTCTCCCTCTTGCTGAGTTTGCTCTGAACAACCGTCGTCAGGAATCTTCTGATAAGTCACCATTCTTTGGTGCATATGGGTTCCATCCGCAGTTTGGGACATTCTCGGGAGGGGCTCTTTCTGATTTACCTGAGGAGGAGAGATTTTCCTCGTCTTTGTCTACCATTTGGCAAAAGATTCAGAGTAATCTTGAAAAGATGAGTGAGAGGTATAGGCGTGTGGCTGATAAGAGACGTGTGCCTGGTCCGGACCTGAATGTGGGTGATCTGGTGTGGTTGTCTACAAGAAATATTAAAATGAAGGTTCCCTCCTGGAAATTGGGTCCCAAGTTTATTGGGCCTTATAAAATCTTGTCAGTCATCAATCCTGTTGCCTTCCGTTTTGATCTTCCACGGGTTTGGAAGATACATAATGTATTTCACAGATCTCTCTTAAAACCATATGTCCAGCCCACGGTACCCTCCTCTTTGCCTCCTCCTCCGATTTTGGTTGATGGCAATCTGGAGTTTGAGGTTTCCAGAATTGTGGACTCTCGCATTGTCCGCGGTTCTCTTCAGTACCTCGTTCATTGGAAGGGTTATGGTCCTGAGGAGAGGATGTGGGTTCCGGTGTCGGACATTAAAGCCACTCGCCTCATCAGGGCATTTCATAGGGCTCATCCTGAGAAGGTGGGTCCTGGGTGTCTGGAGTCCACCCGTAGAGGGGGGGGTACTGTCACTACCAGAGCTTTGTGACGTTCTCACAGCTCTGTTTCTCCACCCCTGTGATGATGTCACTACTAGAGCTGGGAGGAGTTCTCACTGCTCTGTTTACTTTTGGTTTCCTTCCTCCCAGCTGTTCCTCATGCGTTTGATTTCCCTCTCTTTATATCACCCCTCCTCCTATTGTAGGGCGTGGATTATAGTTCTCATTTCAGTTGTAGCTCTTGCTTTAGTATCTTCACTTGTAGCTATCAGTTCACTGGACCTGTGTTCTGCTGCAGCAAGCACTCCGGATATTGCCAGCTGTCCTTGGATCTGTCTTCTCTGCGGCTGCAACACCTTCAGCTAAGTGTACAGACATTGTTGTGTACCTGATTATTTTCTGACTGGATCTGAGGTGGCCACGGTTCCCTCCATATACTGAGTAGGGCACCGGTGGCCGTGCCCCTTCCACTATTGTAGGGGTTACAGTGGTCATCAGTCTTAGGCATGTGGGCATGCCTCGTTCCGCCATTTGGATCCGGGCATGTGCTTTAGCAGCATAGGGAGAGCTTTGAGGGTCTGACAGGGGTCACCCTTTATCCTCCCTAGTTTGGGTCCGGTCAGTAGCTCTTTTACTGTGTATACTATTGTTGCTCACATACAGCCGTGACAGTGTGATTTCTAGTTTGGTTGTTTTGTGTCATCTCTCCCATACAGGTTCTGTGCGAGCAGGCTGCTCCTATTTCCCCTCTTCACCATCTTAGGGAATTTAGGGTGTTTCAGCACGGGGACACATCATACCTACCATTAAGGTCTGCATGTGGGCTGAGCAGTGCAGGGAAAGAGGTCAGGGATTATCTAGGAGGTGACCCTTCCGCTGTCTCTCGCCCAGAGCCTGGTTGGCGGGTTATCTGTGAGTCTGAGTGCACGCCCGCCGTGACATTATAATTTGCCATACTGTGACTGCCATTACTCAGCGGTTTTGTGATGGCATCAATTGAAGCATTAGTTGACCGCATGCAGGGGCTATCCCTAGAGGTTGTGGAGATACGGGGTTCGGTCACACGGTCTCAGAATGCTCTGGCAGCTGGTGCAGGTCAAATTTGTGTGGAGCCTAAAGTGGCTCTTCCTGATCGATTTTCAGGAGGTACGGATGTCTTTATCCGTTTTAGAGAATCCTGCAAATTGTACTTTCGGCTGCGTCCATCGTCGTCAGGTGATGAGAGTCAGAGGATAGGTATAGTTATTTCTCTGCTTAAAGGGGACGCGCAATCCTGGGCATTTTCTCTGCCACCTGGTTCTCGGGCCCTCCGGTCGGTGGAGGAATTTTTTAAGGGTCTGGGATTAATCTACGATGACCCAGATCGGGTCTCGATGGCAGAGACGAGATTACGTAATTTGTTTCAGGGGGAACTTACTGCAGAGGCTTACTGTGCTGAGTTTAGGAGGTGGGCTACTGAATCAGAGTGGAATGATCCCGCGTTACGTAGTCAGTTTTGTCAGGGGTTATCTGAAAGATTGAAGGATGCCCTTGCTTTTCATGAATACCCAGACTCTTTTTAGAACGCCATGTCTTTAGCAGTACGGCTAGATAGACGTATCAGAGAGAGGTATAGGGCTCCCTCTGCGCAAGGTACCCCTTCTGTGAGTGGTTTCGTCTCTACTGCCTCCCCGGGTGATGTTACAGGTAACTCTGGGGTAGCGGAGGAACCCATGCAGTTGGGTCAGGTTTCTTGCCATTCTGATAGTAGAGACTTTAGGAAAGTGCACAAACTATGTTACTATTGTGGAAAGAGGGGTCATTTTATTTTTGCTTGTCCTGTTGTTAAACCACAGGTGGAAGAGAAAAAGAAAAAAAAAACTTCCCTGACACTTGGTAGTACGAATGGTGTGGTGGAGCAGGCAGGAATGCAAGCTAACTGCAGTCCCCGTTTTCTCCTTCCAGCTATGGTGGCGCTAGAGTCCAAAACATTTTTTGTTGATGTATTCCTTGATTGTGGTGCTGGGGTAAACCTAATTGACTTTCTTTTCCTTCAAAACCTAGGACTAAGTACTTGCACTTTAGAGAACGAGATTCGTGTTTTTGCAATTGATTCTTACCCTCTTTCTCAAAGGAGCCTTACTCACATTGTTCATGGTATTCACTTAAGGGTGGGTGATTCACATGTTGAAATTATTTCTTCTTTTGTCATGAAGGATTTGCCAGCTCCTATAGTTTTGGGGTTGTCATGGTTGACTAGACATAACTCAATTATAGACTGGCAAGCAAGACAAATCATTTGTTGGAGTGAGTTTTGTTCGGATAATTGTCTTGGCACATCTATCTCTGGTGTGTCCATTACGGCTTTACCTCAGTATCTCTCGGATTTTGCGGATGTCTTTTCGGAGGGTGGGGCTCAGGAATTGCCCCCTCATCGAGACTATGATTGTCCAGTTAATCTCATTCCGGGGGCTAAGTTGCCAAAGTCTCGGCTTTACAACCTCTCTCAACCCGAAAGAGAGGTCATGCGAAAGTATGTCGCCGAGAGTTTGGCAAAGGGTCATATTAGACCATCTAAGTCTCCAGTGGCAGTAGGTTTGTTCTTTGTGAAGAAAAAGGATGGATCACTGAGACCGTGTTTGGATTTCCGGGAATTGAACCGTATTACAGTCCGGGATCCATATCCCCTGCCTTTGATCTCTGATCTTTTTGATCAGATTGTTGGAGCCAAGGTGTTCTCCAAGTTGGATTTGAGAGGGGCCTACAATCTGATCAGAATCAAGGAGGGGGATGAGTGGAAAATGGCCTTCAATACGCACAAGGGTCATTTTGAGAACCTGGTTATGCCTTTTGGGTTGACGAACGCGCCAGCAGTATTTCAGCGATTCGTCAATGACATTTTTCATCATTTGGTGGGGAGGTTCGTAGTAGTTTACCTGGATGACATTTTAATTTATTCTCCTGATTAGGGATGAGTGAACCCGAACTGTATAGTTCGGGTTCGTACCGAATTTTGGGGTGTCCGTGACACGGACCCGAACATTTTCGTAAAAGTCCGGGTTCGGTGTTCGGCGCTTTCTTGGCGCTTTTTGAAAGGCTGCAAAGCAGCCAATCAACAAGCATCATACTACTTGCCCCAAGAGGCCATCACAGCCTTGCCTACTATTGGCATGGCTGTGATTGGCCAGTGCAGCATGTGACCCAGCCTCTATATAAGCTTGGGTCACGTAGCGCTACACGTCACTCTGCTAATACAAGCGTAGGGAGAGGTTGCAGCTGCGACGTTAGGGCGAGATTAGGCAGATTAACTCCTCCAAAAGACTTCATTCTGTGATCGATCTACAGCTGTGGATCATTGAACTGCTTCTATTCAATTGCTCATTGTTTTTAGGCTGCACAGAGCGTTTGTCAGTCACTTTTTTCTGGGGTGATCGGCGGCCATTTTGTGGCTTGTGGTGCGGCAGCACAAGCTACCACCAAGTGCATTTAACCATCAATAGTGTGGTTATTTTTTGCTATATCGTACATCAGGGTCAAGCTTTCATCAAGTGCATTTAACCATCAATAGAGTGGTTATTTTTTGGCCATATACTACATCAGGTGCAGGCTGAGCCTGTGTCACCCAAGTGCATTTAACCATCAATAGTGTGGTTATTTTTTGCTATATCCTACATCAGGGTCAAGCTTTCATCAAGTGCATTTAACCATCAATAGTGTGGTTATTTTTTGGCCATATACTACATCAGGTGCAGGCTGAGCCTGTGTCACCCAAGTGCATTTAACCATCAATAGTGTGGTTATTTTTTGCTATATCCTACATCAGGGTCAAGCTTTCATCAAGTGCATTTAACCATCAATAGTGTGGTTATTTTTTGGCCATATACTACATCAGGTGCAGGCTGAGCCTGTGTCACCCAAGCGCATTTAACCATCAATAGTGTGGTTATTTTTTGCTATATCCTACATCAGGGTCAAGCTTTCATCAAGTGCATTTAACCATCAATAGTGTGGTTATTTTTTGGCCATATACTACATCAGGTGCAGGCTGAGCCTGTGTCACCCAAGTGCATTTAACCATCAATAGTGTGGTTATTTTTTGGCCATATACTACATCAGGGGCAAGTTGAGCCTGTCACCCAGTGCCTAAAAAATAGGCCTGACATTTATATTCATCCAAATCAGTACTGTTTTAGCTGGTCAAGTTATTTTTAGTGACCGTAAAAGCACAGTTTTTGTTCTGGGTTGAAAAACAATTCCCAAATTTGCCATTCTCAAAATTTGTGGTTTCTGCTGTATCAGGCCTACTTTAAATCTATCCCTAAAAGGGTATATTAGATTCAAGGTGCTGATAGGGTCATTTTGAAAAACTTAACACACACGCTACAGTGCAGATACAAGTCTAATTCTGTGATTAAACGTATACCTGTCACACAGCGCCTAAAAAATAGGCCTCACATTTATATTCAGCTAAATCTGTCATTACTGGTGTGCCTGTATTAGTGTAATACGGTACCTAAATAGATAGCCAGACAGTGTTAGGTGTCTGTAAAAAAAGGCCTGAATTTTAATTCAATACATTGGCCCGAATAATATTTTTCTTATTGTGGTGAACGGTAGCAATGAGGAAAACATCTAGTAAGGGACGCCGACGCGGACATGGTCGTGGTGGTGTTAGTGGACCCTCTGGTGCTGGGAGAGGACGTGGCCGTTCTGCCACAGCCACACGTCCTAGTGTACCAACTACCTCAGGTCCCAGTAGCCGCCAGAATTTACAGGGATATTTGGTGGGGCCCAATGCCGTTCTAAGGATGGTAAGGCCTGAGCAGGTACAGGCATTAGTCAATTGGGTGGCCGACAGTGCATCCAGCACGTTCACATTATCTCCCACCCAGTATTCTGCAGAAAGCGCACAGATGGCGCATGAAAACCAAGCCCATCAGTCTGTCACATCACCGCCATGCATATCAGGGAAACTGTCTGAGCCTCAAGTTATGCAGCAGTCTCTTATGCTGTTTGAAGACTCTGCTGCCAGGGTTTCCCAAGGGCATCCACCTAGCCCTTCCCCAGGGGTGGAAAAGATAGAATGCACTAACGCACAACCACTTATGTTTCCTGATGATGAGGACATGGGAATACCACCTCAGCACGTCTCTGATGATGACGAAACACAGGTGCCAACTGCTGCGTCTTTCTGCAGTGTGCAGACTGAACAGGAGGTCAGGGATCAAGACTGGGTGGAAGACGATGCAGGGGACGATGAGGTCCTAGACCCCACATGGAATGAAGGTCGTGCCACTGACTTTCACAGTTCGGAGGAAGAGGCAGTGGTGAGACCGAGCCAACAGCGTAGCAAAAGACAAAGAGGGAGCAGTGGGCAAAATCAGAACACCCTCCGCCAAGAGACTCCGCCTGCTACTGACCGCCGCCATCTGGGACCGAGCACCCCAAAGGCAGCTTCAAGGAGTTCCCTGGCATGGCACTTCTTCAAACAATGTGCTGACGACAAGCCATCAGAGCCTGAAGCGAGGCATTAACGTTCTGAACCTTAGCACAACCTGCATGACCAGGCACCTGCATGCAAAGCATGAACTGCAGTGGAGTAAACACCTTAAAAACAAGGAAGTCACTCAGGCTCCCCCTGCTACCTCTTCTGCTGCTGCCGCCTCGGCCTCTTCTGCTGCTGCTGCCGCCGCCTCGGCCTCTTCCTCCGCCTCTGGAGGAACGTTGGCACCTGCCGCCCAGCAAACAGAGGATGTACCACCAACACCACCACCTGCGTCACCAAGCATCTCAACCATGTCACACGGCAGCGTTCAGCTCTCCATCTCACAAACATTTGAGAGAAAGCGTAAATTCCCACCTAGCCACCCTCGATCCCTGCCCCTCAATGCCAGCATTTCTAAACTACTGGCCTATGAAATGCTGTCATTAAGGCTGGTGAAGACAGACAGCTTCAAACAGCTCATGTCGCTTGCTGTCCCACAGTATGTTGTTCCAAGCCAGCACTACTTCTCCAAGAGAGCCGTGCCTTCCATGCACAACCAAGTAGCCGATTGTCATGGTCTTACCTTCTTGCTGTTCTCCTTCGTTTGACATGTGCTGGCGGCCATCTTGGTTTCTGGGTTTCTTGTAGCCTTCCACCCTGCGGCTCCTCCTTCCCACTGGGAGGAGCTGGATGCCTAGCTCATATATATAGGAGGTCTGTGGCTTCAGTTCCTTGCTTGGTCCTCTTGTGTTCACATGCTTCTAAGACTGCTGCTGCTTCTGGTTCCTGATCCTGGCTTCGTCTGACTACCCTTCTGGTTCCTGATCCTGGCTTCGTCTGACTACCCTTCTGGTTCCTGATCCTGGCTTCGTCTGACTACCCTGCTGGTTCCTGATCCTGGCTTCGTCTGACTACCCTGCTGGTTCCTGATCCTGGCTTCGTCTGACTACCCCTCTGGTTCCTGACCTCTGGCTTCGCAAAGACTCTGCTCGGTTTCACCATCCGTTTTGGACTTTTGCTTTACAGCTTTATTTTCAATAAAGCCTTCTTATTTTCTCTTATCTGTTGTTGTACGTCTGGTTCATGGTTCCGTGACATTAGGACCAAGCCATGACTTCTGACGGTACAGGGCCATCCTCGCTACCCACGCTGGTTGCCAGACTTGATCAGCAGGATCACCTGTTGGGTCGGTTCGCTGTGGCGTTGCAAACCCTGCTTGAACGCACGGCTCTTTTCGCTCCCGTTGCCGATGGGTCGGTTGTCGCTCCTGGGCTCGCTCCTACTGCCGCTCCGGTTGTTGCGCCAGAGTCTACCCCGACACCTGTTGTTGCGCCTGCGGTGTTTCGGGGTATGACCGGTTCTGCCCCTCTTCCACGGCGCTTTGGGGGAGAGCCAACTCAGTGCCGAGGTTTCCTTAACCAGGTGGGCATTTATTTCGAGTTGCTGCCACATGCCTTTCCTACTGAGAGATCAAAGGTGGGCTTCTTGATCTCGCTGCTCTCGGACAAGGCCTTGGCCTGGGCCAGCCCTTTATGGGAGAACAACAATCCGGTGGTTGCCGAGTTTTCCGGTTTTGTTGCTTCTCTTCGGAAGGTATTCGATGTGCCGGCTCGTGCTGCCTCTGCTGCGAAGCTCCTTATGTCCATCAGACAGGGTTCACGATCCGTAGCTGAATACGCCATTGAGTTTCGTACCCTGGCAGCAGAGGTGGGCTGGAATAATGAGGCTCTGGTCGCTGCTTTCTCTCATGGTCTCTCGGATGCCTTGAAGGATGAGGTTGCAGCTAAGGACCTACCAGTTGAGCTCGAGTCTCTTATTTCTTTCCTGATTTTGATTGACACCAGACTCAGGGAGAGACCTTCCTTTAAGGAGAACCTGCGGAGGTCTTCTAACAGATTGGTGCCTACGTTTGCTGTCCCACCTGTGCCTCCCTCTCCTCCCACGCCTCCTGGGGATGACTTGTCTGGGGGTGAACCCATGCAGCTGGCGTTTGCTCGCCTGTCCGAGGGGGAGAGGGCACTCCGGAGACGCGAGGGCCGATGCATGTACTGTGGTCTCGGTGGGCATTTTCGGTTGGCATGTCCGAACCGTCCGGGAGAACGCTCGTACCTGAGATCCTGTCGGGGGCAGATCTTGGGTGGAGTCTCCTCGTCCCCGGTTTCCCGTGTTGACAAACCACTGATCACTGTTGTCCTCTCCTGGGTCGGGGGCTCGGTGACGACCCAGGCGTTGGTGGACTCTGGTGCTGGTGGTTTGTTCATTGATAGTGTGTTCGCTGCCGCCAATTCCATTCCTCTGCAGGCTCGAGGTTCCCCACTGGCTCTTGAGGCGATAGACGGCAGACCCCTTCTGCCGCCACACGTGACTCATGAGACCCTTCCAGTGGGGATAGCCATTGGTGCCGTTCACAGAGAGTCGGTCTGCCTCCAGGTTATTTCGTCTCCACACTACTCGGTGGTCTTGGGGTACCCCTGGCTCCAGAAGCATAATCCGACTTTCGATTGGAGATCGGTCGAGATCCTCTCGTGGTCACCGCAGTGTGGGGCTAGTTGCATCCATGGGTCTGTCAAGTTGCTGTGTACTTCCTCGGACTCTCTGTTGCCTCCTGAATACGAGGAGTACCGGGATGTATTCGATAAGGTGCGCGCGGTTGCCCTACCTCCGCACCGCCCATACGATTGTGCCATAGAGTTACAATCTGGTGCCGTTCCTCCTCGTGGCAAAGTCTATCCACTGTCGGTAGCGGAGAATGAGGCCATGGAGGAGTACGTGAGGGAGGCGCTTTCACGCGGACACATTCGCAAATCTTCGTCCCCGGCAGGGGCTGGATTTTTCTTTGTGAAAAAGAAGGGCGGTGAGTTGAGGCCTTGCATCGATTACAGGGGTCTCAATCGCATCACGATCAAGAACGCTTACCCGATACCCTTGATTTCCGAGCTGTTCGATCGCCTTAAAGGGGCCACGGTCTTTACCAAACTCGACCTGAGGGCGGCATATAACCTGGTAAGGATCAAGGCGGGCGATGAGTGGAAGACCGCGTTTAACACCAGGACCGGTCATTATGAATCCTTGGTTATGCCCTTTGGGTTGTGCAATGCGCCCGCAGTCTTTCAGGAATTCATCAACGATGTTTTCCGTGACCTGTTGCAGCAGTGTGTGGTGGTCTATTTGGATGACATCTTGGTATATTCTGAATCCATGGAGGCCCACATTCTGGATGTCAGACGAGTGTTGCAACGGTTACGAGAGAACAAGCTGTTCGGTAAGCTTGAGAAATGCGAATTTCACAGATCCCAGGTAACCTTCTTAGGTTACATCATTTCCGCTGAGGGGTTCTCCATGGATCCTGAGAAGGTTTCGGCTGTCTTACAGTGGCCCCAGCCCAATGGTCTTCGTTCCCTGCAGCGCTTTTTGGGCTTCGCCAATTATTATCGGAAGTTCATCAGGGACTTTTCCATGCTGGCCAAGCCTCTCACGGATCTGACCAGGAAGGGCAGTAATTCCCAGGTCTGGCCGCTCGAGGCCATCCGAGCTTTTGAGAGCCTTTGTGTCGGCTCCGATTCTGTCGCATCCCAACCCTGGGTTGCCCTTTGTCCTCGAGGTGGACGCGTCTGAGACGGGAGTAGGCGCCCTTCTGTCTCAGCGTAGAACACCAGAGGGTCCTCTGCTTCCTTGTGGGTTTTACTCCCGGAAACTGTCTTCCGCGGAGTGCAACTATCAGATTGGTGACAGGGAGTTATTGGCCATCGTGCAGGCCCTTAAAGAATGGAGGCACTTGCTCGAGGGTTCGGTGGTTCCGGTTCTCATCCTGACGGACCATAAGAATCTGACCTACCTTTCTGAGGCCAAGAGATTGACACCACGTCAGGCCAGATGGGCTCTGTTCTTGTCACGTTTTAATTACGTGGTCTCCTACCTACCCGGTTCCAAGAACATCAGGGCGGATGCCTTATCACGGCAGTACTCCGAGCTGTCCAGGGAGGAGTCGATTCCGACTTCGGTCATACCTCCGAATCAGATCCTGGCCGCCATTCGCACCAGCCTGACCTCTCCCCTGGGTGAGCAGATTTTGGCGGCTCAATCTGGTGCTCCCTCTGGGAGACCCAACGGCAGATGTTTTGTGCCTGAGGAGTTGCGCACTCGGTTGTTGCGTACCTACCATAACTCCAAGACCGCGGGGCATCCTGGAAAGAATCAGCTGTCCTGGGCTGTTTCACGTCTGTTCTGGTGGCCTTCCCTACGTTCCGACATCGCCGCATATGTAGCGGCATGCTCCGTTTGTGCCCAGAGTAAGTCCCCTCGGCACCTTCCGTTGGGCCTTCTGCAACCCATAGCCACCGGGGAGCGCCCATGGTCACACCTGGGGATGGATTTCATTGTGGACCTCCCTGCATCCCGAGGCCATACGGTCATTCTCATGATTGTGGATCGGTTTTCCAAAATGTGCCACTGTGTTCCTCTCAAGAAGTTACCCTCTGCACAAGAGTTGGCCACGATTTTTGCCAGGGAGGTCTTCCGGTTGCACGGTTTGCCCAAGGAGATTGTGTCGGATCGGGGGAGTCAGTTTGTGTCCAGGTTCTGGCGCGCCTTTTGCTCCCAGTTGGGGATTCATCTCTCCTTCTCCTCGGCCTACCACCCTCAGTCCAATGGGGCCGCAGAACGATCCAATCAGGCCTTGGAGCAATTCCTTCGTTGCTATGTCTCCGATCACCAAGACAATT